>NW_023458563.1:8233024-8235873 GCF_013731165.1 Rhagoletis pomonella | reverse complement strand
CTAGATATTGCATTGCGGCATATTAGTAGAATGTTCTGCACAGACGGCTCTTTGCACAATATGCAGGTTTGCCTTGTTGAGCGGATATAAAACAATTACCATTTGTTTTTATTCTGCCTGCACTGTCACGTTCTTCCTTGCCTCCTAAATACCAACATCCATTATCATCAAACGACCGCCGTTTTTTGCTTCAATGACGTTGTGAGTAGAGAATATTCTGGTTATTCGACTATTAGTAGCTCTCACTTCTATTTTAGGTTTCGCCAGTTGCTTTGGTTGTAATCTAATATCAATAGTGGCTTTTTCTTAAGACCTTTTACTTCGCTTGTCTAATGCATTCTTGAAAAGACCACAACTGATTTATTATTCTTCGGCACGTACTGGTCCATATTTGCAGACCTGAGTATGTTGTGGGTCGGGCATCTGGTAGCTTGTGATGGTGGAGCAGCTCAAATTTTTCATTCTTTGGCAGTGTTGTTTTCCCGATATATCATCAATTCTTCCGGGTCGTATTTTGCTAGTTCGATTTCTTCTATATCGGAGTCTACTACATAATTTTCGTTATCGTCCACAATCTATTGAGATACGAAATGCTCGTCGTCACTATTTTCCTCTCCTACATTTTCTTACCTCTGGGGAATGTATCCTTGTTGTTCTTCAGGATCAAGTACACTTAGTTGTCGTGGATTGAGACATTCACCATTTGCCATTTTTACTTTTAAAAATTTTATTTTGTTGCATAAAACTTGTTTATAAAAGCATTATATCTCTTCAGTCTCCAAGTTTGCACTACATGTATTCAAGTAAATATTAGATCTTAAGTTCTTTTTTGCCTACAAGTTCTTCATGTTGATTCAAGTTTTGAACTACCCAATGTAACAAGAAACATCACAAGAATTATTTGCGTCTACCTGCAAAAGCCCTGTTTTAAAAATCATAAAAGTTTTGTACCTAAACAGTCCTTTATGTATACATTCCACGATTGAGAGAAATAGAGATTGCGCCAATCGCGGTACCGCTAATCCGCTCTTTGTGATTTTGACAGAATCAGCTGTGTGCGTGACGTCATCCTGGTACAATTGTTGATTGTGAGCATACGAAAAAACCAAATAACAATTTTAATATTTGTGCGTTAATATTTCTGCGTGGTTTTAAACAATTATTGAGGCATTACAAAGCAAAATGAAGTGTGCAGTGGCAAAGTGTAATAGTGAAAACAAAAGTAAAGCGTGCGATATAAGTTTTTTTTTTCGTTTCCTACGGACGCAAACCTGGCGAAAAGGTGGAAGCAGTTCTGCCGGCGAGGAGATGCATTAAACACCAAATCGAGCTTTGTGCTATGTGTGTGAGCTATGAGCTTCTACATGGAACTATGTTGGCCTTTCCTTGGTGAATTGTAGTAGGTATATTTCCATGGTGAATGTAGACAGTTGCTGGTTTAGTTTGCTGGCAATGGCATACATACAAAAGCAGTTTCTACAGTAAATAGATACATGAACTTCACTACCTACTTATTTTTGTTAGTACCTGATTCTTTTTAGTGCTGGTATGAGTTAATGCACCCGTGGATAAGGTCGCCAGGCGCTAATTCAAGCGGCATCTTACCGCGCTGTTACGTACCTAATACAAAACAGTGCCCAAATTATTATACATTTAAAAGTTCAGCTTAAATTATGTTTTACTTACATATAATAGTTGTTCCAAAGAAGCCACACTCATGCGTCCTCTCGGAAATGGTACAAAAGTCATCAAATAAAAGCTGTGGAGTCAACAGCTGTGGAGTTTATGGTGGTTGGCTACCGTCCACAAATTTAAATATGCACTCTGCATGGCTTTTTAAAATGGCGAGTCCAAAAATTCACATTGCTGCACACCTTCCTTTTGGTCTACATGAAATTGCAAACACTGTTAATACATCCAATTTTTCATGTGCTAAAAATCGTACTTACCTAATGGGCTACATATCCAAAATTATTGCTACGTGTTCCTAATTAATCAATCTTTGTATATTTATTGATTCCTGCAAAATTGGGCCATGTAATATTAAAATTAACACATTTTGCTACATTGTTTCCATATTTTTATATGCATTTTGGCATTTCTCCCTCGCAATTGCACCAAGATGACGTTACGCAAAAATTACGCTCAAAAATACTCTCTCATTGGCGCAATCTTGTATTCTGTCATTCTTGTATACATTCCAAACTATCGATCATAGAGTGTGTTCTAAGAAACTCATTGTTTATAAAGTAATATAACATATTTCTCAAATCCTTCTTGACATACTTAAAACAAACATATTTCTTTAGAAAATAACAGTAAAAGCTTATCCGGTTTAAAAGAAATGTGTTAAATATTCACATTTTCGTCACAACACAATGCCGTTTCCCATACAAAATGTATGTGCATACCCGAGTATGCGTACGTATAATTTTTCTGCTGTTGACATAAAGGTTAATGAATGCACATCTACACTCCCTGTTAATTAAATTAAACACTGCTTGTTTACTTAAAATTACATATACGTGTGGCGTAGCACAAATTTTAAATTTGTTTGTTGAATTCTAAAAACGTAATGTTTACAATTTTACAGTATACACATACAGCCTAATTCTGTGCACTTGACAATTTAACAGAAAGTTGACAAATAATCAAGATTTTTATCAAGTTTAAATCTTTTCGGCATTCTGTGCATAACTTGATAAAACTAAAAAGCTTTTACACCCTGTGCTTTTCCCCACACTATGGTGAAAATCGTAATGTAAACAGAGCTCAGCTGTTTAGTGCAAGAAACTGCCGAATGGAGTCCTCAAAAACGTAAGAATTTCAGTTTTACATTACTTTTATAT
>NW_023458563.1:8230879-8232924 GCF_013731165.1 Rhagoletis pomonella | reverse complement strand
TCGGGTATGCACATACATTTTGTATGGGAAACGGCATTGTGTTGTGACGAAAATGTGAATATTTAACACATTTCTTTTAAGCCGGATAAGCTTTTACTGTTATTTTCTAAAGAAATATGTTTGTTTTAAATATGTCAAGAAGGATTTGAGAAATATGTTATATTACTTTATAAACAATGAGTTTCTTAGAACACACTCTATAATCGTTAGTTTGGAATGTATACAAGAAGGATAGAATACAAGATTGCGCCAATGAGAGAGGATTTTTGAGCTTAATTTTTGCGTGACGTTATCTTGGTGCAATTGCGACAGAGAAATGCCAAAATGCATATAAAAATATGTAAACAATGCAGGACAATGTGTTAGTTTTAATATTAGATGGCCAAATTTTGCAGGAATCAATAAATATAAAATAAATATTTTGATTAATTAGGAACACATAGCAATAATTTTGGACATGTAGCCTTTTAGGTAAGTACGATTTTTAGCACATGAAAAAATGGATGCAGAGTGCATATTTAAATTTGTGGACGGTAGCCAACCACCATAAACTCCACAGCTGTAGACTCCACAGCTTTTATTTGATGACTTTTGTACCATTTCCGAGAGGACTCATGAGTGTGGCTTCTTTGGAAACAAATATTCTATGTAAGTAAAGCATAATTTAAGCTGAACTATTAAATGTATAATAATTTGGGCACTGTTTTGTAATAGGTACGTAATAGCGCGGTAAGATGCCGCTTGAATTAGCGCCTGGCGACCTTATCCACTGGTGCATTACCTCATACCAGCACTAAAAAGAATCAGGTACTAACAAAAATAAGTAGTTAGCGAAGTTCATGTATCTTTTTACTGTAAAAGCTGCTTTGTTTGTATGCCATTGCCAGCAAACTAAGCCAGCAACTGTCTACATTCACCATGGAAATATACCTACTACAATCCACCCAGGAAAGGCCAACATAGTTCCATGTAGAAGCTCATAGCTCACACACATAGCACAAAGCTCGATTTGGTGTTTAATGCATCTCCTCGCCGGCAGAACTGCTTCCACTTTTTCGCCAGGTTTGCGTCCGTAGGAAAAGAAAAAAAAACTTATATCGCATGCTGTCCTTTTGTTTTCACTATTACACTTTGCCACTGCACACTTCATTTTGTTTTGTAATGTCTCAATAATTGTTTAAACCACGCAGAAATATTAACGCACAAATATTAAAATTGTTATTTGGTTTTTTCGTATGGCCACAATCAACAATTGCACCAGGATGACGTCACGCACACAACTAATTCTGTCAAAATCACAAAGAGCGGATTAGCGGTACCGCGATTAGCGTCATCTCTATTTCTCTCAATCGTGGAATGTATACATAAAGGACTGTTTAGGTACAAAACTTTTATAATTTTTAGAACAGGGCTTTTGCAGGTAGACGCAAATAATTCTTGTGATGGTTCTTGTTACATCGGGTAGTTCAAAACTTGAATCAACATGAAGAACTTGTAGGCAAAAAAGAACTTAAGATCTAATATTTACTTGAATACATGTAGTGCAAACTTGTAGACTGAAGAGATATAATGTTTTTATAACCAAGTGTTACGCAACAAAATATAATTTTTTAAAGTAAAAATGGCAAATGGTGAATGGCTCAATCCACGACAACTAAGTGCATTTGATCCTGAAGAACAAAAAGGATACATTCGCCAGAGGTTAGAAAATTTAGGAGAGGAAATTAGTGACGACGAGCATTTCGTATCTCAATAGATTGGGGACGATAACGAAAATTATGTAACTCCAGTTGACTCCGATATAGAAGAAATCAAGCTAACAATATACGACCCGGAAGACTTAACGATATATCGGGGAAACTACACTGCCAAAGAATGAAAAATTTGAGCTGCTCCATCACCACAAACTACCAGATTCCCAACCCACAACATACTGAGGTGTGCAAATATGGACCAGTACGTGCCGAAGAATAATAAATCAGTTGTGGGCTTTTCAAGAATGCATTAGACAACCGAAGTAAAAGGTCTTAAGAAAAAGCCACTAT
>NW_023458563.1:8229213-8230779 GCF_013731165.1 Rhagoletis pomonella | reverse complement strand
AATGCATTAGACAACCGAAGTAAAAGGTCTTAAGAAAAAGCCACTATTGATATTAGATTACAACCAAAGCAAATGTGGCGTTGATAACATAGATAAATGCCTTGCAGAATATTCAACCATGCGGCCTTTGGCATTTTCTTATAATATTCTGGATGTATATGTCCTTACTCCGTACATAATTTACGTCGAGACCAGACCTGAAGACCTCTGAAATCCCATTAGGATGCTCCTTCATCAACTTAGTGAGCAACTGGCGAAACCTGAAATAGAAGTGAGAGCTACTAATAGTCGAATAACCAGAATATTCTCTACACACAAAGTCATTGAAGCAAAAAACGGCGGTCCTTTGATGATAATGGATGTTGGTATTTAGGAGGCAAGGAAGAACGTGACAGTGCAGGCAGAATAAAAACAAATGGTAATTGTTCTATATCCGTCCAACAAGGCAAACCTGCATATTGTGCAAATACCCGTCTGTGCAGAACATTCTACTAATATGCCGCAATGCAATATCTAGATGTAGTTAAAAAGTTAGTAGTTTCCAATTTATTCATATTTTCCCTGTTTTACAAGTATTGTCTTACTATAATATCATTATATTCTTGTATCATTTTAGGAATTTGATTCGGAATTATATTCTTGCATTATTTTAAGAATTTTATTCACAATAAAGTTTACTTTTCAAATGTATCAACATACATATTTGTATGCGATTTAATATACATACCCGGGTATGCAGCAGTTAACGTAAGGGTTAAAAGTCGAAAAATGGCCAAATCTCTAGTCCAGGTGGTCCAATCCCACCCAGACTTTGGAATATGACGTAGGACACTTTTGTTGAGGATATCATGAAATTTCAAGTTAATCGGATATATAGCTCCCAAGATATAGCAATTTGAAAACGCAAAACATACCCGGGTATGCTGCTGTTGACATAAAGGTTAAGAGCGAAAACTTTTTACCTATCTTAATATGCGCAAATTTCAACAAAACTTTATAGTGTTGTTCTCAAAGGTTTCACTTAAAATGACACATCTGGAGTGACTGATACAAACTCCTGAGCAAATGCCTGAGTAAATTTATTTCAACTTTATTCTAAAGTATTGGATGCGAATAATTGGACGGGTAAGCTAGTATTTTGAAAAACTAAAACATTAGCGCAAATACTCTCTCAGGCCATAAATACATACAAAATACAAGGAAAACTTTGAGCGCTTTGAGCGACCTCTAAATATTTTTTGATTTCAAAATAAAAAAAATAGGGGTGAACTTTTTTTGATATAGAACAATCCTAGGGGGTGAGAGGATAAAAATTCCGACTTTACTTTTTTTACATGTATTTTTAGACCACAAACTTAAGTAGTAGAAATTTCCTACTTCCCTTTTTACATATAAACTTATTGCGTTATGAGCCGCTTCTGTCCAGCTAACATACGCGTTGATCTTTCCCGGAAATTCAGGTAAATATTTGATAACGTCCAGTGACTCCTGGCAAATTATGTTATCATTAATGGTTTCTGGATTTTGTTACGGTTTCGAAATAAATTCGGGGAACGAAGACAATCC
>NW_023458563.1:8227765-8229113 GCF_013731165.1 Rhagoletis pomonella | reverse complement strand
CTGGGTGGGATTGGACCACCTGGACTAGAGAATTGGCCATTTTTCGATTTTTAACCCTTACGTCAACTGCTGCATACCCGGGTATGTATATGAAATCGCATGCAAATATGTATGTTGATACATTTGAAAAGTAAACTTTATTTTGAATAAAATTCTTAAAATAATGCAAGAATATAATTCCGAATCAAATTCCTAAAATAATACAAGAATATAATGATATTATAGTAAGACAATACTTGTAAAATAAAAAAAATATGAATAAATTGGAAACTACTAACTTTTTAACTTCATCTAGATATTGCATTGCGGCATATTATTAGAATGTTTCGCACAGATGGGTCTTTGCACAATATGCAGGTTTGCCTTGTTAAGCGGATATAGAACAATTACCATTTGTTTTTATTCTGTCACATTCTTCCTTGCCTCCTAAATACCAACATCCATTATCATCAAAGGACCGCCGTTTTTTTGCTTCAATGACGTTGTGTGTAGAGAATATTCTGGTTATTCGACTATTAGTAGCTCTCACTTCTATTTCAGGTTTCGCCAGTTGCCCACTAAGTTGATGAAGGAGCATCCTAATGGGATTTCTGAGGTCTTCAGATCCGAGCGATTCTCGACGTAAATTATGTACGGAGTAAGGACAGATACATCCAGAATATTATAAGAAAATGCCAAAAGCCGCTTGGTTGAATATTCTGTAAGGCATTTATCTATGTTATCAACGCCACATTTGCTTTGGTTGTAATCTAATATCAATAGTGGCTTTTTCTTAAGACCTTTTACTTCGGTTGTCTAATGCATTCTTGAAAAGCCCACACCTGATTCTTGCGGCACGCACTGGTCCATATTTGCACACCTCAGTATGTTGTGGGTTGGGAATCTGGTAGTTTGTGGTGGTGGAGCAGCTCAAATTTTTCATTTTTTGGCAGTGTAGTTTCCCCGATATATCGTCAATTCTCCCGGGTCGTATTTTGTTAGCTTGATTTCTTCTATATCGGAGTCAACTGGAGTTACAAAATTTTCGTTATCGTCCACAATCTATTGAGATACGAAATGCTCGTCGTCACTATTTTCCTCTCCTAAATTTTCTTACCTCTGGCGAATGTATCCTTGTTGTTCTTCAGGATCAAGTGCACTTAGTTGTCGTGGATTGAGCCATTCACCTTTTGCCATTTTTACTTTTAAAAATTTTTTTTTGTTGCGTAACACTTGGTTATAAAAACATTATATCTCTTCAGTCTCCAAGTTTGCACTACATGTATTCAAGTAAATATTAGATCTTAAGTTCTTTTTTTGTTTACAAGTTCTTCATGTTGATTCAAGTTTTGAACTACCCGATGTAACA
>NW_023458563.1:8200278-8227665 GCF_013731165.1 Rhagoletis pomonella | reverse complement strand
TTTTATGCTTCACGTTCGCGAAGGAGAATCAATACCGAATATTTGATTCGTTCACCTTCGCGTATAAAATCATAAATGTATGTTCGCGAAGATTCATATATGAATATTTCCGAACCCTGCTTTTAAGTAATGATGAACGTTGTTCACTTCCGCTACGGTTTCGATTTATGATCACTTGGATAGGAAAACAGGTCGCTCAGCAGCAGTTTTTAGAAGCTGCAGAGCAAATTTTACTCACTTTCTTGTTGCAGTCAACCTACACACACGTCTGTACGCAGCAACAAATTGGCGTTTAAGAATAAAGGATAGCTCGATTTCTAAAGGGTCCCATTATAACAGGCAGCCAAAAGCTTTTCACTTGACATTCGCCTTTGCTTCGCTTTGGAGTACTTTTAACGTAGTTGAACCATATTTTCCGCTCATTACCTACCATTTCAGAAGTATTCGTCGAATTTCAACTGGCCTTAAAGAATAACTATTTGGTACTAAAAGTGTATAACTATTAGTGGCACTGACTGGCCACTTCTCCTTACTAGTCAATTCTTACAGAAAGAAATCCTTGGTAGACGGCATCTTTGCAGCATTGGGGTAATTGTCCGGCGTCTTGTATGATCCCTTCTTCTTCTTCTTAATTGGCGCTGTAACCGCCTAAGCGATTTTGGCCGAGTCCAAAACAGCACGCCAGTCATTTCTCTTCTGTGCTAACTGACGCCAATTGAAAATGCCAAGTGAAGCCAAGTCCTTCTCCACCTGGTCTTTCCAATGCAGAGGAGGCCTTCCTCTTCCTCTGTTACCAGCATCGCGGCCCGCGTTGAATATTTTCAGAGCAGGAGCGTTTCTGTCCATCCGAACGACATGGCCAAGCCAGCGGAGCCGCTGAATTTTAATTCGCTGCACTATGTCTATATCGTTGTAAAGCTCATACAGCTCATCGTTAAATCGTCTGCGATATTCGCCATCACCAACGCGTAAAGGTCCGTAAATCTTTCGCAGAATCTTTCTCTCGAAAACTCCAAGAGCCGCCTCATCAGATGCTTTCATTGTCCATGCCTCCGCGCCATACACCAGCACAGGCATGATGAGTGACTTATAGAGTGTGATCTTTGTACGACGAGAGAGGACTTTACTTCTCAATTGCCTACTCAGCCCAAAGTAGCACTTGTTGGCAAGAGTGATTCTCCGTTGGATTTCAAGGCTGACATTATTATTGGTGTTAATGCTGGTTCCCAAATAAACGAAGTCGTCTACTTTTTCAAACTTGTAACTGTCAACAGTGACGTGGGTGCCAAGACGCGTATGCTCTGACTGTTTGTGTGATGACAGGAGATACTTCGTTTTGTCCTCGTTCACCACCAGACCCATTCGCTTTGCTTCTCTATCCAATCCCGAGAAGGCAGAACAGACGTAGCCCTTGTTTTTACCGATAATATCGATGTCGTCGGCATACGCCAGCAATTGTACGCTCTTATAAAGTATTGTGCCTGAGCGGTTCAGTTCTGCGGCTCTTATTATCTTCTCCAACATAAGATTAAAGAAATCACACGAAAGGGAGTCCCCTTGTCTGAAACCTCGTTTGGTATCAAACGGCTCGGAGAGGTCCTTCCCTATTCTGACGGAGCTAGTGGTATTGCTCAACGTCATTTTACACAGCCGTATTAGTTTCGCGGGGATACCAAATTCAGACATCGCGGCATAAAGGCAACTTCTCTTCGTGCTGTCGAAAGCGGCTTTGAAATCGACAAATAGATGGTGTGTGTCGATCCTATTCTCGCGGGTCTTTTCCAAGATTTGGCGTATTGTGAATTCCTGATCTATGGTGGATTTTCCAGGCCTAAAGCCACACTGATAAGGTCCAATCAGCTCGTTGACGGTGGGCTTCAATCTTTCGCACAATACGCTCGATAAGACCTTGTAACCTATGCTTAGAAGGCTAATTCCGCGGTAGTTGGCGCGTATGGCGGGGTCGCCTTTCTTGTGGATTGGGCAGAGCACACTTAAATTCCAGTCGTCGGGCATGCGTTCATCTGACCATATTCTGCATACGAGCTGATGCATGCACCTCATCAGCTCCTCGCCGCCGTACTTGAATAGCTCGGCTGGCAGACCGTCAGCTCCAGCAGCTTTGTTGTTTTTCAGCCGCGTAATCGCTATACGTACCTCGGCATAGTCAGGCGGTGGGACAGCTACTCCATCATCATCGACTGGAGACTCGGGTTCGTCTTCCTCACTACTTTCAGCGCTGCTACCATTCAGTAGGTTATAAAAGTGTTCCCTCCACAATTTAAGTATATTCTGGACATCGGTCACTAGGTCGCCATTGTTGTTCTTACAGGAGTTCGCCCCGGTCTTGAAACCTTCCGTAAGTCGCCTAACCCTCTGGTAGAATTTTCGGGCGTTCTTCCTGCCGGCCAGCATCTCAAGCTCTTCGCACTCACGTATTTCGGCCTCTCTCTTCTTATTGCGGCAAATACGTCTCGCTTCCTTCTTCAGTTCCCTATAACGGTCCCACATGGCTCGCGTTGCGCCCGATCGCAGCGTGGCCCTGTAGGCGGCATCTTTTTTCTCTGCGGCTTCTTGACATTCCTCATCGTACCAGTTGTTCTTTCGGGCTCGTTGAAATCCAACTACTTCTTCGGCGGCGGTACTTAATGATCGGGAAATGTGGTTCCACTGCTCGCGTACGTCGGATTATTGAAGAGTGCTCTCAGAGAGCAGGTGTGTGAGTCGAGTGGCGAATAAATTGGCCGTCTGTTGTGATTGCAGCTTTTCGACGTTAAGCTTTCCTTGCATTGTTGGGCGCACATTTTTTGCTGCACAGAGGCGGGTGCGTATCTTGGCTACAACAAGATAGTGGTCCGAGTCGATGTTTGGCCCTCGGAGTGTGCGTACGTCCAAAATGCTTGAAGCATGCCTTCCGTCTATCACAACATGATCGATTTGGTTTCTCGTTTTTCGATCTGGAGACAGCCATGTAGCTTGGTGGGTGTTCTTATGCTGGAACCTAGTACTACATATTACCATATTTCGGGCCCCGGCGAAGTCGATCAGCCTCAGTCCGTTATCGGACGTTTCGTCGTGGAGGCTGAATTTTCCGACATTGGCGCCAAAGATCCCTTCCTTGCCCACCTTGGCATTAAAATCGCCAAGCACGATTTTGACATCGTGTCGGGGGCAGCGCTCATATGCACGTTCCAAGCGCTCATAGAAGAGATCCTTGGACGCCTCATCCTTCTCTTCCGTCGGGGGTTTGAGCGCAGATGAGCGAGATGTTGAAGAATCTAGCTTTGATGCGGATTGTGGCTAGACGTTCGTCCACCGTGGTGAACGCCAGTACTCGGCGTCGGAGTCTCTCTCCTACCACGAGTCCAACACCGAATTTGCGCTCCTTTACGTGGCAACTGTAGTAGACGTCGCAAGGCTTCACGCTTACTTTACCTTGCCCCGTCCATCGCATTTCTTGGATGGCGGTGATGTCAGCCTTTGTCTTCCCGAGGACATCAACCAGCCGGGCAGAGGCACCTTCCCCATTAAGGGTCCGGATATTCCAGGTGCATACCCTTAAATCATAGTCCTTTATACGTTTGCCGTGGTCGTCATCAGAAAAATGGGGTCTCATCCGAGGCTGTTTGTTTCTTTTCATTGGGCGGGGTTTTAACGTGGCGGGACCCAAACCCAGCGCACGCGAAGTTTTACGCCTTCTCACTTTAGCTCGCTCCCAAACGGGTGTTTGGTTGCTACCCAGAGGATACGTGGATATAAATATCCGGACGTTGTGAGCTGCGATTTGAACCGTACGCACAAGAATCGCTTCTGGCCACTCCCAGGTGAATGGCAGTCAAAAGTTTTCCACTTCTGCGCACGGAACCATCCTCATCCCTTATTATCCCATATGATCCCTATTACCCTTAAAAAGTCCGCTGGGCCTTTTTTATACAAACTTGGTGGAAATGATTTTGAGGGTTCACACTCTTCCGCTTGGTCCGTTGCAAAGATCTGCAGCCTATTTTTTTTTTTTAAGTCACTGCTTGAAAGAGTATTTTTGGATATAAATCAATGAATAACATTCATTCGGAATATAAATGCTGAAATCAAAAAGCCGAAAAGAGTTTCTTGGAGGTTTTTCTGCGAAATCCTCTAGATTTAGGCGTATTCTCGCTGGGAATCCTGCTCCGGTAGATTACTTTTGGCATGAGATAGGAAATCGGACTATGAGTAGCGAAGAGTCTTTGAGTATGCTTTTAGATCCTCACTTTCCTTTTAGTCCTTCCCCTGAGGGAATTTCCTTAAGGGAAGTGCGTGGAGGCTCCGCTTGACAACCATCCAAACCTTGGTAATATGCCCGTCATTTACGCTGCTCGCGTAGAAAAGGGTCAGCCAACGGCACGACGCATCGGCAGATTTTTTTTTGTGCGCAGGTAAAATTCCATCGGGTTCTAGGATTTGAATGAATTTATCGCCCAAATCAGGCGGCTGTCATTCAGAAATTCAGAAAAAGCTCTGAACTCCTCTGTCCCAAGGACTGTAGGCTTATCTCATAGAAAACGTTGGAGAGCCTGTCATAGCTACACATAAGTAACAAAATTGTGAAGTGGATGAATGAAGCTCACTCATCAAGATTTTGGAATAGGAGGCATCGTCTATATAGAGGTAAATACTTCGGTACCCTCTAGTAACTAACCCAACGATATCTAAACATGGTTACTAACTGGCCAACCAGAAATGTCCTCGTTCAATCCCCTACTGAACATAGCGCGTGTCGATTTTTCAGGCAAAGGTGCCACAACCGAACAGCTATTGGATTCAAGGAAACTAATTGATCGAACTACTTAAAGACTGGATACTCCGGAGTTCTGGGGGCTTCGAACTCATCTTTAATCGTACGGATTTCTAAATAATATTTCTAATAAAATGTTGCCATAAAATATTGCACTAACTGCTAGCGATGTGAATGCCACTACAATAGTATTGGGGCTGTTGTACTACAAATTGTTGGATTAGTGGAAAACCCCTACTCGTCGTTCGCCAACAGATTTTTTTATACTCAGTAAGTACTACAAGCTTTTAAGGACTTTTATTTATAAACATTTTACATACAAATGCGCGAATTTATGTATTCCCCTAAGTGACCTAAATAATGGTGGTGATGTGTGAGAATTCGTGCAAGTGGTGGTTGTTTAAAATGTGTATTGGACTTTACATGGCTTCAACTTGTGTGATCAAGATATAGAGCAATAAAAGGCACTCGCTTTTATTTTAAATCGGGTTTTTAAAGCCAGTGTACATTTAATAGAGAAAAATTTACGTCTTTGATAAAGGTTAATGCTTTTTGAAACAATTTAATTTGTAAGTATTTGGGAATAGGGTTACCAGTTGGCAAAAAATTTTACAGAAATTAGTAAATGATACCAAAAAAATATATATTTTTTGTCCAAACTGACGAAGGCTTATTACTTATTTGAAAATTAGATTAAAAAACGGATGTCAAGGGGCCTAAAAAAGTTGTAGTTGGAAAATATTTTCAAAAGGGCTGTCACCTGCTTGAAAATTCAAATTTAAATAAATTATTCGCAAGCTATCTGAAGAATTAAAATATAGGTGTCAAAAGAAATATTTTCATGAAATCTTTAGTTTGAAAATTTAGAATATTATTGAGGTTCTTTACAATGGTTGTCACCTGTTTAAAAATTAAATTAAATTAATTTAAATGAATTATTACAATATGGGTATGCATCGAAATGGTTTTTAAAAGGCTTAATTTATAAACTACAAGTATCAGAGTTGCCACCTATTTGAAATATCAAATTTTACTTGAATTAAGGGTAATAGGTAGTTGAAATATGTAGCACAGTTGGTCAGACGAAAGAAGTAAAATAAGGTTGTAGTATGAAAATATTTTTAGGAAGCTTGCCACGTGTTTGAAATGTCAAATTTAATTTGTTGAAGTAAAACGAATAAAAGTGTCAAACGCAGGGGTGTTTAGACATCTTTAGTTTGAACATTTAGAATTTTCTGAGATATTTGTGGAGAGTTGCCACCTATTAAACCATGGTGAAAAGCGCTATTTAAAAGCACTGTGAAGAAGTTGAAGTTAAATTAGTGCCGAACTCAGGTAGGGCCTCTCATTCCAAACCAAGGGACCTTAGGCCAATAATCCTATCGTCTTTTCTATTAAGATAACTGTAGAGAGTTTGGTAGCCCCCCTCAGACTCTCTATCAACTCATTCCTGCTATTCACAGTCCAGCATGTCTACGATAAATATAGATCACCGCAAACGGCTCTTCATTCTATGGTCGCAAGGAAAATACCCCAGTCGCATTCCTCGACACGGGAGAGGCTTCTAAGACCATAAGCTGAGCCATGACAGCTCTCCGAATAGACGGACCGTGGTTGGACTCTTCCATCAACTGCTCTACCGCCGGGTGGTTATTTAAGAACTGGGGAGTGTTGTGATTCGTAGGAGCGTCAACAGTGGCACCCTTTAGATATCACCCCGCTTCTATGGGTTTCAACAATGAAAAATATTCTACAGCGCATGTAGGCCGATGGACATAAGGTCAGAGTTGTTCATAGTAGTTAGTCCCAGATCCTACATATGTTACTCCAACTAGATTATACCTGTCCTCAATTTTTAAAAATATCGCCAAATACTTAGGACAGAAACGCCACTTTTCGCTTCAGAAAGAGAGTAGTTATATGATGGGTACTTTCGCTGGGGATAGTGCATTGGACATATACACAATTGTCTTTTCAATTATACTCTACAAAGTCTTTCATCATACACCCAAGATATCAACAGAACTTAGAAGTCTGCAAAAAATCCAAAGAAGCGAGGAATTTTTAATATGCGGTGCCTCCTGTCCCACGCTCACACATGCCCAAAATGCTGAGTTGCTCTACCTCCACTCGATCTACTTATAGGAGAGATATCCAGTATTGCTGCAGTAAAAATAAAGAAGCCGACTCATAGATCGACAGAACTTCTATACGGATGCCTTCATACTTGAGGGGTGTGTCGGAGGCGCAGTTTTTTCAGTTGTACTAAGTAAGAGTAAATTTTTGGTCTCCCTAACTCCTGCTGTGTTTATCAACCGGAAGTTATGGCCATCCAGGAGCGTGCAGCCATGCCCAAAGCCCAACTTAGGGGAAACAAGTTCTCACCTTCTCCGGTATACCAGTGGCCACCTTTAAATAGTTCGCTAGAAATCACACCGTGGTAAAAACCAGAGAAATTTCTGGGACTACCTGACTTTCTTATAGCAGGAAACGTACATCGTTTTCCTTAAGTTTAAGCAGAAAGGAAATATGATTTCTTATGAGGGTTCCTATGTGACTCTGCCTCATTGACTTACACCCATTAGGCTAGGAGTAGTTGGTAGAATAGGAAGAAAAAATGTTCAACACTTTTTATGCCATTTCCCGGCTTTAGCTTGAAGAAGATTGCACGCCCTTTCAAGGCCTTGCAGAGATCTCAAACAATTCAAATTTTCCTAATAAACAATCGTGGTACAAAGCTCAATAAAAATATTAAAAAAATAAAATGTTAATAAGCCACAATAACATTGACAAGGAGATCGGAGTTTTGGTAAAGTTCGTCGCATCAACAAAGCGGCTTGTTGCCGGGTAAGCTGTTTAGCTTCGAAAGGCACTGCTATTTGCCTGCTTGTGGGGAGGCATTTATACTATCCAACCATTCCAACTTCACAGACAATCTCAGCGATATCCAATGCGCACTTTACCAAAACATCAATCTAAAAAAAAAGGCCGACATAAATATTGACACTTATTTCGACAACAGATTAGCATTACCCAACCCCGTCGCCTAAATATTACTCAAAAGTATAACAAAATCCACTAAATTATATTTGAAGTGAAAATTACCACATTGAGTTAAGTTAAATCGTAATAAATAAATCGCTCCAAATACTCAGTGGCAGCACGGAGAACCCGAAAATTTCAACGCAAAAGCCAGCCAACTACTTAATACAGCTAAAATATGGCTCCAAGTAAATATTTGATAACTTACAATGCGCCAGGACACGGCTACTTGCCACTTACCACCTGCCGCTTGCCGGGCTGCAAGCCGCCCACTCCCCTTGCTGCCATGCTGCGGCCGGTCGGCCATCAATGCGTTGGTGAAGTGTTCAGCTATTACGCGTTAATGCCGTCTAAATTATAATTTATGGCGCTTTTTATTTTCGGCATTACAACATTACAAGAAAAAAAAGTACTACAACAGCGCAGCCATGTAACTTTCATGTACAACTTTCGCAACAAATTTCAACAACTTGTCGAAATGTTGGGGCAAAGCAGCAACACTTCTTTCGCCTCTTGTGTTTTACTTTTTTTATTGCTCTTATTTTTTCTTTTTTTATTCCTTTTTTGTGTGGAATGTGTGGCGTAAAAAATAAACGAAGTAGATTTGCTGCTCCTGCAGCTGCCGCTGTGTGTGTAAAGTGGAAGATTTTCACTTGTTACTTTAATGCTACAGTTTATTTAACCAATTTCTTGTCGTCAGCGTCGAAGAGTCAGTTTATTTTATATGCGAAGACATGTGTGAGTAGCACACACACACACACACACCCATACACGTGTACGCATGAGTTTGTATCCTTTTTGCCTTGGCTCTCCAACTTCGCCATTTGCTGGCACGTCTTGTGTATGTGTGCGTATGTGTGTGCGCGCAAGTATGTGGGTGTAATAAATTTTCGTTCAATATTGAACTTAATTGATTTATAAATGTTTGGGTCAATTGCCTTAAATGTTGGCTGCCGACGGAAAATTGCTTATATATCAATTTTCTCACACTTGCTACAAACATACAATGCTTAGGATATCTTTCTTAAGCTCTACATACACACCCCTACAAATACTTCGTCGCACAGCTTTAGTGTCTTTGTTGGCTTCTCTTGATTCGTGTTAAGTGGTTTTTGGCTTTCTGCTTTTTTTTACCAACAAATTTGTTGGCTCTCCACTCTTGTATCTGGCTTACGATGTGGCTTTGTGTGCTTGTGTTATTTGTTGTGGTTGCTGATGCTTGTAAAAATATTCTACATTCTGTCTTATTGGCTTCTTTACTAATGGCCTTTTTCGGCTTAACAGTTGATTGGAAAAATATTTTTCTTTATATCCTTCAGATGAGTTTGCGGTGGATCTTTGTACTCACATACTACGAGGATGTAAACATTTGTGACATCGAATAACCACAACTCAATTTATAGTATGAGTATTTATGATCATATTCAGGCTAAACTAAAGCATTTCCATATTTAAGCATACAATTCTAAAGATATTCGGGGAAAAAATAAAAATTTTATGGAGATCAAATATTTTTTAAATTATTTAGAAAATGAACCATTCGAACCACAAACATTAATAATGGAATTTAGTGATTAAGTGGAGCGTAATTTTATTAAAGGCTTCCCATAACTGCATGCAAATACAACGACGATACCTAATCAAACACGACAAGCTTCTGTGATATGCATTCAATTTGGCTTAAATACTGCACATCATTTAATTTCATACAACCGCTTTAAACAAAAAAAAAAATATCCACAAAATCCGGTAAAACAATTTTTTATGAGTTCACCATTGTTACTTCCATGGTATCCTCGGAAATGTGTTCATCAACTTTTACTTATTACTTATGCAAAATATTTCTTAAAAAGGCTTTAATTTTTAGTTTTTCAGATGAAGAAAATTTCAGAAAGATGAACAAATTTAATTTATATGACATTTTTTCCTAGACGAAGTCTCGAAGGGTTTAAAAGCTATGAGTTTTCGAAATTACTCCAAAAAGCAAAAATACAAAATCGATCGATTTTTGGTCCACGGAAGATGTGGCAGAATTAAGCTCCATTATAATTTTGTAATAATTGAGCAGCTCGCAGTACAAAATGATTAACGCCTTGAGCACCACTTTGTCTTCCGAAAGCTAAAATGCAGCATTCGGCAAGCCTTTTGCTATAAAAGAGAATTTCTTTCGATTTCTTTCGCTTCTAATATCTGAAGAGAGTGCTATTTTTACCCAACTTTCGCGAGTAATGATTGAGGATTACCAGCCGCCGCACGGTGCGTAAATTGGGCGAGAAGGAAAATCATATTTTATCTGGGCATTTCCAGGGGAAGGTCTTTATAGTCAAAAATTAATAGTGCTTATTTTTCAATGTACATTGGTTGCATTTGCAGGAATATTTTTACAAAAAATTTACGAAATGTTTGCGGTTTTCGATCCCCACACCAAGCCTGCACGTGTTTAGTGATATAACGCAAAGTTGTTTAAAAAAAATGTTTCTTCCAACGTCATTAATGTTTCTTCAGGAGTTTCCCAGGGAAGCGCTACCTTGGCCTCCTTACACTAGTCGTCTAAAGCTCATTAATTTGCCTACACAGGCTTGATTAATAGCCCATTCCCTCTGGCTGAGGTTAACATTTATACTCTCTCTCGAGTATCAAGAAACTTTTGACCTCTGTTTTTGAAGCCATGCAAAACTGATTTTGAATTAAACGAATCATTCCGTTCTTCATGTAAATACTTTTACTCTCATTCCAGCACTTTTGACGTCTCGAAATCGATTTTTACTATAAATAAGAAGAAACCCGTGGAGGAATTATACCAGGTGCAGTGTTTAGAGCGTGATTAAAAGGCAACCGAATGTCCGAAGCGAGAAAGCTGCTGAAGTAATCACCTATTTATTGCGTCATGAAGAAAACTATCATTACGATCTCAATAATTTAAATACTACCTTTAGCATATCCAATCAGCTGATTATGGGTCTAATAACAGAGGTATAAATCTAGAGGATTCCCTTTGCTGACAGACCCCACGTTTGGCTAAAGACCTGTTTAAAATGCAAATGTTGCCAATGCTATTCTTGTGCTCCACGTGAGATTTCCACGATAGTTTTGTATGCAGAATTACTCCTATATACTTTACTTCGGGAGAAGTCTGATTTGTGACTCCTTTTTGAAGACACTAACTTCGCGAATTTGACGCTAAGACGGACTGTTTGTATGAGGAGGTTTGTATGGTGGAATGATCACCTTAGAAAGTTTCGGAAGCAGGTAAGGAAATACTGCAGCGCATATTATAGAAGCAAGATCTGGGATGAGTACAAGTCAATCTTAGGCAGGTATAAAAGCCTATCCATCCAGTACGCCAAAGAGGCCTCATAGAAGCAATTTTGAGAAGTAATCATGCCGAGCAGAGTGCTCGTCAAAGCGCACTCCCAGCTTACATATTTAAAGAGGATTTGAGGGGCATACAGAAGTAGTATTAAGGCTGCAACCGGAGGTGGATTGTATCTCTGTTAAGGAGCGGGACTTTTCACGCCGAATTAAATGCCCAAAGGCAACGCACTGCTCACCGCTTTACGGCTAGTGGTCTTGAAAGTATCTAACATTTTCTAATTTGTTGTCCTCTATCCAACCAAACAAGTCCAAAATGTTGAAATATGACTGTCGTTAAACTCAGCCGAAGAATATTTAAACTTCTGCTGCAAGTTTTAGTAAACTTTAACTCTCTTCGTGACAAAACTCTGAACGCAAATGAAAAAAAAAACGAAAACAGCCACAAGTAATGTCCGCTGCTAAGCAGAGATAATTGCATTCCGCGTTGGTTAAGTGCAAAAATGCAACACGAAACGTGCGAAATGCGAGCTAAGCAGTGACACAGACGTCACGGCAAAGATGACAGACGACACAGGCACAGACACACAAAGACAACAAAACTGCAAAGATCGTGCGATAATAAGGACTTATTTAGTTGTTGGTTGCTTAGAATAGAAATGCAGAACAGCTGCAGCGAAAAGCATCTTAATGACATTTGAAGCGAGCGAACAAAATTGAATTGATCACGCGGTAATGGAAGTTGGCAGCAAGCGCAAAAAAAAAGAAAAAAGAAAGCGTTTGTATTTCAGAATAATAGAAAGCTAACCAGTAAAAAGGAAAGCGCAGAAAGTGAGAAAAATTTCAGCTGCTAATAAAGTCATGAAAAAGTTTTGAGGAATATATGGCGCGTATTTTATGGGTAAAATTAACTAGTTTACGCTTTTTTACGAGTCAACAGCGAGGGTGAAGAATGAAGATAATAATAAAAGTAGCGTTTGGAAATTTAATAAATATAAAAGTGATGCAGAATTCTTGAAAGGGAAGCTAGGAAGCAAGAAAGCGAAAGAAAAGCTCTTCACCCATGCTGTGAGCTGATATGTGCTGGAGCTCCTCTTTCCAGCATACGTCGCAAGTGGCAAGAGCACTTATACAGCTAAGGCTACAGCAAGCAACGTGACAATAAGTCACGTTTTCAATTGTTGAGTAAACGAACGCTCGGACGTAAGGAAAAATGCGTGCAAGATAAGATGAAAATCGCCAGGAATTTAATGGAAAGCAGCTGTGGCAGCCAAAAAAACGTTGCACAGTGTAACATCCCCAATATAGTGTGTTGCCACAAGTAGGAGTTAACGCAGATCAATAAAATTTTGGACAGAGAGTTTGTAGATATATATTCAGAAAAATGTTAGATTTGAGCAAAATCGGATGAAGGACACAGCTACTTACCGTAGAAATGGAAACTAAAAATATCGGTTTTGTATACCAAATTTAGTCTGATTGCAACATAATTTGATATTCGTGCAGGATTTGATGATGCTTTTAATATACCTGAAAATTTTTCCATAGAAAATTCTGTTTTAACTTCAAAAATTAAAAAATAATAATAATTTAAATTAAAATTTTGGAATAATATTTTGGTTCCGTTTGTACTCGAGTATTTCCTTTCGATTGGCATTAAAATTTTTCCGAATTTTTCAACCTATTTTTTACTATTTTTGGCCGCACCTGTCAAACTGTGCGTCGTTTCGAGAAAAATTATAAAAAGCGAAAAGCACACCAAGTCAAACCAGAGAGACGTGCATATCAGCCAAGAAAGTAGATATGTATGTAACTGCTTGTTTACACCCTGCAGCAAAATTTGGGGACAGTCTGGCAAAGCGCTAGTTCCGCCCTACAAATTTCAGAACTGTCTCTGAACTACTGAAAAAGGGATGCAGAGTTGGACGGTTGAAACTCATATGTTGCTAGTTGCGCTGTCATCAATGTTACTCATCCTGGTCATGTGAAAACAAAAGATGTACAAATGTAATATACTATATTTTTTCGATTTTCTTAGACCCTAAAAGTAATAACAAACTGTTTTCGTTTATTTAATTTGTAATTCTCTACATAGTTTATGGGGCAACTGCTCAAATATTTCCAAAAAAGTCGTTATTGGTACATTAATGTCATTTTTATACATATCTACGTACGTACAAAATACGAATAAAAGCATATAAACCGTGTTTTAAAACTTTATACAAAACAAAGTTAAATTTAACGATTTTTCGTCAAAATATTTGACGTTTTAATCAGATGTAAAAAAAATAGTAAAAGTGGTAAACAATCTCACTTTGAAATGGGAGTGCTATTGATATGAACGATAATGTACATACGTACATAAATGTATCACTAAGCCCCCGAAATGTGTAGTTATGCATTAATTTTTTTTAATTTCCAATGTCTTCATTTTAAATATTTTTCGTTTAGTTTTTATTTACGTCCCAGCCAGCAAAATCATCGTAAACGAGCTCGTAATTGGATATTTTCTCGAAGAAAAACCGGATTAAAAATCGTTTATGATAGCCGTTTACGACTCTTTTTCGAACACTTTTTCGCTTTAAATTGTGCATCGCCTACGAACAGTCGTAAACGGATCGAAAAAGCATTCGTATGCGAATATTTTTACGTCCGTTTTTTAATTGTAAACGAGTCTCGTAAACGATTAATTTACGTTAAAAAAGCGTATTTTTACACTGCTTTATCTACTGTTTTTGAATGCTAGAAATAAAGGCAATTAATTATAATTAATAAATTATTGTAGTTCTTTTATTGAATGGAATTATAATTAATAAATATTTATAGTGCCGGATCAAAGTATTGGCACAGAGAATTTTTCGCAATGTATGCAAAGTTTTTTACTTGAATTTCTTTTCGGAAATTTTTTTTTTTTTAAATATAGTTACAGCCTAATTCTGTGCACTTGATAAATTCACCATCTTGTTTATTTATCAATATTGACAATTTATCAAGTGTTTCGTATTCTATGTCAAAAATAAAAAGCTTTTTTCTTGATAAATTGTCAAGATGTCAAATGCCTTTGACAAATTAACAAATTTTTGAACGAATCAAATTGAAACAAACGTTTTAATTAGAATTTATAGAAAAAATAAATAGCCTAATTAATTTTATATACTAAAGTGCAAGTTTAATATTGCTAAAAGATCCTGTTGATTTTTTAAAAATTGTTTGCTGACGGTGTTACGCACTTTCTTCCATGTAAGAAAAACTTTCGTACATATTTTGTTTGGAAGAAAATGCGTAACACCGCCAGCAAACAATTTTTCAAAAATCAACAGGATCTTTTAGCAATATTAAACTTGCACTTTAGTATATAAAATTAATTAGGCTATTTATTTTTTCTATAAATTCTAATTAAAACGTTTGTACTTTGTTAAAAGTTTCTATTTTTTGCATAAAGTTTAAAGTTTCGATTTTGTTAGATGAGTCATACTTTTATAAAAAAATGCCGAATAAAATTCCTAATTCAAAACATTATGAACATATTAGGCACATCCCTGTACAATATTGTTTGGTCACTGTATATTTTTATAAAACATTGCCAAATAAAAATTAACATCAACAATTTTGGCAGGTACTTTAAGTAGATTTCAGCACTTGTTAAAACTTGTTTGGCAAGTTTATTTAATTTGGTTTCAAAACCTGTATTAGCTCAGCCACACAGCTCGTTAGCCCTTTGATAGCCTGCATCGTTTCAAGGTGCTCCTGGCGTTGCTCCTCGTCGCGACGTTGCCTCTGTTCTTCGATGGTACCTCTTTTTGCTATATTAGCAATGAGGGCATTCATAAGTTTTTTTCGTTCCCCACGTGATGGACGCGATGAGCCGACATCCAACAGGGTATCATTCTTTAATAAATAAAGCTAATTAAAAAAAAGTATACGCAAAAACAATTTTGAAGTTACTGGAATTTCCACGTCAAACGACGTTGATGCATGCGGCGACGGTAAAGAACTCAACAACTGTGTAGCGCTCGGCGATATTGCAATGCTTGATATCGGTGCGGTGGTCGGCGATAATGTGGGACTCAACAGTGGTAAACGCTTTGCGATGGCACAATGATTGATATTGGTGCAACGGCCGGCGATGGTGAAGGGTTCAATAACAGTGCTGGGCTCTGTGGTGCCGGAATCGGCAATGTACTCGCCATTGTAGACGCGGGGCACTCCACCAATAACTCTTCAGACATTGATGGCCTTAGCTCAAAACTTTCAACACCTACGCCACCAACTGCAGCCGAACCAAAAGTGGCCAAAGCACGCTCTTCAAATTCGCTCAGCTGTTTGCAACCTGGACCGCCACCAGTAATCCTTTGACTCATTTTTAATCTGCGTGCTCGCGTACGCAATTGGCTCTTCCAAACTCCGAGGGTCTAAAATTATGGCAACATTAAACAACGATATCCATTCATATATATTAATGTACATATGTATGTACATACATTCATATACATACATGTATAAGCATATAATAACTGAGATAAAATAAATTACCTCTTTCCACTTTACTGCGGTGCGTGTTGGTCCCCTCAATGCATTCAACTCGTCCGCCAACTGATTCCATAAGCACTGCATTTTCTGTGGCGACTTCGGGTTATTCTTTCCTTTCCCCATATCAGGATTAGCCCGGACAAATGAGACAAAACGCTGCAACTGCTCCTGCGTAGCACGATCGTGTTTTGTTTTTCTGTAAATAAATAGCTTATATTATATAAAAGTAATGTAAAACTGAAATTCTTACGTTTCTGAGGACTCCATTCGGCAGTTTCTTGCACTAAACAGCTGAGCTCTGTTTACATTACGATTTTCACCATAGTGTGGGGAAAAGCACAGGGTGTAAAAGCTTTTTAGTTTTATCAAGTTATGCACAGAATGCCGAAAAGATTTAAACTTGATAAAAATCTTGATTATTTGTCAACTTTCTGTTAAATTGTCAAGTGCACAGAATTAGGCTGTTAGTATGAAGACCTACTTTCAAATCAGATTTTTGAGAAAAATTCTAAGTATGCAGTTTTATATTCCATTATATTTTAGTATAACATAGTGCAAGCTTGAAGTTGCCAGAAAACCACGTTGATTTTTGGCAATTTTTTTACGCAGTTTCTTCCGTGCAAATTATGGGCGACATTTTGTTTTTGTATGGAAGAAACTGCGTATAAAAAATTGCCAAAAAACAAAGAGGTTTTCTAGCTATTCAAGCGTGCACTTTATTATACTAAAATTGAATCCGCTATAAAACTGCATATTTACAATTTTTCTAAAAAATCTGATTTGAAAGTAGAACTTCATACTAACTATATTTTTATAAAAAACAATTAGAAAAGAAATCAGAATAAAAATCTTTGCATTCATGCCGAAAAATTCTCTGTGCCAATATTTGTTCCCGGCACTGTATATGTGAAGATATTTTCAGATAAATAAATATTAACAAACTATCTGTTAACAAATTAACAGTTAAATAAGAGGGGTTTAATATATATTATAAAGTAGCTGAATTTATTTTTTATCTTTCTCGCCGATAGGCTGCCAATTTTTTTTGCCGGTCGTGTGCATATTGGAAGTGCTTCTTTGAAACGGAAATAAAAACTTCTTCGTCGGAGTTAAATTTTTGACGAAAAGCACCTAAGAAAATAAAGTGAAAGATTAAACTCCATTGGAAATCGGAAAATTTAATTAAGTAAAAAGTGGTAATAAATAATATTATTATCCGTACTTCTTATTGCCGCAGTCGTTGCCAAACCAATAGCGCTATAGGGGAATTAAACGTTTAAATCCTTTAGTGTTGCTCCGCGCAGCCTGTGAAGGAATTGCAAAACTCGTTAAATTAATTTGTATTTTTGAATTACATATGTAGTAGCTACTTACAAGAAGTTTAATTATAAAAGAAAGTGGTAGATCGTCCTTTGCGTTTGCACCAGTCCGCCAATAAATCACATACTTTATAATTATCTTAAATTGAATATTTAACAAACTACTTACTTATAAAATATTGTGATTGAAGAAAAATTGTCAACAAAACTAAAATTTTTTCTTGTGCTGACAGATTACTACAAGCCTCTTTCTTTTATATTTTTTTGTTTTATCGTTTACGAGCTTGCTGGCTGGGGTACTCCATAAACCATTTAAATTCAAATTCCTAACTGTGCTGCAAACTTATAGAACTCTAAAAACTGTCTTCAAAATTTCAAATTTTTAATCAGATATTTTTTATAAATATTTCGAGTATTCTGTTTTGTAGCCCATAAAATTTTAGTGTAGTAAAGTGTAATCTTGCACCTTAAACGAAAATATTTAAATAGGAGAATGCCTTCAAGAGCGTGCGTAAAAAGAGTTATAACAAATCAGCGCGATTAATTATACTAAAATTTAATGGGCTATAGTACTGCATACTTATAAACTCTGATTTAAAATATTGAAGTTTTTATAACAGTTTCTAGAATTCTACTAAATTTCCAACACAGTTAGAAACGTGAATTTATTTGTTTATGTTATAATACTTATGAACCATCCTTAAATAAAAAATTTACGAAAAATATTTAGCATGAAAACTATTGTGAATATTCAAAATTCTATATTTCTTATGAGATGCCGGAAAATCTATGTATTACATTTCAATAAATTTAATGCAATTTAACGCTGAGTTATCACAAATAATCATTCAATATATTACCGTTTTTCTCATTTTTTGACACGACTAAGTTCAGATTTTTAATTATAGGGATCCCAGAAATACCCATTATACGTAAAAAATATAAATTTGTTTTAAGAATAACGGTTTTAGAAAGTAAAGGAATAATTGACACTTTATGTTCCTAAATTTAAAGCACAGTTTGCGTCAAAAAGTAAATTAGTTCAAAACAAATAGCTCTTGAAACATATAATGAAGTATTTTTATTTACAAAATTGTATGCGTACTTATTTACAGAAAAGGTTCTATACTATACTTATTAGAACCAGCTCAAAACTAACCACATTTTTTCTAGCCCGGAGGTGACCCTTTTTGAACTATCCAAGAACTGTTATTATATGAACTGTATTAGAACCATCTAAGCCAGAGTCAGCTCAGAACAAGTTCAAAAGTTCTGCAGAGGGCGACAATTGTCACTTCGTAGGACATCGCCATGTTAAAAAAGACAGTTGCAAGCATTGAGTTGGGATAGATGAAGAACCAGTACCGTCCCTTTTCAGGCTAGCTCAGCGCAAGTTCTGAACCAGTTTGATTTTCTGCAGGGCATGTACTTAAAACGCACGCGTACGCACACACACACACCTTCCTTCAAACCAAAACCAGGGTTTGAAAAACTGTCAGCAAAGCAGCAACGGCATTACTATTTTTGCTTTTGCTTAGCTTTGAAATTTTCGATTTCGGTTCGAACTGCTTTGATTTTGCTGTAACTTTGAAAAGTTTATTTTTTTTTTATCGGCAGTTTATTTAAACAATTTTATTGCTTTCGATTTGCTGTGATAGTGCTTTTGCTGTGCTGTTATCTGCTTGGCTGTGTTGTGCACATGACGCTTTTGCAGCGTGGTATATTATCTAAGTACATATTAACTCCGCCATCAGTGCAAAGCTTATCAGGGTAAGCGACTAGTGGATTTGCGCACGCATACATATAATATCCTCTATTTCTGCCAATTCGATGCTTCGCAGCAAATTTATAATCAAATTGCTGTTGATTTGCTGCTGCTGCGCTGTCTTTGTGCTTCCACAATTTGCTTTCGAAATTTCATAGCAAAACGGCAGCCAAAGCATTTGCTTTTTTCTGAATTGCTTTTGCTTTGCTTTCGATATCATACATGCCGAAGTCAAAGCACAGCAAAAGCAAATTAAATAAAAATATTACAGCATTTTCAAACCCTGACCAAAACAAAAAAAAAAATTCTGCCAGCACTCAAGCCAACTGAAAAGATTTGAAAACCCATTTCACGTAATGTAATGATTTGGCATTGAATGCGGCGGCAGTGAAAGCAATAAAAATATATATCTTTACATATATACATATGTATGTACATACATTAACAATAACAATAAAAAGCGATAACAAACAATTGCCACGCCAGCAAAACACATGGTGCGCTGGCTGGCAAAAAAAAAAATAAGTAAAAATAAATAAATGTATTGTAGTCTCACCGTTAGTTGACAGCCAGTTGAAACCAAAAGTGGCGAAAAGCGGAAGTATATGTGTTGGCGCGATACATCCGTTTGCCAACACTTACATTCTCCCTCCCCTCCTGTTTCTGTTCCATTCCAAAATTGGCCGCAGCTGTTTTCACGCCGTCAACGCTGTCGCCTATGCCAGTTATGCTTCGCTCCACACCACAGCCTCTCAGCGTGAGTGAGCATGTCTCCGAGTAATATCTGGCCGTCATGTGGCTCTCTTTCCTGCTGCTGCACCTCTAAGGGCCGTTGTCACCATCTCTGGTTAACACTAATCTCCAGTTAAACATCATTACCGACGTTGTCGAAACAATGTTATATGCATGGAGTCAGTAACGACGGTAACGGTGTTTAACTGGGGATTAGTGTTAACCAGAGATGGTGAAAATGACCCTAAGCGTCTTCGGTGCGACTACACGTTTATTTGCGCCAATTTTATTCGGAATAGTTTTTCATCTTGCATGCTTTTCAACGTTTTTTTTTTATATTCTTGGTTTTTTCTGATATTTGTTTTTCACATCTTCGTAGCGACACCTTTCTTTTTGGTTAGATTCGTTTGATTACTGAATTAATTTTGGTACTAAGATTTTTTCGTCATCGAAGGGGTTTTTATCTATTCTGCTGGGATGTCAGATCTCTAGATAGACTTTAAGTTGAAAGATGCGTATAATTATGTACATACTTACTTACTTCAAATTCTATAACAGAAAGTTAAAAGTGCGGTTTCTAGATAGACAGAATTTATCTGTTTCCTGGGAAGGATAAGTTACCCATTTCCATTTAGACTTAAAGGGGTACCCCGCCACAGTGATATTTGAGGGAACTGCATAGCAATGACGTAGGGCTTTCTATAGAAACTGTGCTGTAGGTCAAATTACCACTTATTCTGTGCAAAATTAATACATAGCTACATAAACAAGAAGACTTCTAGTAAATCAACCCATACACTCCCAAATTACAATTAAGTTGATCGGGGTTTACTGCGAAAATATCCATGCAAACGATCCAAAGCAGTACGTACAAAATGTACTCTGAAATCGTTAAATAATAAAAATTGTATTAACTTTCATTCAAATCTATACTCTAAGGATGGTTATGACCTCGATATAACAAGGGGGCGTGGCAGCTTGATATCCGAACTATATTTAGGAATGTTGACATTTGTATCAAAAATCGAATTAAACTTGAATTGCGAATTTAATTAAATTATACGCAAATTGTATAAAATATTAAAATATATGTAGGAATCAAACAAAGAAATATTCAGTTTGAACATTTAGCATATGTTCGAGGTATTTGAAAAGGGTTGCCATCGGTTTCAATTATTTAATAAGTCAAATCATTTAATAAGTTAAATGCATTATTAAAAGATGGCTATCAAGCAAAGTGGATTTTGAAAGGCTTTATGAACTTTATTTAGAAGAGTTGCCACGTTTTGGAAAATCAAATTCAACATAACTCAGAAACTAATTGAATTTTGTATCCCAGTGTCAGGCGAAAAAATTTTCAAGCCGATTTAAGTTTAAAATACTTTTGAAAAGGCTTGACACCTGTGTGAACATCGCAATTTTGTTATTTTATACCGAAGAAATGTATGTTATATATTTAAATATGCGAGTAAAACAAAGTAGTTTTATAAAATCTCTAGGTTGAAAATACTTTTGATTAGCGTTGCCACCTATTCGAAAAGTCATATCGATCTAACTATTGTAAGTATATATGGTATATAATATGTACGCGCAGAGATCTAAAGTTAAGCAGATTAGCGCAGGAAACACGAGCGAAAAATTTAAAATGATGTTTGGTCCGCAGTTGTAGTCAAAATAAAGTCGATTCTAAAATTAAAAGTAGCTTTTTGACATAATTTTCAATGGGATATCTGTCGAAAAACCTGCTCTTAAAAGTCGATTTTATTTTACCTATAACTGTATCTCTACGGTGATGCTTGCATTAAAAAAATATTTCACGCTGCAGCAACCATATGCTTACCACACCATGCCAGACTAAATTTGCAATTTTCTCACTATAGTTCACATATCCTTTCCATGCAAATTATTACGTGTATATGTAAGCGTGTCAGTGCGGTTAAACCCGAATAAACTCATATGGAAATTCTTTCATATACATGTAGATAGGTCTGTATGCAAAAGCTTGTCTCGACGTGTTTGCATGAATTCGCCACAAATGTTGGCACAAGCAAATGCCATATTTCTTCTACCACTTTGCTGCCTCACTACGCTACAATTCCGCTACAATTGTTGTTATTGCATTTTTATGTGCCATTTTTTACAAACACTTACAGCCAGTTTCACCAAATTATTTAAGTGAAAATTACTTTAATTTTCGAATTTTTGGTTTCACCAATCAATTTTAATTTTGATTTAAGTGACCTATGCTCTTCACTTAAATAAAAATTAAATCAGAATAACCACACTCAGAGGTGTTACACGTTTAATCACCTGACCATTGTGTATCTGCTGCTTATTTGTATACCAGCCCTGCTATTACAACACAGCGTGCCAAAGCTTTCAAAAGCTCTCAATACAAATGAAAGCTTTTGCTTGCCTAGTCTGTTTTACAACCACTTTTTACTCACTTAAATAAATAACTTATTGAAACTGAAAATAATTTAAATGAGAAATAAATAAAAAATTAAATTAAAGTTAATTTCCACTTAAAAAGTTTGGTGAAACTGGCTGTTATTGAAGTAAATATTTGTAGTTTTGTATTTGGTGTACATACATGAAAAATGCTTTCGCAAGCCAAAAAAAATAAAAAGAAAAAACATTAAATACACTCAGAAAAAGGTTTAGTTATAATAACCCAGATTTGGTTATAGTGACCAAGTGGCATAGTTGGATATGGCGAAATAAATATCTAGTTCACGAAAGTCTGCAATTTACTTGAGCCTTCTAGTTGGGACAAATGTATATTTGTTAATAATTAAAAAACGACTACCTTGAGTGGACAATATTGTTAGTTGAATAAAATCATTGTTGAGCAAATATAAACAATGCTTTGGTTGATACAAGTTTTCAATTAATTTTATGAACTTGCTGTAGACGTGAATCAGCTAACCGTTTATTATTGGAAAAAAAGTTTCAGTTTGACACAAATAAAAATTTACTCGATGGTTGTTGTGTTTACTTCTTTTATTTGCATATATTAAGCATAAAAAATACAAACATATTTACATAAATAGTTACTAGTGTAAATAATACATATGTATATGGTGGTAAGAATTTCCTAAAAAGAAACGATTAAACAGGAATAGTCGTGCGAAAACCCAGGTCAATATCTGCTGGAAGTGCTGGTTTAAGTATACTGCTTTGCTTTTTCCTTGGCTAAATAGATACTTTCTAATTATAATTCACATGAATTATATATCCACTGAGAAACGCCAGTTGGCATCAAACTTTATATTTTTAAATAACCATACCCGCATAGGGATGCAAACGATGCATCGATGTTTCTGAAACATCGATAACATCGGCCAAAAAACCGATGTTTACCATCGATATTTGAAAATTACTCAACATCGTAAAATTGGCGATATATCGATGTCAATTTTAACGATGTTTTAAACATCGACTTTAGTTTCGGTTCAAAATTGCCATTGCGTTCACATCTTTATGTTATATTCTTTGGGCTCTGTCACACGGTCAGTATTTATTAACGTGATCCAAGTATCGCGATATTTATTGACGGTGTACTATGCAGTATTGATGGATCGTGATCCATATCGCAAAATTTCAAAAAATTTTGAAATCTGGATCGCGGATCGCAATACCGTCAATAAATATTGAACGTCTAGCACTTTCAAAACGCGATCCATACATTTCTTTAGTACATCTTTTACTCTCATAATGTAAACATCGGCTCTGCCTTCACTCTCGGGGCTTAAAATCTTTCAAAACAAATTGAACAAATCTTAAAATAATTGTCATAAATAATAAATGCATCATCTGTAAATTATACGTACAAAATAAAAATATTTTCTTGCGTCATAATAAACGTTCAGCAAAAAAAAATATGCAAATACTGACGCGCTAAATATTGAACATGTAGCATTCGTGCGCTATCCATCAATCCATCAATATGGATCGCGATCCAAATATCGGGAAAATTACTGACCGTGGGACAGAGCCCTTTGGGTAAGCGTATTACGGTTGAGGGAGGCCCCACACTTAATAAAAGCAATTGGCAACGTTGAACATAGGCGATTTCCATGACGTAGTTACAGTATTTCAACACGACTTAAGGTGAGTGTAAGTATTATCTGCGCGTAAACAGCAAATCTATTATGACATTGGAAGGAAATCTAATTAAATTCAAAAAACCACCCATTGAAATGTTAACAGTGTAGCAGTTTAGATCGACACTAGGTTTTTCTTAAAATTTTAACAAGCATTAAGTCAGTTCCAGGTATTTCAGGATTTGCAGGTTTTACAGGTAAAACGGTTTTCGCCATTAATAAACCTTATGGAAGGTGGCGTACGTTAACAGCTTCCTGTAAAAACCTGCAAATCATGAAGTACCTGTAACATACTTATTAAAAAAGAGAAAAATCGGAAAATATCGATGTATCGATAGTTTTGGGGCGATTTTTTTCGGCATCGATGTTAGTGTTTACGATACATCGAAATATCGATGTTGGCTCTGAAAATTTGCATCCCTATACCCGCACCGAAACAACTCGCGGCGATGGCAAAACTGAAACTGAGACAAACAAGCCTGGGCATATCATAGCACACACTTTTTTTTCTCTACCCAGCGCAGTGATCGACATGCCATAGCTTACTGAGCGCTCTGTAACCACACGCGTGTTTCACCCGTATACGAACAGCGGTAGCGGAGCAATGATTTCCACGCACACAGTCTCATTCATTGAATCGTTTTTATGCAATGGTCGGCATACTAGCGCATTCAAACGATTCAATAAGTGGGACTGTGTGCATTGCTTAGCTGGTGCTCTTCGTATGTGAAACACACATGAGCTCAGAGAGCGCTGATCATTATTTAGGGGGTGCTCATAAGCATGAATATTAGGGCGGGTCGATTTAAAAATCGCTCATTGCTCTGTGAAAATCGTATTCTGGGGATCAAAATAAGAAACTTTGCCGAAGGAACCATACCTCTAAAATGAATTCTGATGTCCCCCAATTTAGGTCAAACTTTTGGGTAGGGGCAAATTTTGAAAAATCCCACTTTGGCCCATTTAGAGTGCTCCAATCGAGTCCAAATGTATGACCGACCCCCACTAACTTTGGACGGCCGATCCACCCATGCCAGTGGCACACCCCCTGGAACTCCCCTGGGGGGTTCCCCATACAATCATTTCAAAAAATCACCATTTTTGGCCTTTACATGAAAAAATCAGCTAAATGGCTATGTTTTTTCTTTATTTTTATTTATTTATTTATAATAATATTTATTATTTATTTATAATAATATCTATTTTTTCTCTTAAGAAATTTATTTAGTCAGAACATATGTAAATGAAAAAATCAATTTAAGTGAGTTATAGAAAAGAAACTAAAAAAATTATTGTTTGAAGTCTTTTTTACTTTCAAGTCTGGGCAATTTCGCACGGCTCTCTAATGTCGTCGCCATAACAGCCTCTACATTTTCCGGTATAACCCGTTTGGAAATGCTAGCTAGCAATTGAACATGTCGTTCCGTTCCTTGTATGTGTGATGGAATTTTTGGATCATTAAACGGTGGATCATCTTGATTTAAATATTCTTTCAATGTATCGTACGGAATGCTTCGCGTGAATGGTGGTTCAAATACGATATTTATATCATTCAAATTGATCATTTCCGTATAACTTGTGCAATTAGAGTTTATATCTGGTTTTTTATAAACTCTAAGGTCCATTGGCTCGTCAACATCGGTTCGATAGCGTAGAATTTTCTTGATGGCACAGTCGCGCTTTTCTTTGCTATCATCAAACAACATTGATAACAAGATATTTTCCGAATGCGCATAATATGAATTATCTTTAATTACTTGATTGACAATTTTGCGTAAACGAGGTTCTAGAAATCGTGACCAACCAATGAACTTGAAAAATAATGCACTGCCGTACACGACAGAGCTGTAATACTTGATATTGAAGTATATTGGCACATAACATTTAATTATAAATTCAACCAGAATTCTTAAATTTGCATCTGGATTTTCCGTTGTCACATATAATCGCAATAATCTAGCGGCCTTGGTGAGCCACCGAGAATGTACAATTTTCCCTGGTTTGATGTTAGCCAGATCCACCGGAACCACGTCGCCAGAAATTGCATGGGCCATGTCGTATAAGTACTTCGAATCGGTGGAAAATTCAATTTTTTCTGGAGCAGGGGGCATATTTTGCAACTCAATTTTCTGGAAGCCGCCCACCACCTGAAAATATATAATAATAAAATAATTAAAAATAGTTGACAATTATAATAAATGAGTGATAGCAATAACTTACCGGAAGAGTTTCACAAGTTTCGATTTGACGGCTCAGTTTTCCGGTTGCCGATCTTGGTCCAGTGCTGGTTGATTTATCCAAAGCTTCAAACAAATGCCGAAACGGAAGTTCGTTGAAGTGTAGAAGGCAAACGAACCAATGCAATGGTCTTTTTAACAGCAATTCGAATCGTCGTATAATTCCACCGTGTGGGCCAGTGTTTGTTGGCTCACCGTCAGTGCATATTCCAATTAATGCATCCAGTGATATATTTTTATCGTTGAAAAAACCATTTAATTTGGTTGTTTTGTATTCAGCGGTTTCATGTTCCAGTCTTACGTAACCAATCAATTCAGAATTAGGTTCTCTCAAAATAACAAAATGAGGTTCTTTTACCATCCTAGTATGATACTTCTCATCAATTTTATCTATCGTTAAAGTATCATCTTTTCTACCATCGAATGAAAACGCTAACAAATTGGTATCATCTAACCGTTTGCGAAGCACTTCTTGTCTGCATTTCTCTTTTTCTCTGCGAACTTTCGATTTATTCATGATGAGAGGTTTCCCATGCTTATCTTTAATTTTAAAATCTTGCAAAAGAGCGGTTCCCAATGCTGATGCTAATCTGTCAGGCACACCAAATCTGTCACATACCAAGGCAAAGTTAAAACAATCGTATCTCTCTGTGTATTGTGAACTTGTGCTTCTATCCATATCTTCTTGAACCGGTGGCGGTGCGTATGTTGAATCATCGGGATCTTGGTATGTTGGCATTGATGACATAGACGTTGCTCCTTGCTCTTCAGTTTCCATCACAAATGCATCCATTGTTAGTCTTCTCTGATTATGTTGATCGTGCATGAACTCTTTGAGGCGTTCGGGAACCCAGCCGCATGCACATGGAGCTGCCTTCAAATCGCATTTACATGTTCCAATGTAAAAAATTGTTTCCAGAGATTTTACATACTCTGTAAATTGTTGGGTGTTGTTTCTTCTCTTGACTTGCTCTTGATACTTGTCAAGCAATTTATTCAATTTATTAAATACACTTTTTTTCAGCATTATTTCCGTACCAAGTTTTTCCCAAATTCCAATCAACTTATCTTGTACTTGAATAGTGAATGATTTATGGGAAAACTTTTTTTGTTCTGTTTTAGCACGTTCGCTTAAGTAAAAATAATATCTCAAGATATCCAGATGGGTTGGTAAATTAAGATCAGTTAAATCAGTAGACACACCAAAAACAGTAACATCATGCTTGGGTATATGACTCATTGGGTTTTCGATAGTTGTTGATGTAGTTGCTTCATCTTGCGGTGTAGAGGATGGTGGATTCATTGTAAACTTTTTGATTTGGAATGGTCACTTCACTTATTATTTTTTTTGAAATATTTTTTTATCTGAAATTAGCCCTTCACACTTTGAGTTCTTCACAACGACTTAATGCATTCACAAAAACTGTTGCGTTATATATGGTCTACGAGACGAGGTAATAAGAATGAAATGGTAATTTCAATTCTACCTGTTGTGTCTTGTGGTGGCTTAAAAAAAACAACACAAGCAATTCTACGATCTGCAATTGTGTCACAGTGATACCTTCATTGT
>NW_023458563.1:8192705-8200268 GCF_013731165.1 Rhagoletis pomonella | reverse complement strand
AAAAGGGTTGCGGTGCATTCCAGTGATACCTTAATTGTTAAAATGGTTGCAAAAAACGCGCATTTCTTAAGAAGGTGCCTTAAAATACCCACAAAAAGGGTTGTAAAAACAACCTTCATTTCTTAAGTAGGTGCTATAAAAAAACTACACAAGTAAGTTTACGACATGCAGCTGTGTCTTAAAAAACGCACACAAGCAATTTTCCGATTTGCAATTGTGTCACAGTGATACCTTCATTTTTTAAAACGGTTGAATAAAAAACCCACATAACTATGTTTACGACATGCAAATGCATCACAGTGATGCCTTGGTTTTATAAGGGTTGTAAGAACGCTAATTTCTAATAATTTTTTTTAATTTCTTTTCTGTTACTAAGTTAAATTCATTTTTTCATTTACGTATGTTCTGACTAAATAAATTTCTAAAGAGAAAAATAAACTCCAAAAAGAAAAAACATAGGCATTTCGCTGATTTTTTCATGTAAAGTGCAAAACCCCAGGGGGGTTCCAGGGGGTGTGCCACTGGCATCGGTGGGTCGGGCCTCCAAAGTTAGTGGGGGTCGGTCATACATTTGGACTCGATTGGAGCACTCTAAATGGGTCAAAGTGGGATTTTTCAAAATTTGCCCCTACCCAAAAGTTCGACCCAAATTGGGGGACATCAGAATTCGTTTTAGAGGTATGGTTCCTTCGGCAAAGTTTCTTATTTTGATCCCTAGAATACGATTTTCACAGAGCAATGAGCGATTTTTAAATCGACCCGCCCTAATATACACCCGTAGGTTTTTCGAAAACAGCTCTAACAATTTTATGAAATTTCGTATTCATGTAACGTTTTGCATTTTAAGGTTATCTGTATTGGTGTTATTTCCGCAAATATTAGTAAAGGGTTGCCACCTATTTTGAATTAATTACAAATAAAATAAAACATCATAATATGGGCATCAAATGGAAATTTAAAAAAAAAAACAATTAAGAAATATTTTTAATAGGGTTGCCGCCTATTTTCCATCGTATAAAAATTTTTCTTTAGAAAATTAAGAAACAATATTACTATATATGGGTGCTAAAAGAAAGCTCTTCAGCAATTTTTTGCCTATTTAGTAAATGTTATCCCTTAGGATATTATTGCATGGTTGGTTTTCGATTTTACAAAATTTAACCAAAGCAATTTAATACGGAAATCAAATGAAAGGTATAAGAGCCGGTCCTGATGTTTTACCCATGGCCCTGAGCCACCTTAGTACAGCCGAATACAAGTCTTACTAAAGGTTCTCCGACACTGTCCGAAAACTTTAAGCGCTCAGTTTTCCATAATAAAAATTTGATCTAAGATATTTCACTTCCACGGAAGAACTAAGATTTACAGCTCATATCATTGGAAGATCAGAAGGAAAGTTACACGTCTCAATAGGACATATGAACGTCATACCCTTCATATGGCCCAGAAGCATGTGACTGCATTTTTTCGTATTCTGCAACGAATATTCTTACAAGCAAATCTACGCCCTGACTTTCTTAAATTCCTTGCCACCAATTGGCAAAGGAAGGCTATGTACAACATTTAAGTGAATGCAAGAATTTAATCTAAATTTCTAAGAAATTGCTCATATTGTTTAGCCAAATTTACATGCGACTGCCAAAAAAAAAATTAAAGAAATCTAAAACGAAGAAAACATAAAGCAGACAGCCAGTCAAACATTTGTCGAGACATGTTGCTAATATTTTGCCACCTGTTGTCCGTCCGTCCAGCATTCTATGCATTGCATAGCAAAATCTTTGCACTTTTGTCTATGTCTTTCCGCTTCGGCATCTTGGATGCTGGCGCAAGTAGGCGTTTGTATGTAGGCTCCATTCAGCATAAGTTATACATGTCTTTTGACGCGCTGAAAGAGCTTTGTAAATACATATGTACATATTTATATACAAGCATTAGCGCACACAAGGGGTGAGTTTTGGGGTTCAAACCCCCCCTAAAGTTAATAACCTCAAATACAATCTGAATCTTAAAGCTAAGAATCCAGCTCTCAAGGAAATTATAAGAAATATTTATTATAATTTCTGTTGCTTGAAAAAGAGCTTTGCTTTTGCTGTAAATTTTCATGAGGGAATAAATATACGAGCATTTTTTTTCTTGAGAGCTGCAAACTGATTTAAGAAACTTTGGTAGAAGAAAATTTCTTTCCCATTTCTCGTCCGTCGTTTTATATGAATTTTTCATTTTTCTTGAGAGTTCAGCTAATTTTTTCGGTATTTGAATTATTAAAAAAATTTAGCAATCGTGAAAAATCACCATCTCTATCGAAAACCAGAAATCGAAAAAATGAACATAGAAGTGCAAAAATTCATGGAATCAATAAATTTATTTTTACTGACTCTTTTTAAAATTTTTTATTAGGTACTTTTGAAAGTTGAGCGCATCTTGAGTTTATAGAACTTTTTATTAAACAAGTAGTTTTTAATTAAAGAACACAACCGACTTCAATTCTCATATTCAAATTTAGGGGTACCGTTAATTTCTTCATAATCCAATCATCGGATCTCTAAAACAAATTACGGGACGAACCTTGAGGTACTATCTTTCTAATAAAAAAAGGATTATTGAAAACGGTTCACGTGGTCCAAAGTTATGTATTCCGGCGAGATGATAACCTCCCTTTTTTTGAAGTCGGTTAAAAGCGTTTGAGTTCTGTTAATCTGTAAATAAAGTGCAGTTTAAGAATTTTAAAACGTTTATTTATTTATTACATACTGTACATAAAACTTGCATAAATGTATTTTAAAGAGGGTATTATCTGAAGCAAATTTTCAGTATTTTCCGGTGATATATCTTCAGAAATATAAAACCCCCCCTAAAATATATTCCTGGGTGCGCCCCTGTATACAAGTATAAATGTATACACATACATATATATGTTTAATACATCACAAGGACACACTTAAGCCGCCTGAATGCAAAAACACTTTACTTTATATGTCTGCTGCAAACTCCTTGGAAGGATTTCCTGAGAAGTATACTAAGGTTGCAACAGCAAGCAAAAGGAGTTGATGTTGTTAGTCGCTGATGTCGCATCCATCCATCCTTCTTGTTTTTGTTTGCATTTCTCGTTGATTAGAAGTGTAAGCAGTACGAGTAGTGGCGGAAAATGATTTTATATTCACATCAACCATACATATACATATGTACATGTGTTTGTGTTTATGTGTTTGTTTCTTTAGTAAATTCATTTGTAAGCCATCAAAGTGGACAAACAAAAGTATCTTTATGCACCTTGCGCTATGCTTCCATCCTGCTGTTGTCCTGCCTTTTAGTGTCAAAGTATGGAAAACATTAAATTAATTCGTTTAAGAAATACTGTCATATTACATACTAAAATATCCTTGGGTATGCATGCATATGTATGTTTTTTGATAGATGTATATTTTTGGTCATACAATCTTATATACAAAGTAAAGTGGCAAAAGTGATGTAACACTTTTAACAAATAACAAAGAGAAGGTCCACAAAGAGGCAACAACAAGTAGAAATAGAGAGTTGCCACCTGCTTGAAAAATTTCGATTAATCAAATTTATAAAAAAAAATAAACACTATTTATTACAATATTGTATATAGAATTAATGAGGTTTAAGAATGCTTAAGGGAAAATATTTTGGAATAGGGTTGCCACATTTTTTAAAATTTTAATTCCATTGAATTGAGAAGATAAACACTATATTACAATACGGGTATAAAACAAGAGAGACTTAAAAAAGCTCGATTTCCAAAAAAAAATTGAAGAGTGTTGCCATCTGTTTCATAAATGAAGTGTTTAATAAATGTGTTAAAGTGAGGTTATTGCAGAAAGCTTAGTTTGAAAAATATTTTTAAAGTGGATTGCCACCTGATTGAAAAATTGTATTCAATTTAATTGGTAATATAAATGAAATATTACAATTTTAGTACCAAACGAGATTATTTAAGAGATCTTCGATTTAAAAACAGTTTTCATTAGCGTTATCGCCAATCTAAAAAGTTAAGCCCAAAAATTTACAATTAAATGAGATATTATGAGCTGGATACCAAACGAAAGGTGTTTGAAAAAGCTTTAGTAAAATGAAAAAAATGTACACATTCTTTAATCCAGATATTTATAAGAAGTGTTGCCACTGATATTAATTTTTATACTGAGAGTTTGAGTAGTGTAATAAAATATAAATTTTGAAATATTAACAAAACGAAAAATATTGAAAAAAGCTACTCATACAAACGTAAGAAATAATAAAAACGTAAAATTTAAAATTTTTATACTAAGAGTTTGAGTAGTGTAATAAAATATAAATTTTGAAATATTAACAAAACGAAAAATATTGAAAAAAGCTACTCATACAAACGTAAGAAATAATAAAAACGTAAAACAATATTAAAATATCAGGAGAAGGGTTTTTAAAAATGCCTTGATTCCTCGGTTCTGTAATATTTTACAATTTTCATTACAATACCAGGAAAATGATATGCTGACTTCGGTCGGCGAAGTTAATAAAATGAGCGACGAGCTACCTTAGATGAACCCACAAACACAAGCGATCGAAAATGATAGAAGTCGTATTTGTATGACCAAAGTACATTCGAAAGTGACTGAAAATGAACGTCCTGTGGATAGATGTACAATTCAAAAAGAAACATATACTACATATGTACATACCCTGTTGGGAAAATCTCTAGTTCTGAACTGGGGCGCTTATAGTACATTTAGAACCAGTACTGGTTCGCGATAAATCTCTTTTGCATGCAAGCAACTGGCGAATTTAACATGGCGATGTCCTAGGAAGTGTCAATTGCCCCCCGCTGCATCCCTTTTTCGATAGTTCCGGACTAGTCCTAAATTCTATAGTTCCGAACCAGTTCTAAAATCGACAGACGAAAGAAAAAGTATTATGATATTTCAATCTTTTCGGTTCTTCCGTGTGCGATTTTACATTATTTTCAAAGAAACATTTTTTCAAATTTGAAATTAAATTTGTTTGAATGATTGTAAGAAATGTACGTTTACATACCTTTGGCTGTAGCTGTAGTATTGGTTAGATTCCTGACGGCCCCAAGATGTTAACATGTTAACACAAAGCTTTGTTTTGTATTACCAAACTATGAAATAGCATCTGCGAAGCACAGAATAGAAGCGTATTTGAACGAAAAAGCCGCCGAACACATATCTATGTAAAGTAAACAAGCCCCCCGCTGCATCCCTTATTCGATAGTTCCGAAATAGTTCTAAATTCGACAAATAGGATCTAGTTCGTTCTGCATCCCTTTTTCTATAGTTCCGAACCATTTCTAAATTCGTCACTTTAGATATAGATTTCTAGTGAAAAAAACTGAAAAAATTTGGTTCTTAAAAGTACCACTTTTCGCCGATTTTGGACTGGTGGGGATCTAGTTCCTATCGGACTAGTTCCTTTTTGGCGATGAAGACCTAGTACGGAACTAGAAATTTGATTCACCAGTCCGCGGTTTCCCTGCAGGGTATGTATGTACGTTCAACTCTGATATTCACACATATTTCCATTGAAGTGTTACTGACCCACAGCTAGGCGTGGCCGAGTAACTCTAGTCTATACATACATACATATAATAAAATTGTAACAGGCCGATCTCTGTACATTATAGATTTTAATTAGAAATTAATATGGGTGGTCTCAATTAAAGCAAAAATCAACAATTTTTAAGGCAGTGTCACACGATTGGACATTTGCCCAAAATTTGGTGGAAAATGTATGCCAATCGTGTGAATCCACAAATATTTTTCTTTATCCCGAAGAACAATTTGTTCAAATTTTTCGATAAAAGTTCGCTTTAGGGATGACAGCGACGATTATTATGGTCCAATTTACGATTAAATTGTATTAATCGATTAATTGTAAAATAATTGTAAAAATATTTTCAAGAAATATGAATTCTGCAATTGTCTAAAATCCATCCTACGAACTTTTTTTTTTATGATGATGTGGGTCACCCAGAAGATGAAATGAGTTTTGGTTTAAATTGTCAAGTCCAAGAATGAAAGCGGAATATCATCGACGCTTGGGAGGAAATGAAAACTTTCAGGACTTTCGTAAAAATACTGGCACGCTAACCGCTTAACAACAAAACGCTTATCAAACTGTTGTTTGTGCAAACTTGGTTATATAATAAATAATTATCGCCGCTAAAAATACTTGTTTTATATTATTTAAGGCTAATTAACAAGAGAATTCGAATTTTTTTTATGGAAAAGTGCTTTTGTGAATACTCACTGTAAAAAGTGCCTTTAAAAATTCGATTAATAGGTTATTTATCAATAAATTCAATTAATTGCAATTAATTTTTTTGGCTTGTGAGCAATCATATGATTAATTAATCGATTATTTTATTCTATAAGCCATCCCTAGTTCGCTGTATTGTACCAATCGTGTGACTAAGAAAAAATTGTCGTGTCATTTTTTTTATTTTGTAAAAAAAATTGCAAATGTACCAATCGTGTGACACTGCCTTTAGAATTTTTGTCTGTTTGTATGTATGCTTGAAAGTTGCAGTTAAAGTAAATTGATAATTGTTTGAAAATTGTAATCTAATTTAATTGATAAGATAAATTTAATATTGGAATACGGGTATCAAACTGAAGAGAGTTAGGGTTGCCACCTGTTTGAAAAATGTCAATCAATTAAATTGATAAAATAAACGAAGTATTGCAATACGGGTACACAGCACAAAAATAAGTTTAAGACGCAGTGAATCACGCCGAGTACGTACTAATTTTAAGTATGGGAGTATGTGTAAATTTAATGATCTTTTCTCGAGTTCAGCTTTTTCGAGTTATGACACTGTTGAAGTTAATGAGCGCTATGTACATACATGCTTTTACTACATGGGTTGAACTGACCGGTGGTCCATTCCTTTAATTAGACGTATGTACATGTTTTTAACCGACTTCTAAAAAAGGAGGAGGTTATCAGTTCGTCGGAATATATATTTTTATTTTTTTTATTTTTTTTTTATGTATGTTACCGCATAACTTTGGACCACGTCAACCGATAATTCTTTTTGCATCGGAAAGGTAGTGTCTCAGAGGTGGTCCCATACTAATCTGGTTGAGATCTGATCAGTGGATCATGAGATATATATATATATATTTTTTTTTATATGGGAGTTGAAGTCGGTTTTTTTTTTTGCTAAAAATTACTTGTTATTATAGTAAGTCGGTAATACCAACAAAAGATCTTATTTTACCATTTTTTTCAATAAAAAAACATTTCCCCCCATTTTGGAACTGGATGATGGTAGACTACCCATACACCCATAATACATATGTATGTATATATTTATATGTAAGTATGTGTGTATGTATTTGTATGTATCATCGCATTAAGTTGCTGTTTGTATGTATGTGTATGTTTATATGTACGTATTTATTTGCATTGGTTTGAAGCAATGTTTTATGGCGCATATTCACCATTTCACATATTTCTCGCCATTCGCTGACAGCGAAAGTCAAATAATTACAGGCCCGTCCACATAAAACTTTGGCGTTGCGTTGGCGTTGGCGTCGC
>NW_023458563.1:8191207-8192605 GCF_013731165.1 Rhagoletis pomonella | reverse complement strand
CATACTTTTATAAAAAAATGCCGAATAAAATTCCTAATTCAAAACATTATGAACATATTAGGCACATCCCTGTACAATATTGTTTGGTCACTGTATATTTTTATAAAACATTGCCAAATAAAAATTAACATCAACAATTTTGGCAGGTACTTTAAGTAGATTTCAGCACTAGTTAAAACTTGTTTGGCAAGTTTATTTAATTTGGTTTCAAAACCTGTATTAGCTCAGCCACACAGCTCGTTAGCCCTTTGATAGCCTGCATCGTTTCAAGGTGCTCCTGGCGTTGTTCCTCGTCGCGACGTTGCCTCTGTTCTTCGATGGTACCTCTTTTTGCTATATTAGCAATGAGGGCATTCATAAGTTTTTTTCGTTCCCCACGTGATGGACGCGATGAGCCGACATCCAACAGGGTATCATTCTTTAATAAATAAAGCTAATTAAAAAATAGTATACGCAAAAACAATTTTGAAGTTATTGGAATTTCCACGTCAAACAACGTTGATGCATGCGGCGATGGTAAAGAACTCGATAACTGTGTAGCGCTCGGCGATGTTGCAATGCTTGATATCGGTGCGGTGGTCAGCGATGATGTGGGACTCAACAGTGGTAAAACGCTTTGTGATGTTGCAATGCTTGATATCGGTGCGGTGGTCGGCGATGATGTGGGACTCAACAGTGGTAAAACGCTTTGCGATGGCACAATGATTGATATCGGTGCAACGGCCGGCGATGGTGAAGGGTTCAATAACAGTGCTGGGCTCTGTGGTGCCGGAATCGGCAATGTACTCGCCAATGTAGACGCGGGGCACTCCACCAATAACTCTTCAGACATTGATGGCCTTAGCCCAAAACTTTCAACACCTACGCCACCAACTGCAGCCGAACCAAAAGTGGCCAAAGCACGCTCTTCAAATTCGCTCAGCTGTTTGCAACCTGGACCGCCACCAGTAATCCTTTGACTCATTTTTAATCTGCGTGCTCGCGTACGCAATTGGCTCTTCCAAACTCCGAGGGTCTAAAATTATGGCAACATTAAACAACGATATCCATTCATATATATTAATGTACATATGTATGTACATACATTCATATACATACATGTATAAGCATAAAATAACTGAGATAAAATAAATTACCTCTTTCCACTTTACTGCGGTGCGTGTTGGTCCCCTCAATGCATTCAACTCGTCCGCCAACTGATTCCATAAGCACTGCATTTTCTGTGGCGACTTCGGGTTATTCTTTCCTTTCCCCATATCAGGATTAGCCCGGACAAATGAGACAAAACGCTGCAACTGCTCCTGCGTAGCACGATCGTGTTTTGTTTTTCTGTAAATAAATAGCTTATATTATATAAAAGTAATGTAAAACTGAAATTCTTACGTTTTTGAGGACTCC
>NW_023458563.1:8180565-8191107 GCF_013731165.1 Rhagoletis pomonella | reverse complement strand
TTCTCTCCAAGAAATAGTCTTTTTACTCGTGATTTATGTAAATAAAACATGTGAAATTTAGTTGAAACATTTTAGCCGTTTTTAGCCGGTTTTATTTGCCAATTTAGCCGGTTCGTCCAAAATGTTCTGGCAACACTGCATATAAGTATATATATGAGTGAACATACGCACCCCAAGCATGCAGAGCGCCGCTCTGAGAGCGTGACAACACACACATTCATACATAGTACATGTTTATACGTACAAATCGCGTGCTGTGGTGTTGATGGATATTCAACATTTGAAAGCAAATTTATATGCCTGGGTGTAGCTGAGTGCGCAAAGATGCATGCCACAATTTGTTGATATCCAGAGACGGTCAGGGTTCGAATTCCAATGCAGGCAAACCATGCAAATTAAATATTTTTTTTTTTAGTTTTTGTCTTGATTATTCACTTCACGGATGCTTTTTCAGACCGAACGCGGTCATTTTAATATGCGCGTAATTGGATTGAATATTTACCAATATACAGTACTTTCGTTGACGTTTATAGTAAGATCAATTACGTTTCTATTTGATTTTAATATTTTTTTCCCTCAGTGTATTGAAGCTACCCTGCAGTGAAAAGCCAAACCAGTTAGAAAATATATTAGTTCATTAACTAGTATGTGCCTACCAGTTCGACAATTTCGAGGAACTTAGGCGATTAGCGACATCTGCCTTTGAATTGCCAAAGCCAAAAATAAAACGCAATTAATTGCTTTTCTTACAAATGTCGGCTGTGGCGTCACGTGAAGACTACTGGTTCTGGTTCTGAAATCGCAGGTTCGAGGCCGCTTGGAGGTGGTTAAGATTTTTAAAGTTAAATAAATGTAAGTAAAAATAATTTATTCAATTTATAAATAAATAACAAATTTGAAAATCTAATTGCGTTGCAAGAAAAGATTTAGGAAGAAATATAAAAACAAAGAAATTAAACAAAAATATTTTTTTATTAAATTAAAAAATTACAATAAACAGCATAAACAAAAAAATAAATTTATAAAAAATAAAAATAAAATAAAAAATAGAAAATAAAAAAATTTTACCTGCGCCAGGATTTGAACCTGGGACCTCAGGCTTACCACGCGAGTGCTCTTCTCTGTCGGCCATTGTGACTGCTGGAGCGTCGCGAGCAAAAAGGCACACTTATGCTTTTCACGGGCATGAAATGGCAGACTATCTCATCAACTGGTATGATGCTACTAGTATTTATACTAGTAGATGCTGATGCATAGCCTGGCAATTGACATCTCGTAGGACATCGCAATGTTAAAAATACCAGTCGCTAACATTGAAAAAGGATAGAACGTGAACTAGTTCGGCTGAAACGCAAACCGGTAGAATTCTAGTTCACAACTAGTAGCTTTCCCTGCAGGGTAATAACTTGCTTTCTCCACTACAGTCCTTAGACCACAGCTGGGCAGCGTCTGCCCGGCGGGCGACTGCGCGGCATATTCGCGTATACATACACGCTCTGCTTCCCTGCAGGGAAAGCTACTAGTTGTGAACTAGAATTCTACCAGTTTGCGTTTGAGCCCAACAAGTTCACGTTCTATCCTTTTTCAATGTTAGCGACTGGTATTTTTAACATTGCGATGTCCTACGAGATGTCAATTGTCAGGCTATGCATCAGCATCTTCTAGTAGAAATACTAGTAGCATCATACCAGTTGATGAGACAGTCTGCCAATTCATGCCCCGTGAAAAGCATAAGTGTGCCTTTTTGCTCGCAACGCTGCAGCAGTCACAATGGCCGACAGAGCAAACCACTCGCGTGGTAAGCCTGAGGTCCCAGGTTTAAATCCTGGCGTAGGGAAAATTTTTTTATTTTCTATTTTTTATTTAATTTTAATTTTTCATAAATTTATTTTTTTGTTTAGGCTGTTTATTGTAATTTTTAAATTTAATAAAAAAAATATTTTTGTTTAATTTTTTTGTTTTTATATCACAAGCATTTCTTCCTAAATGTTTTTTGCAATGCAATTAGATTTTCAAATTTGTTACTTATTTATAAATTGAATAAATTATTTTTACTTACATTTATTTAAATTTTAAAAATCTTAACCACCTCCAAGCGGCCTCGAACCTGCGATTTCAGAAACACAACCAGTAGTCTTCACGTGACGCCACAGCCGACATTTGTAAGAAAAGCAATTAATTGCGTTTTACTTTTGGCTTTGGCAATTCAGAGGCAGATGTCGCTGATCGCCTAAGTTCTTCGAAATTGTCGAACTGGTAGGCACATACTAGTTAATGAACTAGTATTTTTTCTAACTGGTTTGGCTTTTCACTGCAGGGTCATTCAACCGCACGACTTGTGCGCACGCACACAGTGACATTGATTGGACGCACACTACAAAAATGCTCTGCCGAAGCTGCCCACCTCTGCTTTAGACTAACAGCCTAATTCTGTGCACTTGATAAATTCACCATCTTGTTTATTTATCAATATTGACAATTTATCAAGTGTTTCGTATTCTATGTCAAAAATAAAAAGCTTTTTTCTTGATAAATTGTCAAGATGTCAAATGCCTTTGACAAATTAACAAATTTTTGAACGATTCAAATTGAAATTTTAAAGCTGCTTCAAACATTTCAAAATTGTGTTAACTAATTAGTAAAAATGGAAGAAGAAATGCTTCTTTTACTATTATTGTGGGAAGAAGAGGAACATGAACAAAATAGAGACCGCTCGCGTTATTTAAGGTCCTTGAGGGATGCCAGTGATCCATTTTCCTTGAGTGAGAACGTGTTCATGCAACATTTTCGTTTGACCCGCCAATTGTGCCGGAGTCTTATTAATGATTTGGAACCGCATGATGACCAAAATACCTCATTGCCTCTTACTGTACGCGTCTTGGCAGTATTAAACTTTTTTGGCAACGGATCGTATCAGAAATGCGTGGGAAATAATTGCAATTTGCCAATGAGCCAGTCGTCCTTTTCAAGAAGTTTGCGGGCTGTGACAAAGCTCATTACAAGGGTTAAAGGCGGAGAAATTAAGTTTCCCAGTTCGATTGAGGAAGAAACCATAATTAAAACAGGGTATTAAAAGCGAATTAACTTTTATAGAAAAACAGTGTCATCTGAAATCTTGTGTTTTATCAGATTTTTTCGAAAGTTTGGAATAAAAAGCACAGTAGGAGCAATTGACTGCACCCACATCGCTATTGTTGCTCCGCCGTCTAACAATGTAGAACGCCCGCTTAATTTGTATTTAAACAGAAAGGGGTTCTACAGCATTAATGTCGAAGCGGTAAGTTACAATTTCTTTGACAAATACAATTTATATGAGTTTTGTTTCGTAGGTATGCGATCATCGTTTGTGCTTTACATTCCTAAACACAAAATTTCCTGGGGCGACGCATGATTCTGGGATATGGGCAACGTCTGACCTACGGGAGCAACTAATACGTCAGCATACCAGGACTACTGTTCACCAAAGAGAATCTTGGCTTATTGGTGATCAAGGCTACCCATTGGAGCCATGGCTTCTTACGCCAGTAGGAACTCCAAATAGCCATAAAGAAGTCAAATACAACAAATTGCATGCGTCTGCTAGGAACAGCATAGAACGAGCATTCGGAGTTTTAAAGTCCCGCTTTAGATGTTTGCTAAAGCACCGAGTGCTTCATTATTGCCACGAAACAACATCACTCATTGTCGCGAGTTGTGTTATCCTTCACAACATAATAACAAAAGCGGGCATTGAAGCGATGGAGGTGGATAACGATGTCGTAGAAGATAACGATTCGGCAATGAATTCCCTTGATTTCTCGCAGTATACCCGCGAAGGAGAGAGAACAAGATCCAGATATATTTCAACACTATAATCAAATTCTTAATGCTGAAAAAATTTAAAAAAAATATTGACTTTTTCACTTTGAACAAAAGTACTTTATTACACTCAAATTAAATGGGTTACGAACTACGTTTACAGTTCAAGATTATAGTGAAATCACATTACATTTTGTTTAAGTTATTATATTATCATTCTAAAGTACATACAGTGAACCAAATATAAACTGGGACGCGACATTTTAGCAAGTTTTAATTATTTTTCTTAAGTTTATTTAATGTTTAATGTTTTTGTTGAAAGTATTACTTAAAAAACATATAAATCCAAATTTCAGACTTTGTGCAAAAATTATGAAAATTCTGCCAAATTTCACCAAAAATTTCTAACTTTTTAATCAGCACATTTAAAAAAAATATGCAGCTTTGTAGTCCATTAAAATTGAGTTTAATAAGTGCAAATTGGAAGTAACTACGACTTGCCGTTGATATTTGACAATTTTGTATGTTGACAGTGCTCCGCATTTTTCTTCCATATTAAAAAATGTTCGAAGAAATTTCTATGGAAAAAAATGCGTGACACCGTCAACAAAAAAAAATTACAAAAAATCAAACCTAAGTCCTAGCTACTTCAAATTTGACCTTATTTACTCAAATTTAATGGACCCCAAAGCTACATTTTTTCTAAAGATGCTGATAAAAAGTTAGAAATTTTGGTGAAATTTTGCAAACTTTCATTATTTTTGTACACAGTCGGAAATTTGGATTTATATGGTTTTTGTTAAGTAATCAGCTATACTTTCATACAAAAATATTAAACATTAAATTAGCCAAAGAGAAATAACCAAAACTTGATAAAATGTCGCGTCCCAGGTTATTTTGCTTCACTGTATGTATTTATACATATGTATATATGTTACTTTTTGAAGTATGAACTACTCGACTCAAACTCAATATTGTACAGGGATGTGCCTAATATGCTCATCATGTTTTGAATTAGGAATTTTATTCGGCATTTTTTTTATAAAAGTATGACTCATCTAACAAAATCGAAACTTTAAACTTTATGCAAAAAATAGAAACTTTTAACAAAGTTTCATCAAAAGTACAAACGTTTTAATTAGAATTTATAGAAAAAATAAATAGCCTAATTAATTTTATATACTAAAGTGCAAGTTTAATATTGCTAAAAGATCCTGTTGATTTTTGAAAAATTGTTTGCTGACGGTGTTACGTACTTTCTTCCATGTAAGAAAAACTTTCGTACATATTTTGTTTGGAAGAAAATGCGTAACATAGCTTATATTATATAAAAGTAATGTAAAACTGAAATTCTTACGTTTTTGAGGACTCCATTCGGCAGTTTCTTGCACTAAACAGCTGAGCTCTGTTTACATTACGATTTTCACCATAGTGTGGGGAAAAGCACAGGGTGTAAAAGCTTTTTAGTTTTATCAAGTTATGCACAGAATGCCGAAAAGATTTAAACTTGATAAAAATCGTGATTATTTGTCAGCTTTCTGTTAAATTGTCAAGTGCACAGAATTAGGCTGTAAAGCACAGTTGTGCTACCGCTATGATTAAGATTTTAGATGCCATTAGAATGCCATTTGATAATAGTGATTTAACTCTTCTCTGCCTGTTAGACTTTGCTAAGGTATTTGACTCGGTCGACCATACTTTGCTCTGCTGGAAACTTATGCATTTCTTTGCATTTTCTGGTAGTTCCATTCAACTTCTATGTAGCTACCTTGTGGGAAGAGTCCAGCAAGTTAAAGGTAGGGTATGCTAAATGGACGACACGCCATTTCTTTAAATGAAATTAACTGCTGCTATATGTACATACGTATGTACATATGTATGTTTATACAAAACGCAAGCAAACATTTTGCTTGCATAGTCTTCTGTTCTCTTTCATTGCAAGTTGAATTATTTTAATATCTAATGCAAAATTTTGTACATAAAATAAAATAACACTTTTTAACATACAACGCTTTTATAAATGGACTAAAAATTAGAAAATAAAATAATGTAAAAAAAATATTTTTTAAAAACAAGCTTTTATTTAACATGTACAATCAAAGGAATAAAATAAAGTAGTGTAACAAAAGATTATTTAGCAAGAAAATTTTGTCAAAACTGCAGTAAAATTAATAAAGTAAAATAAGTTAAGGTCTCGTTAAAGTTACTAAAAGCCATTTAGTGAAAGGAGTTATTCAAACTCTAATGAAAGTTACTAACAATTTGTACTAATTTCCTTCGTTTTTAAAAAAGCTTGTCGGCGAATTCAGCGTACATGGATTATTGGTGAGGTATGTATATGTATATATGTATGTATGCAGATATTTAGATGCCGGTTTGGTATTCGCGCGACAAGCTTTTTTAAAAACGAAGTAAATTAGTACAAATAGTTAGTAATTTTCATTAGAGTTTGATTAACTCCTTTCACTAAATGGCTTTTAGTAACTTTAACGAGATCTTAACTTATTTTATTTTATTCATTTTACTGCAGTTTTGACAAAATTTTCTTGCATAATAATCTTTTGTTACACTACTTTATTTTATTCCTTTGATTGTAAATGTTAAATAAAAGCTTGTTTTTAAAAAATATTTTTTTTTACTTATTTTATTTTTAACAATATTTTGGTATATAAATAAAACATAGTTCATAAAAAATAAAAGTGTCATTCATTTTAAAACGAGTGTACACTTCATTGTACACAGAAGCCAATAATTTATTTTATATTTTTGACATTGTTGAATAGCAATAATGAGATCATTTCCATCTTCAGTCTTTAAATAGTCAAATAATTCTATACGTTTAATTTTAAAATTACTTTTAATTTGAAGCTCACTTTAAAAAATTTTAAGTAGAAGCCAGTTTCTCTCTTTGCGCCAGGAAGCAAACCTTATACTCCCAGATGCTTCGTTTGAGTGTGGTATTACAAAAAAAAATACTCGTTTCAAACTGTGGAAAAGTACCACTATTTAACGACTTCATCTATGTTTCCTCGTGGCTTAAATTAACTTCAACTACGCAAAAACTTTGAAGGACTAAGAATTCGCTGAAAAGAGTATCTAAGAGTAAGAGTAACTCTATGTCTTGTATGCAAAACTCTTTTACAAGGTCAGTAAATTGTGAAAAAAGAATTGTAAGTTATAGGCAAAAGCCATTCGAATATCCAAATTTGTTGTTATTAAACTGAAATTGATTTTCGAGATAACTACCAACTAGAGATGTTGCGAATGTGGAATTTTAGACATCCGCGGATGCGAATGCGGATGCGGATGTTTAAAAGCTAACATCCGCGGATGCGGATGCGAATGCGGATGTCAAGTATTTTTAAGAAATAAATTAGGTGATTTAGGTAAATAAAAAAGGGTAGTAATTTTTTTATAATGTTTTTTTTTTTAGTACATGAATTTAAAAATTGGAACATTGTACTTAATAAAAACTTTTTATTAAAAAGTAGGTATTGTTGTTGCCTTTTCTGGTTACAGCCTGTTTCTTAAAGGGTCGTGAATCAATGCTACGCCTCTAAATAACTACTCGCTCGAGGCGACAAACTTTAAACTTGACAAAATGGTAAATTCTTCTCGATTGACGCTGCACCAGTTGAGAGGACTTTCAGTTATATTTATTTTTTTTTTTGTGGTGCAATAATTACTTTTTGAGAATTGCGTCGCGGCTGTAAATGTTGGATGTATACTCCTGACTAGAGATGGGCAAAAGTCGTGCTTTTTTACGTGACACGTTGTGTCACGCTTTTTCACGCGTGAGCGGCTTTCAGTGAAAAATCACATCCGTGATCGTGCGTGCCTGAAATTTTCGCGTGCGTGAGTGTGCGTGAGTTAAATTTTCGTCAATCACGTCATTTTCACATATGTATGTATGTACTTATTTGTAGTATTGTAATCTAAAATAAATTCGTAAGACACGGTGGAACTCGTTATTTATATTGCTATCAAGCATTCACGAAAGGCGACAAGAAGTTTAACAATTATTAATAGAAAGAAATGAGCTTCATAAACTATCTAAAATAAATGCAAATTTGTTGGAAAAGTTGTTAGAATTTCTGCGCGGATTTAAATCCAACCATCCATGAGCACGTTCTGTGGTACAAAAAACTACAAAAGCATTGTTGGGCGAATGCTTCTGATTCTGAAGTCATCATCGATTTGAAGAAAAACACAACTACTGCTTTAAATAAAAGATTCCAACCAAGTTCAATCCATTTTCTGGGATTGTTTTTAAATCCTCCGTTCAAAAAGTTACAGTTTATATCTGCAGAACAGCGCAAACGTATAATAGGGACCGTAAAAGCAATGCTTCAAGATAACTTAGGTAGACATGCAGACTAAGGTAGACATGCAGGTTGGCGAAAATCCTCCTAGATATATCCTCCAAGCGGGTGCCGACTGGGCAATGGGCATCGTTGCTTACACCGCTGTGGCAAGGTAGGTTTTTTCCTATGGCCGCAGTGGTGCAAGCAGGCGGGGCCTAGCCAAGGCCGAGGTATAAACTCCCCTGCCTCGTCTAGGTCTAGTGGTAGGCCGTACGGGCTCGCCCAAGGGGGGCTGGGGTGGGCATACTTAGGCTATTTCTAAGGGGTACCTGGCGGTTGGTATAAAACGCCCCCCTAATCCAGGGTGTCATGCGTCACCGTGCCCATTGGATGGTTTGCAGTCAGGGGGTTTTCCGACTGTATTCTAACGGCGCCTCCCGGATACCTGTCCGCCTCCGGGAGTAACGGTGGACTTACCTCAGCATGGGGCTCTGCTGAGGCCGACCGTTTTTCCCCTTACCCATATTTTCGGTCGCCGAACGGTTTCGGCTCAGTAGGCGACCAACGAACCAGAAATGATGAACTCAAAAAATGTAGCCCCGGATCCCTGCACGGGTAAAAATGCCGCCGACGGACACGGCGTTAAAGTCTGTCTAAAAACGACATCTTCGGTAGCCGCTGGAGCGGTCCCGAAGGAGTCTAAACGGCTAACAATACTAAATGTTGCGCCCGGCGTCAGTAACAACAAACCCCTGGTGGGTAGTGGTCAACTGGCGTCTGGGTTGCAAGCGGAGCCTGCACGGCCAATTGACCTCTCGTGCCAGTCGTCCACATCTCTGGAAGCTGCGAGTACACCCCTTGAGGGCAGCTCCAAAGCGGCGCCGGGAGAAGGCGATACTGGCACCCGGAAGTCCTGCACGGACAGCACCACCGACCGCAAGCCCCTTGAGGGTAGGAAGTCGGATCAACGCAAAGGCGTCCCAGGTCCCAGTGGTTCGAGGACCAAAAAAGAAGTCCGACCAGCAGTCAGGGCGAAAAGGGACAGAAGAGCCGCTTCTAGACTACTGAGGAAGTTCGGCAATGACCCGGTTCCCGAGAGTATGAGGGAAGTGGTTGAGAGGGCGAGGGGCGTTCTCTCCGAAAGTCGTGAGCGACCTCAGGAAGGAAATGCCGCCAACAAACCTGCACCCACTCACTCTCGTCCTAGGGAGCTGGGCAGCAAAAGGCAAAGGTCAGCAGATAACGTGGATGCTGCTCCTAAGAGGCCCAAAACCTCTAACGTTAACAGCCCTCTTAACCCTCCAAGGGCTCTGAGGGCTTTCAGTGATGTGGCCAAGGACCACTTGATCCTGGCGGTTATGGATAGGGGGCACCCGGAAGGAAACCTGACGGCCGACAACTGGAGGTCCGTCCTGGTGGGTCTCTGCCGGGTGTACAAGGAGATTCTCCGGAAAAATCCTGGCCCTGCGCCAACTGTCCGCGATGCTGGTCTCTACCAAGGCCGCATCAAATTAGTTTCCTGCGCTGATGAACGGTCGGCGCGACTTTATAAGGAAGCAATTTCTTCTCTTGGGGAACTGTGGCCCAGCGCTGACTTGGTGGCAGTGCACAGGGATGAAATCCCTTGTAAGCCGCGAGCCAGAGCCTGGGTCCCAGAGGAACCCTCGAGTCCTGAGGAGATTCTGGATATCATCCAGGTCTCAAATGATGCACTACCGGCCCTTGATTGGAAAGTAGTGAAGGTCAGCGAGGTTAGGGAGCAGCAGCGTTACATCACCTTGGTGATAAACGAGGAGTCTCTCCCGATCCTTGCTGACTGCAAGGGAGTAATTAGCTACGGCTTTTACTCCATTACCCTCAAAACCCAAAAAGGGAATGAGGGTAAAATGATAGAGCCGGGGAACACCGAGGGTGAACCCGAGGCTGGCAATCTTCCGCCTAAAGGCGGCCCTATATCTGGAGCAGAAAACGCCTTGAGCGGTCCTGCTTCTAACCAAGAGGTCCAGGAGGTTCTCGAGGCCACTTGCCCGGTGGTGAGGTCAGACTCGGCAGCGGAAACAGATAGCGATACGCAATCTGTTTCTGGTACTTAACCGGTGGACGAGGGAGTTCGGGAACCTGCTTCTGACGTCGGACTCAGAGGACGCCGATGATACCATCGTTGAGGCGTTCGATAGAACCCCGCCAGAAGTGATGGACGGGGACGATATTTTATAAGCTGTGGATGAAGGTTCTACAAATAAACCTTCATCACTCTAAAGCAGCTTCTGCAGCTCTGCTCCTGCACCTCAGTGATAGAGGGGAGGAGCTAGTTTTTGTCCAAGAGCCCTGGGTTGTTAAGCACAGGGTTTGTGGACTTAATTCTGATGCTTACCGCATAGTGTCGGCACCTGTGGCAGGTAAGATCAGGGCATGTATATTAATCAAAAAAAGTATTTCT
>NW_023458563.1:8160940-8180465 GCF_013731165.1 Rhagoletis pomonella | reverse complement strand
TCCTAACTTCATAACTTTTTCGAACATTCACGTTCTAGCTGCTGGCCTTTATTTGATAAAATTGCGTTATTTTGTTCAGCGTCCACTTCATTGGCGACAGCATTTTCTCTCAAATCTAGGTTTGAATTTTCTTTGGATAGTTCCTTGACTCGTTCCTCCGTTTGGTGTAATGCGTCAGATAATATATTCTCACCGTCCGCCGGCTTAAATGGTATATATTGCTTTTCGTCTTTTTCAGTTGTGGACGATGACGTTATTATTGGAGGAGACCTTAGATCGTTTTTCCACAGATTGCGACAGTGCTTCCCGAGGTTATTTATCAAGAATTTCTCCCGGCCGGGCATAAAGACAGGCGTTTGCGGACTGCTACTTCTATTACTGCAATCTATTTGATGAGCTGCGTACGGCAGATGGTGGTGACTGTGATTGTGTAGATACCGATTTTGTTGGCGGTATAATTGGTATTGCTGTTGAGCTATATAACTTTGAGGATAGGCATGGTATCTTGTCTGCTGATACTCGTGCAATCTATATGGATTAAAAATTTTATGAAGAAGATAAGTACACCAGATCAATGCATGTTTGTATGCGCAAAAAAGTGCATACAAAATTGATTTTATGCGCTTTAAAAAGCTCGATAAATAAATTCGCTAAATCAATGAAGTGTTATTTCAATTATTCAATATTTGTATTAAATTATATTCTTTTTTAAACTACTCAGTGCTATAAAAGACAATGAAATAGAAATACTTGGGAACTTTCATGTAGGTTTTGTCGAGCAAAACAAGAATCGAAATAGGGAATTTGCCAAGCACCCCAAGATCCTGACTTACGGCAAAAAAATTGTCTCACCTTTGCGAACTTAATAGCGCATAGTTGATTATTAACTTATGCTAAGTTTATGAACGGTTTTTCGATTTTTCAATTTCAGTTATGGTTTTGCTTCAGATAGCACCACAAGGAGAATTAAAAAAAAAAACCTTTAATAGCCTAGTCAAGTTAGCTCAATAAACAGGGGTAAGCTTACACTAGCTAGCATTACGCTGAAAATTGGAACCGATCTTGCGAACGTCTTTATAAATGAAAAGTCCCCATCGATACCACATCTGATAAAAATTTATTTAAGGTCAAAAGATACATAAATTATTTATTTTTTGCATTTTTCAGCCACACGGTATGGTGTATCGTAAAAATAGGTTTGACAAAAGCATGGATCATGAAAACCAGGGACCGAAAACAACAGCTTTTTTTTGATGTTTTAAAAGGCCGGGACAAAATATTGCCGTAGAGTAAAGTTATCAATATTCTTTTGATCTCAGGACCTCCTAGACAAGAACCTTTAATTTATCAAACTTTTTAGGAAAAAGTTCAATAATAACTGAAAAATCTGGACTTTTATTTTTTTAATTCAGTAATCACTGTTAAGCTTGGCCAAATATATTTTAAGCCCGAAATAAAAGTCCATTCGTAATAATAAACAAACCGATTATCCAAATTAAACAAATTTGGTATCAAATGAAAGAGGACTGAAATGGCTTTCAAATAGAAATATATCAACGAAGGTCCCCACCTATTTATATATTATTTTTTAATTTAATAACATTTGTTGAGCCTAAATAACTTGCGCAACAGATGGCAACCCCATGAAAAAACCTAACAAAATATTTCAAACTTTTATCTAATTCTATCCAGCCGTTTACGACTCATGCGGGGGGTGAAGTAACACAAACGGCAATAACGCAAATTTGTGTTATTGCCCAATTGAATGTGAAATAACAATTTTGCTTTATTTCATTTCTCATTGAGTAGTAAGACCAACTTTTAAACTTAAGAATTGAGTAATAAAGCAAAATAGTGCACATTGTATTTAGGTAGTCACCCAGTTACATTTGACAAAAAGTAGTACATGAACAAGGTTAATGGACGGATTTTGAAAGTTCCCAGCGCCGCGGCGGTCCGCGTTCGCGAGCCGCCCCGCGCCGCTCCGCGTTCGACGTCGCGCTGGCGTCCCCCGCCCCCTCCCCTCCTTTCACAATTATGCACTGCTGTCATTATAACCGTTTAGAAAAAAGAATAATAATAAAATAACACTAGTTCACTTCTGAGACTGCTTTTTAATGTCCAAGTAATGGGAATTATTGCGTATGGTGTTATTGCATGCACTCCACCCATGGTGGAATTATACCTGGGAAGTAATATTAAAATGAGATAAAAGATTTGGACACTGCCTTCTTTGAAAATTTGCCTATAAAATGACACTTCCTGTTACTTGTTGTACTATAAAAGATCGTAGATCTTATTGTACTAATGTTTTTCGCAATAAATGAAAAATGAAATAAATGAAATGTGACTATAAGGCATCGGAATGTTAGAGGATAAAGCGAGAAAGCTGTTTTATTACTTCACCGGTTTACTGCGCCATTCATCCCACATGCTTGTACCGAGTATACGTTCAAATTTGAACGTCTGAGAATAGGTAAAATTTTATATGTTTTTCCATAACTATTTCGTACCACATGTTCGCTTCGTCTTTGTAAACGAAATCCGCAGTTCGGAAATAGTAATGCAGAAATTTTAACTGAAGATAAAGCTCAAAATAATATTCTCTGTGTTATATGCTGCGAACAGGAACGGCAACTTTTGTTTGTTCCATGCCATGGCGGAATTATACCAGGTGAAGTCATTAGAGCAGAAAAAAGATTTTGATACTACCTTATTTGAAAAATTGCCTTTAAAATTTTACTATAAAGCAGCCGAATGACAGAAAGTAAAGCGAGAAAGCTGTTTTATTACCTCACCTGTTTATTGCGCCATGGTTCCATGCAAACATTTTCAGGTTTTCCAGCAATGTTTTCAACATATTAAAAAGTATGCAGATAAAATGCTTACAAAAGCGCTATGTGCAATTTGTTGAGCAGTTATTAAAGACGACTCTTCCTATATTTTGTTAGAATTTACATAAGTAAAAATATTTTGTGAATATTACTTTCTTCGTATGAATTATATCACATTTTTTTAATTGTATTTTTGGAATAAACAAAGTTATTTTTCCTTCTGTCATTAAACTGTTTTTGTTACAAATAGTATAAATAAGCAATGGGAAATAAGGCAAAATTTTGTTGGAAATAAAACCAATTTTTCGTTATTGTCGTTTGTGTTTTTAAACAGAAAGCTTCAAATGATTCTAAATGTTCAAATTAAGCTAAAGATTTCTTAATACTTAAATAAATTCCACCTTTCAATCAGGTTGCAACCCCCTTTAAAGGTATTTTCAAACTAAAATCTTATTAAGTCCTTTTTAACTGATGACATAAATTAAATTTTTAAACACGTGGCAACTCTCCTAAATACATAACCACATTCAGTAATTCATTTAGCTTATTAAATAATTTGAATTCGATTTTTTAAGAGTTGCAACTAGGCAACTAGTTCTTGAACTAAATGAACTAGTTCGGTCTTTTCATTGAACCAAATTTGTCAGTGCTACTATTTCTCATTTTGGATTGCAATCCAAATATTCTTTCGCAATGTTGCTGCTTCAGTTCCTTGCGAACGATTTTTTTTTCGGGGGCAGGGAAAATATTAAACTGGCTTAGAACGCCTTTAAAATCAAACAAGCTTTCTAATTTCATGTTTTTGCACAGCATACATAGGTATACATGTTAATACATATTCCTTGAATTTGTTAAAGTTTTCCATTATGTAGGAACTCTTTTATTTGTATTTAATTTATACAAAAACATCCCAACAAGCAAAATAAACTTAAATAAAGTTTTTTTTTTAAATTTTCAATTACAGTAGACGCTCACAAATTAGAACTCTTAGTAATTAGAATTTCCAGAAATTAGAATCAACTTTTTGAATACATTATACGCTCTGAAATTAGAATCGAAAATTCTAATTTCAGAGCGTATTTTGTTTTTTTGTTGCAAAATAGATATAAAAAGGGGAATCCCCAATTTATTCATGTTACGCTCGGTAGTCGTTGGATTTTCGTCGCTATCTGTACAGTTTTTGTTAGTTTTTGTTTGAAATTCGATTCGCGTGCACGTGTTTCGGCATTGTTTGCTTAAAAGTAAAAGTCGTTCGTTGAAATGCCAAATAAACGTAAGAAAAATACTTTGTCTTTGGAAACCAAAGTGCAGATCTTGGAAAAGCTTGACCAAGGTATTCAAGGGAAGCGGTTAGCCCTAGAATTTGATGTGGCGCCATCTGCAATCACCTATATCAAATCTATGAAATCATCAATTTTAAGCGCTGTTTCTAATACCTATCATAAGGCTAACAAAAAATCATTGCATATCGCTGAATATCCAAAAATGGAAGCAAGTCTTTATAAGTGGTTTTTAAATCAACGCGAAAAAAAGTGTACATTAACTGGGCCAATACTAAAGGAGAAAGCCAAACAAATATTCAAAGTGGAATATCCCGATAAAGATGAAAGTACATTTAGCGCAAGTGATGGATGGTTTAGCAAATTTAAAAAACGACACGGAATACGTTTTTTAAAAATTTGTGGCGAGATTCTCTCTAGTGATGTTGCTTCAGTCACCCCGTTTATTCACAGATTTCGTGCAAAAGTCGATGAGATGGGGCTAATGGAGTCACAAATATATAATGTAGATGAAACCGGATTATTTTACCTTTTCGAGAAAACCGCCCCCGGGTATAAAATCCAGAAGGAACGAATTTCAGTGTTACTTGGTGTAAATGCTGATGGATCACATAAATTAATGCCATTAGTAATTGGAAAAGCAAAAAAACCAAGAAGTTTCCAAGGATTCAATAATCCACTCCATTACAACTTTTCAAAAAATGCTTGGATGACATCTCGGATTTTTCATGATTGGTTTCACAAGATATTTATTCATGAGGTAAGAAAAAACTTTGTTTTTTGGTTCAGTAATTCCAAAATATTTTCAATTCACAGGTGATTCGTTTCTCTCAGGAAAATAATTTGCCTCCGAAGGCAATTTTGCTAATTGACAACTGCTCTGCTCATGCACCAATTGAGAAACTTCAAAGCGACGATGGAAATATAATTGCATTTTTCTTTCCACCAAATGTAATAGCAACTTTACAACCAATGGATCAGAATCCTATTAAGTTAACCAAGCTAAACTACAGAAGTATGCTTCTTTCTCAATTAATTGCTGAAGGAGGTGACCTCAAGGTTCGCTTGAAATCCTTTTCAATTCGAAATGCAATCATGCTATTAAAGCAAGCTTGGTATGATGTTGCAGAAAGAGTAATAAAAAAGTCCTGGTCAAAGTTGAACAACTGGGACTCTGATCAGTATGAAAGTGATGACGATGATGTGCCACTAGCACAGCTACTGCAAAAAGATCAAGACTGCAATGGAGCTCTTCAGGCAGCTCAAGCACTTTTAACAGAAATAGAGCCAACTAATAACATTAGCATACCAGAAATTTAAATATGGAACAATGATGTGCTTGATGACGACCCTGCACATGATCTCAATAGCGATGATGAGTCTTCAGGTAGCAGCGAATTTGATGACCGGGAGGTCTTACCAGTTGTCTCTACTTCTACAGCCATTGAAAGCGTCAATAATTTAATAAAATGGTGTACTTATAGTGAATCGTTTTCCGCAAAGCACACAAGCAATCTGCTAGCTCTTCGCAATGAGATTGTTATTGCAGAAACAAATAAAAGGAAGAAGCAAACAGCAATAACAGACTACATGCCTGCAAATTAGTTACGAAGTTTTTGATTAATTTTTGGCTGTTTTAATGTATATTTATCGATCTCTTATGTATTTTTGATAAAAAAAATATATTTACTGTAATTGGAGTTTTTGTTTTTTGGACCTTTTTTTGACTTAGCGCATAAATACATATATGTATATTGGACAAGACAAAATTTCATTGTAGTTTTTCAATGCAAATTGACTTAAATTTTAAGGTTTTATTGAAATAAAAAAACGTCCAGGAATTAGAATTTTTCAGAAATTAGAATCACCCTAAAAACAAAGTGGTTCTAATTTGTGAGCGTCTACTGTATAAACATTAAGCCTACAAAACGTTGATTTTTTGTTTATAAAACGCTTGAAAGTAAGCGTAATATAATCGAAAAGGAACATTGGTTATAAACGTAGAAATATAAACTTGTAATAAATGTTCAAAAGAAAGCTTTTTATAAGCGTAAAAGTGTAAACTTATAATAAAGGTTAAAAAAAAGTTGTTTATAAGCGTATGAATAAAAACTTACTAGAAAATTTCAAAATAAAACTTTTTATAAACATTTTTTTAACCCTTTATTTAAAGATATTTCATTAAAAACTCATACATTGTTTGCTTAACATCTAGAAACTAAGCGAACTGCGAATTTTCGGCGGATTCATCTACAGTCACGAAAATATAAATAAGGGAATAGACATTTTAGCATACAAATTCACGATAACACACAAAAATTAAGCATAGAAAAGTTAATTATTACATCTTGTTGCGTGCTTTCAATTACATGCGGTTATTGGCAAATTGGAAAAACGACATCGATGCAGCTATATATTCCGCTTCATCGCCGCCATTCTCATCGATCAACTTTTCTGAAAAAAATTTAATACATTCTTAATTTAATGTTAAACTAAGGAAGGATAAGGAGAACTCATCATTTGAAGACTCGAATGCTCCACCGATTAGCGCAGCGGGTCCTGGATTGGATTTTTTTTACCGCATCAGTTTCATTTAATTTTTTCTTTTAATAATATATCTTAAAAAACGTAAACACGTCACTTACGATTGAAAAAATGTTATATTTACTACTACATGTCGTTGGCATTTGCATTTCATTTATAAGTTTAAGTTATTTATAAACATTCGCTCTCAAAACTTATTAAAGCTTTATTTGAAAAAACTTTAATAAGCTTAATGTTAAAAATGCTTATTTAACGCTTATTATAGCAAACTTACTTTAAGTTATTTTTAAAAACATTTACTGAAATGCTTGTTGGGAAAGCTTTTGTTTTGTATGATATGTATGATAGTAATGTGAGTGGAAGATCGACCTATCTCAGCAGCCAGTTCTAAAACGCCCTATCTCAGAAAACTTTTCAAGAACGCCCTATTTCAGAATTTTGTTGAAGAACGCCCTATTTCGGAATCTCAACTGAAAATGTATTGAAAATATGTTGAGATAGGGCTTTTTCGAACTGGCTGTAGAGATAGGTCGATCTTCCACGGTGTCGATATGTAAATGTATTTGTCAATTGAACTATACGTGCTAAAGAACTAGTTCACTAAGGTGAACGAACTACAACTGAATGGTGCACTCAAAAGAACTAAAGTGCCCAACCCTAATGACAAAGATTTCTAATTTCAAATATTTCTAAGTTCAAATTAATGAGTCCTTGAAAACGTCTCCTTTATTACACGTATTTTGATATTTCATATAATTTGCGTATAATTTAATGAAATTCGTCTTTTAAAAAGGTTGCAACGCTCTTCAAAATATTTTCACATACAACGTTCTTACGTCTGTTTGAGTTTTTAAACAGGGGGCAACCTTCCTACATGTACTTAAGAAATAAAATATTTTTAAAACCATTTTGGTTGATATCAATATTGCAATAAGTCATTGACCTTTTTAAATAATTTGAAGCTTATTTTTGAAAGGGTGGAAACTATTTTCGAAAAACTAAAACCCCACGGCACATCTACAGCTCAAGCAAATTTTTTAACAGGTGGAAACTATTGTCTAAAAAAGAAAACCTTTTTGCACATATACAGGCCAAGCCTTTTAATTTGACACCTCATTTTTGAAAATCGAACGAACAGTGCAAATCTGATGACCTGGACAAAAAATTGCTTCGCGTATTATAAGTGTGTATATATAGAAGATATAAAAAAATATATAAATAGGTGGAAACCTTATGGAACCCGTTATGATATTTCTGTTTGAAAGCTATTTCAGTCCTCATTTATTTGATACCAAATTTTTTTGATTTGGATAAGCGGTTTAAGAAAGGACTTTTATTTCGGACTTAAAATATATTTGGCCGACCAATTATTTTATTTCAAATAATATAAAGGTCCAAAGATAACTTATTTCTAACAAAACGCAAACGTCAAGCTGTGAAGCTGTGTTTTTCTGTGATCTGTTTAAATTTTGTGTTTGATAAAGCTGTTTACGCTTATTAAAGTAAAAAAATTAAAAAAAAGTGTTAATAAACTTCTGGTGCACAATTTAAAGATAAGTGGGGCATCAAAGTTTCCCGTAGATTTGATTAATTTAACTTGATATTCTTAATTGCGTGTGCCGGGTATTTTGTTTCATATAATATATTGTTGTTGTACAATTGTTTTTGTTTGTGCACATTGATTTTGCTCTTTTTGCCTTTTTGTCATCTCTGCTGTTTCATCTTTGTCACAGCTGTTTGCGTTGTGTTTATTAGGTGTCTAATATACAGTGCATTTAAAACTGTTCGCTAACTGATATTTACCAGCTGATTGGTTCACTGATTAATACATCGTTTTCAAAACCGTTTTTGCTTTTTTGCTTCTAAAACCTAAAAATAAATATAATTTTAAACATGTCGTGTATTTACACCAATTGCCACGTTAAAAGCGACTCCTATGTGCCATGCTGGCTCTGCGATGGGATTGCCCATATAAAATGTGCTGGTTTGAGCGGTAGAGTATTAGACGCTATTAACGAGGGTAAGGGTCTTCGTTGGTCTTGTCAAAAATGTAGATCAACCGAAGTTGATTTATTTAAATTCTTCAGGCAGTCCAGAAATGGTTTTTCTGAGATCGGGAAGGATCTGTCGGCGCTTGTTGAGAAATTTAAGCTTTACGAAAAAATGTTTAGATCTTTCACTTGTCTCGACGACCCTCCACACTCTGAAGATAGCCGTGAAAATAAAGGTGGGCATGTTATTAGTCCACCTAAAAAGACAGCCACGGATTCTGGTAAAAAAAATCCTCCATCCCAGTCCTTAGAACTTATTAATTTATCTTCTCCATGCCCTCAGGCATTGGAGCCTCCGATTTCTAAAGCCATATCCACTAGGTCTACTTCAAAAAATAGTCAAACCGTTGATTTAACAGTGTTGCCATCAACATCTCAAGCTCCACTGTCTAACTTAGTCCCTCCGAATAATTCGGAGCCCCGCACATCAGACATCATTACCAAAAAGTTGGTTGTAATTCCTCCGAGAAGATCAATCTTTGTCTCTAGATTTGCTAAAGATACTTCTTCGGATGATATAAAGTCATACATATCGACTAAAATTAGAACTAAAGATGTATTTATTCGTAAATTTAATTTTAAATACGATCGCGATATTTCATCGTTTAAAATTGATGTAGCTTCCGAAGATTTTGATTCACTACTAAATAGTTCATTTTGGCCGACCGGGGCGTTTGTTCGCGAGTTTGAGTATAAACCTAATAAAAGTAATAATAACGTAGCTAAAATTTCTAATCTTAATTCTGATTCAAAAAACTAACTCGCAAGTCTAATTTAAGTATTTACTATCAAAACGTTAGAGGTTTGAATACCAAATTAACTGACTTATATTTAAAAGGTTTTGACTGCAATTATAATATTATTTCCTTGACCGAAACATGGCTCAAACCTCATATGGGCAGAATCGGCGGTGGTGTTCTTTTTGCGGTGCATTCATCGATACCATCCGAGGAAGTTAGTCTTCCTGTCATTGAATATACCGAATTTAAATGTATACGTGTACAGGCTGGAAAGACTTATATTTATTTAGCTCTTTGCTACATCCCTCCTAATTCTGCCGTATCGGTATATATGCAGCTAGTTTCTTTACTTGAGACCGTAAATGCAATGCTTACGGCATCCGATTCTATGATTGTTTTGGGCGATTTAAATCTGCCACATATTTCATGGAACATCATTGACACCGATGTTGTACCAGTTTCATCTAGAGATAGTTACAATGTATTTCTGGAGGAAATGGCTGAACTATGCCTCAAACAAATAAATATATGTCCAAATAAGTTTGGAAAGGTCTTGGATCTCGTTTACGTTGATGATGTTCCGAAGGCCTCTACTAATCGGTGTGATCCCCTAGTTTTGCCGGAAGATGCATACCATCCTGCTCTTGAGTTAAACTACGAAATCATAAATGAAATACATAATAATAAGTCAAGTTCAAGTACTAGATATGTTTTTGCGAAAGCAAATTTCAGGAAAATTAACAAAGAACTTTCAAAGTTATCTTGGCCAATATATAGAGATGACGTGGAGTGTAGCGTTGAGCACTTTAATGATACTGTTTTCAATTTGTTTCGAAAGTATGTGCCAATACGTAATATTGTTCATGAAGAACCAATACAATTATGGTTCACTAAAGAGCTTAAAAAATTGAAAAATAAAAAGTCGCACTCTTTTAAACTGTATAAAAGAACGGGCTTACACAGTGATTACCTAAGGTACTCAGTTTTGCGGCATAGCTACTTTGCATTAAATAAGAAATGTTATAATTCATATTTATGTAAAATTAAGAGGAATTTAATTAACAATCCTAAATCATTTTATGGTTTCGTAAATTCAAAGCGTAAGGCACATGGTTTTCCGTCCGCTATGCATTATCGCAACACTGTATCTAGCGACAGCCAACTCATTGCCAACATGTTTGCTCGGTTCTTTAGGTCCAATTATTCTGTAGACTTCCCTATAAGTGGAGACTATCCGTACGAGCTTTGTCCAATCAACTCTGCTTATATTCCAGTAATATATTCCGATGAAGTTTTACACTATTTAAAAACCTTAAAAGCGTCATTTAGGCCTGGACCTGATCATATTCCGACCTGTTTTCTTAAAAACTGCGCTGAGAACATCTGCGAGCCTTTAACAACTCTATTCAATTTGTCACTTAAACATGGCGTTTTTCCGTCAGCCTGGAAGGAGTCTTTCATAATACCACTTCACAAAAACGGCAGCAGGTCGTCTATAGAAAACTATCGAGGCATAGCGAAACTCTCCGCTATCCCCAAATTATTCGAAGCAATTATTGTTATCCAGCTGACATATTCTATATCTTCTTCAATTACACAATCTCAACACGGGTTTTCTAAAGGAAAATCTACTATTACTAATTTATTGGAGTTTACAACTCATGTCTCAAACGGTTTTAGAGAAAATGCTCATACCGACGTAATTTACACCGATTTCAGTAAAGCTTTTGACAAAGTATGTCACTCGTTACTCATCCGTAAACTCGACCTAATCGGCTTTCAGCCCAGTCTCCTTCATTGGATCTCATCTTACCTCTCTGATAGAACACAAAGAGTTATTGTTAATGATTGTTCTTCCAACATCATTAAAGTTTCTTCAGGAGTTCCTCAGGGAAGCCACCTTGGTCCGATTCTGTTCCTGATATTCATTAATGATATTTCTTCTATAATAAAACATTCAAAAATTTTAATGTATGCCGATGATGTGAAACTTTTTAAAACATTGTCCTCTATCGAAGAAAGGTCTTTGTTACAAGCGGATCTGAACAACGTGGTTAGTTGGTGTAATACAAACTATATGCCACTAAACCTTCAAAAATGTAAAGTTATGTGTTTCTCTCGGAGGGCTGTTCAACCAGCTGTTTATTCAATATCAAATTATAATCTGGAGCAGGTATCCAATTTTGTCGATCTTGGTATCACAATGGATTCCAAACTCAATTTCAACCATCATATTAATGTTACAGTCAATAAAGCCAAAGGCGTTTTTGCATTTGTAAGGCGATGGTCAAAAGAGTTCAAAGATCCTTATGTTACAAAAGCTCTTTTTACCAGTTTAGTTAGACCTATACTAGAATACGGATCTATTGTTTGGAATCCCCGCTACCAAGTTCATTCAGAAAGGATTGAATCAATTCAAAAACAATTCTTGCTTTTTGCATTGCGTAATTTTAACTGGGATTCAGATTACAATCTCCCCCCTTACACAAGTCGTCTAAAGCTCATAAATTTGCCTACACTCGCAAGTCGTAGAGAAATGCTGGGTATAATATTTATCGTAAAATTAATGACAGGCTTGATTAATAGCCCGGCCCTCCTGGCTGAGGTAAATTTTAATGTTCCTTCTCGAGTGTCAAGACACTTTCGACCTCTATTTTTAAAGCCATGCAAAACTAATTTTGAACTAAACGAATCATTCCGTGGTTTATGTCAAGATTTTAACTGTCATTCCAGCACGTTTGACGTATCGGACTCGATTTTTACTATAAAGAAAACTATTATTTCCACTCTCAATAATTGAAATACTATCTTTAGCATATCCAATCAGCTGGTGAATTTGATTCTGTAGCTGAATAGTTTTAGATCTCGACACTTAACAAACTCCTGTTTCCACTACTCGGCACGAAAAAACTAAAAAAAAAAAAAAAAAAGTTTCCGTACGTCATGCGGACTGCGCCCCTCGTGTCGGTTGGGCGGGAATGGAGGGTAAAAAGCCGTTGGGATTAATTAATTAAAAATTTTATCATAGAAGTTATAAAATTCCGCGTCCCTGGTATAAAGCCGATTAAATATTCGAACGGCAACGTTCGTACTGTGCGGTCGCTTAAACATTCGTTTGAAAGTATTCCTAAAGGTACTTTGTTTATCTAAGTGCTAAGCAGTTCTAATTTGTGTCATTTATACTGGAAAAAGCTATTTGAAGCCAAGCTCCAATAAATTGATGTGTTTTAGACATAAAGTGCGTGGATTAAAAATTAATATTCTTGTCATTCCTTGTGCATATTTGCCTCTTTTGGTGCATTATTGTTGTTTTGCGTGAGAGTGCATTTTCCCATCTTCCGCGATTTATCATACATTTTGCTTATCATCGATCAAATAATTTTCCTGCAAACAGCTGATTTTGGCTTGCTTTTAAGCTTTTTGGCTCAGTGGCTTTAAAACTGTTAAGTTCAGCACGGTTTCTAACCATTGAACTTACAATACCTAGACTTCTGTGTCTATATACAAATTGTTACTACTTCGCGCTGCAATGTATTCATCCTGCTGTTTTGAAAAATGTAACATTAAAAACGACTTAGAGCATTGCGTTGCGTGTTGGTTGTGTGATGACTTAGACTTAGTGCAGATCAACCGAAGTTGAGCTTTGTAAAATGTTTAGGAGCGCCAAAAGTGGCTTCCAGGAGTTGGGTAAGGAGTTAAAACTTCTAAACGAAAAGGTTAAGCGATATGAAGATGCATTTAAAGACTTTAAGTGCATTGAATCTTCATCCTCTCCATCACCCAAGCTTAAACCAGCTTTAAAAAGCGGAAGCATGGAGGAGACAGCATTGTTCCTAATCCCATTGCTTTAGACAGTTGATTCTTTGCCTACTCCCGGCTTAAATAAGGAATTAATAAGTTTTAATTCTCCGTGTGTTGAGTTATCTCAAGCTGCATCTTCCTCAGGTGTCACTGCAAGGGCTGCAGCAAAAACGACAACTGTGTCTGAACCTACATCTCAAAGTGGACCTTCTCCGTTACCGAAAGAATTAATCGTAGTTCCTGCGAATAAATCTGTGTTTGTTTCGCGGTTTTCTACTGAAACGTCGGTAGAAGATGTTAAGTCTTATATAACATCAAAGCTTAATCCCCGGCACATAGCTATTAGGAAATTTCATTTTTCATACGAAAGAAGCATATCTTCCTTCAAAATTGATATTTCCGCCGACCATTTTCAAAACATTGTTGATGGTTCATTCTGGTCCAATGGTGCTTTAGTTCGTGAGTTTGAGTTTAAACCTCGAGCTCGGAATGAAAATACTGTCCAAATTCCCTCCTCAGGATCAAAAAACTTATAAGTAATTTTTGCTCCAATATTTATTACCAAAATATTAGGGGTCTAAATACAAAATTAACTGAGCTGTACTTAAAGTATTTTGATTTAAATTATGAAATTTTGGTTCTTACTGAAACTTGGCTAAAACCGAATGTGTTTAAATAAAATAAGAAAGTGAAATATTGTGTAGTAAGTATGAAATATTTAGAAATGGTCGCTGAGATAGAAAAGGCGGGGGTGTTTTAATAGCTGTTCAGACCGACTTTTCCTCTGAAAAAGTTCTGTTCACAGGTTCAGATGATGTTGAATTCCTCTGCGTTAGAATACGGTGCCCCTCAAGTAGTGTTTTTCTTGTCGCAATTTATATTCCACCAAACTCTAACCCTTCGGTTTACTTCAAACAATCTTCATTATTGCTCTCTTTATTTGCCATGGTCAAGCCCTCCGATTCGATTGTTGTGTTGGGTGATTTCAATATAGCGTTTGTTTCCTGGGATTCGGTGGATGGAATTCTGGTGCCAAATTCTTCTCGGGATGTACTTAACCAATTTCTAAACGAACTTTCCGATCTTGGTCTATATCAGATTAATTCAGTTATCAACAACTTAGGTAAATGTCTTGATTTAGCGTTTGTTGATGATACTGCTAAATGCACTATAATACGCGGCGATCTTTTAGTTATACCTATAGACCCTTATCACCCACCACTTGAGTTGTCCTTGGCACCATCCCACGATTCATGTTATTGTCCTGAAACTAGAAAGCCGAAAGGTCGGTGATATTCTTTCAAATACGCTAACTACGACAAGCTTAAAATAGCTATATCTGAAATAATCTGGCCTGAGTACAATGGGGATGTTGAGAACAGTGCCTTACACTTTAGTAAAATCTTGAATAATATATTCAGTAAACTCATTCCTCTTGTTAAAGAAAATACCGGACCTCGTAACTCGTTGTGGTTTAACTCAGAGCTAAAGCATTTAAAAAATCAGAAAACTAAATCATTTAAACTTTATAAAAAATCAGGCCTGTCTTCTCACTACGCCGCGTACTCCATCCCTCGTCATAAATACAATGCCTTAAACAGAAAATGTTACAGGAATTACATTAATACAACTCGCATTAACATCGTTTCTAATCCCAAGTCATTTTATCATTTTGTTAACTCAAAACGTAAAATAAATGGGTTTCCCTCAACACTGAAATTAGATGATGTTATTTCTAGTGATGATGATATGATTGCTGATATGTTTGCAAATTATTTTTAATCGAAGTATTCTGTCGAGCCAAATGAAAAAACTTCTAGCTATCCTTTTCCACTCCCACAGTTTAACCACATCCGTATTCCTTCAATCTCCGCTGACAATGTTCTCCTTCATTTGAATAGTTTAAAAAATTCTTTTCTAAGTGGCCGGGATGGTATTCCCTCCTGTGTCCTAATAAGTTGTGCTGATTATCTATATAAGCCATTAACAAACATCTTCAATGCTTTTCTAAAGCAAGGAGTTTTCCCCTCATTGTGGAAGGAGTCGTATAACTTGCCGCTTTATAAAAATGGAAGCAGGTCGAATATTACGAATTATAGGGGAATCGCTAAGCTGTGTCCCATTCATAAATTATTTGAAGAAATCGTTACGGAAGAACTATCTTATTCCATAACACCCGTTATCGATGTATCACAACACGGCTTTTGTAAAGGTAAATCAACTGTATCAAACCTTCTTGAATTCACTGCAAATGTGAACAATGGTTTCAAAAGTAATTATCAAACTGACGTCATTTACACTGATTTCAGCAAGGCTTTTGATAAAGTATCTCATTCAACTCTAATATACAAACTTGATAAAATTGGTTTCCCTCCAATCCTGCTGCGCTGGCTTTCTTCTTATTTCATTGGCAGGAAACAGAGGGTTATCTTTAAAAAATTTTCATCTCGTGTAATTCATGTGATGTCAGGTGTACCTCAAGGTAGCCACATTGGTCCCCTTCTGTTTATTTTATTCATCAACGATCTTCCAAATAATTTGAAGTATTCGAATTGCTTAATGTACGCAGACGACGTTAAGTTATTTAAGTTCATTGGTGCCCCAGGAGACAGGAAACAATTACAGGTGGACCTTAGTAATGTGTTTAAATGGTGCGAAGTAAATTCTATGTCACTTAACTTGAAAAAGTGTAAATTTATGTATTTCTATAGAAAACCCTTTCAATCATATAGCTACCGCATTTGTGAACATAGTGTTGATCAGGTAACTAATTTCATCGACCTAGGCGTAACCATGGACTCTAAGCTTGAATTCAAGTCCCATGTAAACTCTTGTGTTAGTAGAGCCAAGCAATGTTGTCAGATCAGAGGTTTTCTCCCTAGATTTAGGGGCTTTTGACTGCCCTAGGGGTACATTTAGGGCGACGAGATATTTAGTGGAAAGATTTAGAGGGAAGAAATTGCGTCTAGGGGAAATTCGATAAGGATTTTTGGGGGTAATCCGTTGTGTATGTAAATAGTTTCACATACATAAAAGCATATCTTCAAATTCAGGTACCAACGCCAACGCAAAGCTATGGATGAATATGTATGTAAATATGCCATTATGTTTTGATGTCAAATGACAAATAGCAATTGGCAATACTGCCATAGCCGAATGTGGATAGAAGAAAAAAAGTGTTTTTTTTTACTTTACCCGTTATTTGCTACATGTATGTATATACATATGTTTATGTCCTAATTTTCAATATGTGCGAGTAAAAAACGGTTCGAAGAGAATTCAATCATATTAAAAAGTATGCCTCCTATGCTTTCAAAAAGGTACACTCAACATTACGTGAAAGGATGGGAAAATGAGCCACTAAACAATTCTGTATTTATGTTTTTCAACTTAAAAGCTGATGTTTTCTTACTACGCTGGCTCACAGCTTCAGAAGATCCTACGCGCGCATGCTCTTTATTTTGCAAAAACCATTATTCATTGCAGAGCATTGTAGTATAAATTCAGTTAATCATCTGAGAGAGGTAGTTGCAGATCTGGATCCTTCTTCAGATACGCTTTCAAAAATTAAACTGCATCGAACAAAATGTACAGGTGAGGTTTACACAGTGTGAACGCAATAATATTTATACCACTCATGTATAAAACATTCTATTTGCTTACAGGGCTCATACTGAACATCATCTCGCCTTGTCTTTTAAAAGAATTGCTCACTGACCTTGGCGATGCATTTTATTCGCATATAATTGACGAAAGCACAATGATTGATGCAACTAAGGTAATGTGCGTTATGATACGGTATTTTAGCAAATTCCACCGAAAAGTACGCACCAAATTTTACCGTTTAATTGAACTCGAGTGCGGAACGGCGGATTATATGACAACGTCTCTGAAAACTCAATTGAAAAAAGATGGATTGAAATTAGAACGATTGCTCGGTATTGGGGTTGATGGGGCAAATGCTATGGTTGGCGCCTATAACTCTGTTTCAAGCAAACTTAGGGAACAAGTTCCAAATGTAGTAACCGTGAAATGTCTTGCTCATTCGTTGCATTTGTGCGCAGAACATGCATGTGACGTTCTTCCAAAAAATTTAGATTTTTTTGTCAAACAAAGTCACACTTGGTTTTCCAACAGTACGGACAGAAATCTTCAGTACCAAACTTTGTACAAAACAATTTGCGAAAATTGCACTCCTAAAAAAATTGCCAAGTTGTCAGGGACTCGATGGTTAGCACGCTCAAAAGCAATCAACACAATTCTGGATCAATGGGAGGTTTTGGATCTGCATTTTAAACTTCGTAAAACCACCGATCGTGGCGATGGAGGTTTTAAGGCTGAAACATTATCACAGATGTATAGTTGCACTGAAAATAGATTATATCTAATATTTCTTGCAAGTGCGTTGAAGAAAGTTACGGCTTTGAACACACTTTTTCAGAGCGAATCCGCAGAACCCTTCAAATTATTAAATGATCTCAAAGAACTTTTTTATTGGATTCTGCAGCAGATTGTGGTTCCACTACAATTGGAAAAAGCTGGAAATTTGGGTACATTTAAATTTCAAAATTATTTGATGGGTGCTGATTGTATGAACTTTGGTTATAGTTTTAATACATTCAGCAAAAACTGTGATCCGAAAAAATGTGTCCTATATCAAACGTCGATGCCGAGACTTTTTGATCAAACTGGCTGCAGAGTTACAGCAACGAATTCCAGCCAACATGAAAACGCTCGAAAAAATATGCATGTTTTGTCCGGAAATCGCAGCTAGTAGAAATAAATGTGACATAACCGACGTTGCTGTTACCTTTAAAAATGTTTGTGTTGATATTGATGCTACAGTCGAACAATGGAATGTGTTGCAGAGGTTAAACATTGAAGAAAAATCTTCGGAGCAATACTGGGCAAAAGTTGTAGATGAAAAAGATGCAGGCAATAATGCAAGATTTGAAAATATTTCAAAATTGGCTATGGCATTACTCAGTTTACCATTTTCTAATGCTTTGGTTGAGAGAGCATTTTCGATAGTCAATATCATAAAGGATAAACTGCGAAACAATATGGCGATAAAAACTGCGGATGCTGTAATGAGAACTAGACTTCTTTTGCTGAAAATGTTTGTTAGTGAAAATGTGTATGAAAGTGATTTTCAATTTGAGGTGCTGGACGCCTTTTCTGAAATTATAGATGGTTGATAGTTTATGTGAAATAAAAAATTTAATCCTTCGATAATGTATATTCAATAAAAAATTCACTATCGACAACTGAAAAATTAAAATTGGTTTATATTCCAAGTAAATGAATTTAGGGGTGCGAAAGGGAAATCTAGGGGAAAATGGCATGCCCTTGGAGGTAAACTGCTCGAATAACCTGGCAACACTGGAGTCAAGGGCGTCTTGGCTTTCATCAAACGTTGGGCTAAAGAATTCAGAGATCCTTATATCATTAAAGCTCTCTGCACCTCCCTAGTCAGGCCGATCTTAGAATACGGGTCCGTCGTATGGAACCCTAGATATCAAACGCACTCTGACAGACCCGAGTTGGTACAGAAACAATTCTTATTATTCGCATTAAATAATTTACCTTGGGATTCGACATTAAATCTCCCACCGTACAAAAGCCGCTTGAAGCTCATAAATTTGCCAACGCTGCACAGCCGTAGAGAGATGCTCGGGATTTTGTTCATGATTAAGATCTTCAACGGGATGGTCAATAGTCCCTTTCTACTGAACCAGATCACGTTTTGTATTCCTTCTAGGCCTTCTAGACATTACAAGTTAACTATTTGTAGAACAAATTTTGAAATGCATGATGCTTTTCGTTGCCTATGCCAGGACTTTAATAAGCATTACGACTATTTTGACACCTCCGACTCACATTTTACCATTAAGAAAACCTTACTTGAGATTTTGAATAAATAACATTTGAACCCTTACATTGCACCTTATCGTTCAGCTGGTGAACTGTATTTCTGTTCAGTTTATGAGGTAAACGTGAATCGCTTTTTTGTAACTAAATAAATTACACAATATCTATGACTGCTTAGTACAACTGTAATCGGCTTCGTATATTTTCGCGACCGCGTTAGACAATACGAGCATGGATCGGAAACTCGGCCTTTCCGACCATGATCAACAGCTTGTCCACTGCGCGGAGCTGAAACTAGAGCTTTCCTACTACGTCTTTCTACTAGGCCTTGCCAGCTACCAAACCTGCTATTTTATGTTATTATTATTATTATTATTATTATTATTATTATTATTATTATTATT
>NW_023458563.1:8118956-8160930 GCF_013731165.1 Rhagoletis pomonella | reverse complement strand
TTATTATTATTATTATTATTATTATTATTATTATTATTATTATTATTATTATTATTATAAATTACTATGTATCTTAATGTTCTATTCTCATTTGTCTGTACGAAAACATTTTTCTGTAGACCAAATAAATAAATACTGAAAGTATACCAAGCAAAAACTCTGTGTCTCATTAATACCCGAAACGTAAACATGGTCGTTCGGCGCCATTCGAACGAGCCGGCACCGAATCAATTTTCATACTAAATCAATGCTTGAGCGGCCCAAAAGTTCATTTTCCTGATTCCGTGCGATTGTTAAAGAAACTTGCGTCTGTGCAGTGCATATTCAGTGCTTAAGAACAGCAAAATAATATTCCAAATTATTTACAAAAAAATCAATATAAAAGTGAGAGAAAAAAAAAACTCCCAAAAACTATGTAGATTAGTAAAATAAGTTTACAACAAAATATAAATAAATTTCCCCGCCAAAAAACAACAACACCAATAAAACAAATCTAATCAACAAATAGCTGGACAGCAGATCTGCAGCAGAGAGATCGCTTAACAACATCGATACCAACAAGCTGACGGAGCACCAAACAACAATACGATAAGTACCCACACCCCTATATCTACATAAATATAAGATTATCAAAATATATGCATGTACTTACGTACATACATATCTATAGAAAAACATATCCCATTACATCCATTAGATGTCCGAGCTAACATTCCAAGCCGGTCTCTGATAAACAAAAAATTTTCAGGTAAAAGTGTTACCGTTTTAGAAATATTTACATTTTTTTGAATAAAAAAAAATCGTGCCTTTTCATGTATTTTTCTAACTGCATCTACAAACCAGGCTATACTTAGCAAATTTTTTATGTAAAATGCTTCCAGATAGTTGCTTCTCCATACTCAAATGCAATGTAGTTAAAATATATTAAGGAACCATCATAAAACTGAGCTATAACTTTACATTACAAAAAAAATTGCTCGTTTAATAAAGATTTCAGAAAGGTGCCACTCTTACTGTTTCGAATAAAAAAAAAGTTATAGCCGCTTTTGTGAAAAAGGACTGAGACGCGCTAGAATGTATTTAATAGATTTAAATTTAAGTTGCTCTTGTTACCGACCAATGACATGCTAAATAGTACAAAGGTACATTATTACCTGCTCCTGACATTATTTTATGTAACCTACCGGAATTCGGACTAGAGCCTATAACAAGGGTTATATCCATCAACATTTTTTGTGAAGAATGGGTTCACGTGAAATAAAATATACATGAGTTGTTTGAAGAAAAATTTATTCATTTATTTATAAAATATGCTCAAATTAGCGACCTTCTCCAATACAAACTCGGCACCTTTTAAGAAAAGACGCTTTTAGAGATCTTAAACTCAATTTTGCTATCTCAGCAGCAGCTCCAAATTAGCGACCTTCTTCTCAAATACAAACTCGGCACCTTTTAAGAAAATACGCTTTTAGAGATCTTAAACTCAATTTGGCTATCTCAGCAGCAGCTCCATTTATTTGTCCCCGCAAATGCTCTTCGTTTTGAATTGTTTTTGAATAAATTTTGTCCTTAAGAAAGCCCCAGAAGAAAAAATCGAATGGATTCAGGTCTGGCGATCGAGCGGGCCACGTGATTGGCCCGTATCGTCCAATCCATCGGCGAGGATAAGTTTCGTCTAAATGAGCTCTTACTTCACGCCCGTAGTGAGCAGGGCACCCGTCATTTTGCAGCCATAGTCTTCGCCGCTTGTTTAAGGGTACATCCTCTAAAAGAGTTGGAAGCCGATCCTAAAGGAACTCTAAATGACTGTGTGAGTTGAGCGTTAGCGGCAGTTCCACAGGTCCCAATTCTGACAATTAAAAATACCGCACCATAAATTTATTTTGTATTGGTACTGCGGAACGATCTTCTCTCATTTCGTGAGGATGGTCTATCTGCCAACTGTGAAGGTTATGTAAATTAAAATAACCATCAAGTTTGCATGATGATTCATCGCTCCAAATTGTTTTATTAAAAAAGTTTGGGTCTGATTCATGCATTCGCAACATTTCCCGGCAAAATCTAACCCTCGACAGGTAGTCTCTTTCTTGTAGATCCTGAACACGTTGAATGTGGTTGGGATGAAACCGATGGCCTTTCAAAGCTTTGTGAACTGTAGTTTTTGGTATTCCCGTCCGTCTTTCCATCATTCTCACTCTCTCGACACAACTTCAACATCTACCGTTGCAGGAGTCCTGTTTCGCCGCCACGCCTTCCAGGTATGCGACCTTAAAAAAGTGAAAAATGATAGTTAACAAGCAAGCAAACAAGAAAGGTGTAAAAATCACTTACCATCATATATTTCTCTATGGGTCCGCGTGAATACTTCACGAGCCGGATGCCGACGATTCACAGTGTATTATTTCCACATTCTAGAAAATATTAATTACATTATTTTATGTCGCCCAATTTCAAAACAACATCAACAATGTTTTTAGAAATGCCTGCTAAAGACGAAACAATAACAATTACAAAATATAAACCAAAGTGTAGGGCGGGACGGGAATCGATTTGGAAGATTACTGAGCGCAGTATTATCTAAAATTGTATACTTGAAACTGAATTTCAATGTTTAATTTGTTGGCGTTATGTGATTTATGCAACAAGTGCTAAAATACCATTTTGGTCTTATTTTTTTAGGTATGTTCTTTTTAATGAATATACATTTTTGGGATTTTAGTAAACTAGGACTGAGTATTTTATGTTAAAGTAAAACGATGTTAATTTAGATTTATTTTATTAATTTCATTAGACCCGCAAACTCGTTATCCGCCACTATTCGATAAAGTTTGTATCTCAGTTTATTTACCACTCCTCTTTGACTTTAAACAACACAATTTTAGCTGCTGGAAAGTGCAGGTTTTAATGAAATTTTCATTTTTCAGGCCTACTAGGAATTTCATTTTCTTCGAGTAATTTATTTGAATTTCATCTCGGCCGAGACAAATTCTTGTATTACCGCTTTGAATAGAGAAAGCCTAATTCACAACTTTCCAATAGTATCCCACTTTTGTAAATAGAGCAAGAAATATTGAACTTGTAACGGAATTTCGTTGACCCACCTTGATTTTTTATCGATATTTTCCACGTACATAATTTAAAAAAAAAAAATGTATTTTTAAGTCCATTTTTGTCAGTTTATAATTCATTGTTATAGGGAAATTCTAAATATCAATTTTGGGCATTTTAGCCTTTGTAGTTAGTTAAATATTTCAGTTTTTGCCGTTTTAAAATTGCAGTTATATAATAGGGTGGCGTGGCAGAAACTCTAAATTACCAATTTTTTGTAAAAAGCTGCGCCTATCTTATAACATACCTTCTGAAAAATTTCATTAATCTATCTTTAATAGTTTTCGAGTTACAGAATTAAAAGCAGCTAGATGGGTCAAATCTTACACTGTGCGATTGGGGTATCGCTCTGCATAGAGTCTTTGAGCAGCTCTGGCATTACAGCAAGCTTCACCGTAAATTAGGTGAATATCCGCATATTCATACTGCGTGTTCTCTGTCATAGTATTAATAACGCAATGTTCGAAGTGTCCAATTTCACAAAATCCACTTTCACTAATTCCGGTAAGTATCATAAAATAATGTCAGGAGCAGGTATTAATGTACCTTTGTACTATTTAGCATGTCATTGGTCGGTAAGAAGAGAAACTTAAATTTAAATCTATTAAATACATTCTAGCGTGTATCAGTCCTTTGCCCACAAAAGCGGCTATAACTTTTTTTTTTCTATTCGAAACAGTAAGATTGATACCTTTCTGAAATCTTTATTAAGTGAACAATTTTTTTATGTAATGTAAAGTTATATCTCAGTACATTTTGTTTTCACCAGAGATAGTCAAAGTTGGGGAAGAAAATATCAAAAAGTTTAAAATCCCAAAATAGTTATAATTTTATGATGGTTCCTTAATATATTTTAACTAAATTGCATGTGGGTATGGAGGTATTTTGAAATCGGTCCAGCTCACTTAAATCCTAATATTTTTCGGAAATATTTTGGTGGACGTCTTAAAATATAATAGATTTTATAATTCTAGTGGAAAAATAGTACCGATTTTTCTTTGTATAGGGAGCGATGCAGTCTAATGTACATACATACATCTGCTTTTGCTTAAGGTTATATTTTTTGTTTTTTTCTATCTAGATCCCTACCTCTACCCTTCCGTTCTAATTATATTTATGTTATTCTGTTTTCCTTTATCTTCATTTTTATCTTTATACTCTATCGATAAAAAATCGATAGTAACATTCAATAAAATATCGATAAAAAAAACAATAAATGTATCGATAACAAAATCGATGAAAAATTCGATAAAAACTTCGATAGCAAAATCGATAATAATATATTCAGCAAGATTTATTAAAAACTCGACAAAAATATCGATGAAAATATCCATAACAAAAACGATAAAAATATCCATAACAAAATCGATAACATATTGATAACAAAATCAATAAAAACATCCATAACAAAATCGATAAATATCGATAACAAAATTGATATATATTGATAACAAAATCGATAAATATAGATAACGAAATCGATAATTATCGACAACAAAATCGATAACAAAATCGACAAAAATTATCATAACAAATAACAAATAAATATCGATAACAAAATCGATAAAAACATCCTTAACAAAATCGATAAATATCGATAACAAAATTGATAAAAATCGATAACAAAATTGATAAAAATCGATAACAAGATCGATAAATATCGATAAGAAAATCTATAAATAACGATAACAACATCGATAATTATCGACAAGATCGATAAAAATGTCGCCAACAAAATCGATAAAAAAATCGATAAAAATATCGATAACAAAATCGACAAAAATTATCATAACAAATAAATATCGACAACAAAATCGATAGCAAAGTCGAAAAATATCGATAACAAAATCGACAACAAAATCGATGAATATCGATAACAAAATCGAACAAAACAAAATCCATAAAAATATCGATAACAAAATCGACAAAAATTATCATAACAAAATTGATAAATATTGATAACAAAATCGAAAAAAAAAATCGATAAATATCGATAACAAAATCTACAAATATCGATAACAAAATCTATAACAAAATCGACAACAAAATCGATAAATATCGATAACAAACGCGATAAATATCGAAAACAAAATCGATAAAAAAAATCGCTAACAAAGTAGTTAAAAATATCGATTGCAAAATCGATAGCAAATCGATATTAAAATCGATAAAAATATCGATTATTATATCGATAAGTTCCGAAAATATCGATAGCAAAAATGATAACAATATCGATAAAAATTTCGATAAGAATTTCGATAACAAAACCGATAAAAATATTGATTATTGTATCGATAAGTCCCGAGAATCCCGAAAATCTCAAAAATCCCAAAATAGTTCCCACATTGAGTCTCTGTGTCTGTCTCTATATCCTTTCCTCTTTAATCACTTTTATTTTAATCTTTTTTTCCCGTATCTTCATCTTTCTTTCATCTTTACTTTTACCGGTATCCTCATCCTCCTCTTTGTCTTTACTTTCATGTTTATCATTTTCTTCATCAACATATTCCTCTTCAGCCTTGTCCTTATATATATATAAGTAAATTGTTTAAAATTACCTTGGTCTTAATTTTTGCCTTTATCTTTACGCATCTTTGCTTTTGTTTTTATTTTTACTTTTGCCTTTATTGTTTTCTTTATGTATGTGCGTAGTCACCGTTACTTTCATTCTTGTATTGGTCTGTTTCTAAGTGTCATTCTTTAACCTTTTATTAGCAAATTTTTTTTAAATGAATACCATATGCATAAACAAAAGAAGCATTTGTTTCAACCCCAAACGTTTCCGTTGATTCATTTCCGTTGCACCATTTCCGTATGCAATTTCCGTTAAATTTGCCAATTTACTCCTAACCAACCAACCACCGCTAAAGAAATTTCACTTCAATAAAAAAGTCACATGAAAGCCCTGTATGAAATCCTGTTTGGTGGCGAACAGCTCGGAGAGGTCTTTCCCAATTCTGACGAAGCTGGTGTTATTGCTCAACGTCATTTTACATAGCCGTATCAGTTTGGGGGGGGATGCCAAATTTAGACATAGCGGCGTATAAGCAACTCCTTTTAGTGCTGTCGAAAGCGGCTTTAAAGTCGACAAATAGGTGGTAAGTGTCGATCCTTTTCGCGGGTCTTTTCCTGGTCTATGGTGGATTTACCAGGTCTGAAGCCACACTGATAAGGTCCTAAGGGGGGTCAAGGTTCTTGGTGCTGTTATCACACGTGATGCAGTGCTCTGGATCAGGGGCTGTCGATAGCTCAAGACCGACCATACGTTGCGAAGAGTCACACCCTGAGAGAGGTGTCCCTGACTGAATATGGCGGATCTAGATAGAATAACTCGATAAAATCCTTAAGTCCAGGTGTTAATCGGACCGTGCCTGCGGACTGAATGGCACTACGTTGTCTTTTTACGGTGTACTCCAGTCACGTGGCGCCGTCTGGTTTTATTTATTCTTTCCGGGGTACCGGGGCTCTGCCTCGGATGACCTCTCTCTTCCCCCTTGCTCGTGGGATTCTATGGAAGAAACACAAATAAATAAAAAACAAAACAATAAAATCTCGGTGCACGTGATGCCCAACGAGATTGCTGACCAAATGGCGATCGCAGCGGACGAACTGGGTGCAAAACCAAACGTCCAAGGCGATAAACCCTCTCGGGATGCTGTAATGGACGAAATGGACTTTGATCCAAATGGCCTTCTCAGCAACCCGGTGGCCATAGATGTCGATATTGCCAACATGGGCTCTGGTTCAAATGGCAACGACATCCAAATACCCACAGACGAGGAGGAGGCGCTCTTATCGTCACAGCAGGAGGATGCTAGTACTCCTAAAAGAAAACTCTCTGGAGCAGGTAAAAATCGCTACAAATTCTACCTCTCCAGAGGTGTCAGCGAAAGCGATGCCAAATGGCTAGCCATTATTCCGATGGCAAAAGGAAAGGCCGAACTGGCTTTTCTGGCTGGCACAAAGCTTAAGAGGAACCGGTCGGTGAACCTTACATCTTCCCCGATGGAGAACTCTCCCAAAGCGGAACCAGGTCCAGCTGACAAATATGGGACCAAAGGAACCTAGTGTCAAGGCAACTTTTTCCGATGTCACAAAGGTGCCGATCTGTCAGGCGGACATTGATAATGGGGTTCGGTTAGGGTTACTCCCTAAAGGGTACCCTAAAACACTTTGGTCCTTAGACCAACTACAGGCCATTCAGGCGGGCATCCTGGAGGAGGTGAAGAGACAGCGAAAGGGCTCTGTGAAGCCCACGTTTAGCGGTTGCACCTTCCGCCCGGGATGGATGCCAATTGGCTGCGGAGACGCTGACACGCTGGAGTGGCTGCGCAAGGTATCCCAAACCCTGAAACCTTGGAACGCCGCAGAAATTGTGGTAATGAATGTCACTGACGTAGCCAAACCCAGTGTCTACGTTGGGTACTTTCCGGAGCCATCAATTACTCCAGTGGACAGTATCCTTGGCCTTGTAGAGGGTCTGAACGAAGGGCTGCGGGTAGGTAGCTGGAGGGTGCTCAACAGGGAAAAGAAAGGACCCACCACTGAGCTCACTCTAGCGGTTGACCCGCACTCAGCGGAGACACTCGACAGGCTGGGATACCTAGTCAATTATGGATATGGCAAGTTGCGCATCCATCAAAAAGGGAAGACGACTGAGTCGTCAGACCCGAAGTGTACACAGCCTGCTAATGCCAGTTCCTCCTCCACTGCACAAAGTGCTTGCATCGAAGAGAGACCTTGCGGTTCCAAGAACGTACCCAAGGGACTGCTAAGGTTACCTTCAGAGCAGTCAAGGGCAGCGGAGAAGGAAAAAGCACCTGTTCAGGAGTCGATAGAGCGGCCCTGCTGCTTAGAAGACACTCCTGGCACGGAAAAGACAGCTATGATACGAAAGGATATTCCTGGCCTTCTAATGGATTGGATCATAAGCTGGTTGAAATCCAGAACTATAATAGCGAAACTAGGAGACAATAGGCAATCAGTAACTGCCACCCGTGGCTGTCCTCAAGGGGGAGTCTTATCGCCCCTACTTTGGACACTGGTTGTTGACGAACTTCTCGAAAAGCTAAATGGCAATGGATTCAAGGCATATGGATATGCAGATGACCTCGTCATCTATGTTGTCGACTGGCTTGAGGACAAAATTTCTTCCAGATTGCAAGCTGCGCTCAGTTTAACAGAAGACTGGTGTGCTTCAAAGGGATTGTCAATAAACCCGCAGAAGTCCACCGTTGTCCCATTTACCAAAAGAAGGAAAGTCAACTTGACTAAACCCTCCTTGGCAAGGACAGAAATGGAGTTCTCAGAAGAGGCGAAGTATCTAGGGGTAAGTCTGGACAAAAGGCTCAATTGGAACTCACATTACCAACAAGGCTACAAGGGCGTTTTATGCCTGCCAGAGACTCCATGGTAAAACTTGGGGAATATCACCCAAACTAACGTATTGGTCTTTCAATACGGTCGTGAAACCTGTTGTCACATATGCGGCACTGGCGTGGTGGCCAAAAGCGAAAAAAGCAAGTACGGGTGCCACCTTGAGCAAGCTACACTGCTTGATCTGTGTGGCCATCACAGGAGCTATGCGCACCTGTCCAATGGATGCCCTCGGTATAATTACAGGCATTCCTCCTCTATCTATTCTGATAGAAAAGAAGGCCTGCTGAAGCTCCCTACGGCTGCCCAATATAATCAGCATGATGAGTGGAGATCTTTGGGGTCACTTGGAGGTTCTCAAGCCTTTTCTGGATGATCCCGCCATCAAGCTCACAGATATCATGCTACCGAAATTAGCCTTTGATAAGCCCTACAAGGTCAGAATTTCTTAAAGGGCCTGCTGTAAAGCGATAAAATCTATGATTGAAAAAGGGTCCCAAGTATGGTATACCTATGGATCAAAGATGGAAGACGGGAGTACTGGGGCAGGCGTGCTTGGACCAAGGTTCCAGAAAAGTCTGCCAATGGGCTCATACCCAACCATATTCCAGGCGGAGATCTTCGCAATCGAAGTCTGTGTTCGAGAATGTCTTGGGAGAAGGACAGACTGGGCCAGAAGAAATATTATGTCGGATAGCCAGGCAGCACTAAGGGCTTTAGACTCATTTAGAACGACATCAAGTCTTGTGGACAGTTGTAAAACTCTTCTGAATAGCCTAGGAGCCAATAATAGAGTTACGTTGTGGTGGGTCCCTGGGCATGAAGGGTTTGAAGGCAACGAAAGGGCTGACTATCTCCCAAAAAGTGGGGTCCAAACGTGATTGCATGGTTCCGAGCCTTTCTGTGGTACATCTATAGGATACACTGTAGAACTACTTAGGAGTTGGGAGGAATCTCAGATTGCTGCCCACTGGCGTAAGTCAAAGGGAGTGAGGGGAACTCAGAAAGACTCCATGAACTTAGCCGGGAGGGTCTTAGGACTATTACAGGCTACCTGACAGGACAGTGCAAGTTAAAGTACCATCTGAACAAAATGGGGCTTTCTGTAGAGACGGTCTGCAGGTTCTGTGGGCTGGCGGAGGAAACCTCAGAGCACATTCTGTGTGACTGCCCGCGTATCATGAATATCAGACTGATGCACCTTGGGGAACGATTGTCTTCTCCATCCAAGATTTGGAACACGGCACCCACCAATGTGCTTAATTTCTTGAATAGCCTAAGGTTGTAGTGACTAAAATCAGGGCTTAACACAATAGATCTTTTTTAGGTCGCAGCGCGAGTATACCCGACGTACTAATAATAACAATAATAATAATAATAAGGTCCTATCAGTTCGTTGACGGTGGGCTTCAGTCTTTCACACAATACACTCGATAGGACCTTATAACCTATGCTTAGAAGGCTGATTCCGCGGTAGTTGGCGCGAATGTCGGGATTCTTGTGGATTGGGCAGAGCACACTTAAATTCCAGTCGTCGGGCATGCGTTCATCTGACCATATTCTGCACCAGAGTTGATGCATACACCTTATCAACTCCTCACCACCGTACTTAAATAGCTCAGCTGGCAGGCTGCCAGCTCCAGCTGCTTTGTTGTTTTTCAGCCGCGTTATTCCTATTCGTACGTAATCATAGACAGGCGGAGGAACATCGACTCCGTCATCATCGACTGGAAGATCGGGTTCTTCAACTTTCCAAGCTGCTACCATTCAGGAGGTTGGAGAAATGTTCCCTCTATAATTTAAGTATGTTCTGAACATCGGTAACTAGGTCGCCATTGTTGGTCTTACAGGAGTACGCCCAGGCCTTGAAACCTTCCGTAAGTCGCCTAACTCTCCGGTAAAATTTTCGGGAATTCTTTCTGTCGTCCAGCATTTCAAGCTCTTCGCACTCACGTATTTCGGCTTCTCTCTTCTTATTGTGGCAAATACGTCTCGCTTCCCTCTTCAGATCCCTATAGCAGTCCCACATAACGCGCGTTGCGCCCGATCGCAGCGTGGCCCTGTAGGCGGCATCTTTTTTCTCAGCAGCGTCCTGACACTCCTCATCATACCAGTTGTTCTTTCGGGCTCGCTGAACTACTCCTTCGGCGGCGGTACTTAATGAGCGGGAGTGGTTCCACTGCTCGCATATGTCGGTTTGTTGAAGAGCGCTCTCTGAGAGCAGATGTGAGAATCGAGTACCGAATGCATTGGCTGTCTGCTGTTATTGCAGATTTTCGACGTTAAGCTTTCCTGGCATATATGGACGCACATTTTTTGCTGCACAGAGGCGGGTCCGTATCTTGGCTGCAACAAGATAGTGGTCCGAGTTGATGTTTGGCCCTCGGAGCGTACGTGCGTCCAAAACGCTGGAAGAATGCCTTCCGTCTATCACAACATGATCGATTTGATTTCTCGTTTTTCGATCTGGAGACAGCCACGTAGCTTGATGGATCTTTTTATGCTTGAACCTAGTACTGCATACTACCATATTTCGGGCCCCGGCGAAGCCCGTTCTCGGACGTTTCGCCGTGGAGGCTGAATTTTCCGATGGTGGTTCCAAAGATCCCTTCCTTTCCCACCCTGGCATTGAAGTCGCCAAGCACGATTTTGATATCGTGGCGGGCGCACCGCTTGTACGTGCACTTCAAGCGCTCATAGAGGAGATCCTTTGATACCTCATCCTTCTCTTCCGTCGGGGCATGGGCGCTGATGAGCGAGATGTTGAAGAATTTCGCCTTGATGCGGATTAGGACTAGACGCTCGTCCACCGGGGAGAACGACGGTACTCGGCGACGGAGTCTCTCTCCCACCACAAATCCAACACCGAATTTGCGCTCCTTTACATGGCAGCTGTAGTATACATCGCAAGGGCCCAGACATTGCTTGCCTTGCCCCGTCCAACGCATTTCTTAGATGGCGGTTATTTTAGCTTTCGCTCTTACGAGGACATCAAGCAGCGGGGCAGAGGTACCTTCCCCGTCAAGGGACCGGATATTCCAGGTGCGTGCCCTCAAATCGTAGTCCTTTAATCGTTTGCCGTGGTTTACAAGTCGTACTTAGCACGGTGCATAGGCAAAAGCAAACGATAATTTACAAGGCGTACTTAGCACGGTGCATAGGCAACTGGCTGAGTCAGTGGGATCGTCGGTTCGAATCCTACTGAAAGAAGTCTGATGAGGAAATGTGGTGATTTCCGAAATAGCTGTCACTTCTACCATTTTTCAAATTATTGTTGCTTTTCCACAATAAAATTTTCATTTAAAAAACGGCCTCGAGCTCAATATAAATTGTTGAATATAATTGTTATAAAGGCCAAAAAAATAACAAAAACAAATAACTTAAGGACGAGCACACCTAAAAGTTAAACATTCTAAAAATAGAATTATTAGCACAAACCAACAATACCAATAACCACATGATCAAGTGAATTGCAGCGGAATAGCTGCGCTTGATTGTGTTAGCATAACAAAAATGAGAATAGTGGAAAAAATAATGTAAAAAAAATATTTTTTAAAAACAAGCTTTTATTTAAGATGTACAATCAAAGGAATAAAATAAAGTAGTGTAACAAAAGATTTTTTAGCAAGAAAATTTTGTCAAAACTGCACTAAAATAATAATATCCCAACGGTTTTTACCCTCCATTCCCGCCCATCCGCACGAGGGGCGCAGTCCGCATGACGTACGGAACCAATATTTTAAATTTTTGTGCCGAGTCACGATAGGCAGGAGTTTGTTAAGTGTCGAGATCTAAAACTGTTCAGCTACAGAACTAAATTCATCAGCTGATTTTATGTATTTATGTCAATAATTCACTTATTGAGAGAGGAGAGTATCGCTTTCTTAATGCTGAAAAGCGGATCTGATATATCAAACGTGCTGGAATGAGAGTTAAAATCCTGGCATAAGCAACGGAGTGGGTCGTGCAATTCAAAATTGGTTTTACAAGCTTTCAGAAATATGGGACAAAAGTGTCTTGATACGCGTGACGGAACATTAAAGCTTACATCAGCCAGAAGAGACGGACTTGAAATTGAACCTGTCAGTAATTTAACCATAAAAATTATACCAAGCATTTCCCTGCGACTGGCAAGGGTAGGAAGGTTAATAAGTTTTAAGCGACTCGTATAAGGTGGAAGACTATATTGAGAATCCCATCGGAAATTTCTTAAAGCAAAAAGTAGGAATTGTTTTTGAATTGATTCTATCTTGTCTGAGTAAATTTGATATGGATTCCAAACCACCGAGCCGTATTCCAGAATCGGCCTAACTAATGTTGTAAACAGGGTTTTAGTGATATACGGGTCACTAAATTCTTTTGACCATGGTTTCACAAATGCAAGTACACCTTTAGCCTTGTTGACTGTCACATTAATGTGAAGATTAAAATTAAGATTAGGATCCATTGTGATACCAAGGTCCACAAAATTGTATACCTGTTCCAGGTTATGGTTACCTATTATATAAGAAACTGGCAGAACAGCTCTTCGCGAGAAGCACATTACTTTTCATTTCTTAAGATTTAGAGGCATAAGATTTACTTTACACCAGTAAGCCATGCTGTTTAAGTCTGATTGTAGCAAAGACCTTTCTTCAATTGAAACGTACGATTTATAAAGTTTTACATCATCTGCATACATTAAAATTTTGGAGAATTTTATATCTGTAGAAATATCGTTTATAAAAAGCAAGAACAGAATCGGGCCTAGGTGGCTACCCTGAGGGACTCCCGAAGTAACATCAATGACGTCAGAGATAGTATTTTTAAACAATACCCTTTGTGATCTATCATAGAGGTATGAAGAGATCCAACGTAGAAAATTAGGTGGAAGACCAAGAAGATCAAGTTTATAGATGAGCACCGAGTGGCACACTTTGTCAAATGCTTTACTGAAATCAGTATATATAACATCAACAGTTTTGCTCTCACTAAATGCTTTTGAGATATAGGATGTTAATTCAAGTAAATTTGTAGAAGTTGATTTGCCCTTGCAAAATCCATGTTGACTGTATGAAATGCTTGAAGTGATAGAATGCGTCAACCGATTTGTTATAATTGCTTCAAATAATTTAGGAATTGCAGAAAGCCTAGCTATGCCCCGGTAGTTCTCCACTGAAGACCTGCTACCGCTTTTATGTAAGGGGGTTATGAACGATTCCTTCCATACAGTTGGAAAAACGCCCTCTTTAGAGACAAATTAAATAAGGCTGTTAACGGCTCATAGAGATAATCAGCACAATTTCTAAGAAAACAAGTGGGGATCTGGTCAGGACCATAACTAAAAGACTGCTTTAAGGACTTCAGGTAAACTAAAACATCATAGGGTTATGTATTGAGTTAATTGGACTTAGTTTAAAAGGATAGTCAAAGTATGCTTGGGAGTTAGTGGCATAATTGGATTTAAAAAACTGAGCGAACATGTTAGAAATTGTTTGACTATCACCAGAGACGGTATTTTGATACTTCATGGCGGAAGGAAACCCACGTACATTTCGCTTGGAGTTTACGAAATCATAAAATGATTTGGGGTTATATATTATACGTCGTTTGATTTTACACAAGTAATCTTTATAACACTTTTTGTTTAATTCAAAGAACTTGTGACGCAAAAGTGAGTATTTTACATAGTATGAGTGTAAGCCGGTTTTTTTGTGTAATCTAAAATAACGTGACTTTCTGTTTTTCAAGTTTCTCAGTTCTTTAGTGAACCATAACTGAGTTTGTTCTACAGGAACACACATGCGTTTAGGCACATACTTTTCAAATAATCTATGTACAGTAAAATTAAAATGTGCAACGCTTTGCTCAACTTTTTCTTTGTATATAGGCCACGACAATTTAGACAATTCTTTATTCAGTTTTTTAAAGTTGGCTTGCGAAAAATCAAAGCGAATATTTGGCTCGTATGTTTGGACATCGCAATTTTGACCATCGTTTATAATTTCGTAAGATATCTCAATAGCAGGGTGGTAGACATCTTCGGGCAAAACTAGTGGGTCACATTTATTTACAGCCGACTTAGATGCATCATCAACATAAACAAGATCTAATACTTTGCCAAACTTATTGCGAAGTACATTAACTTGATTCAGGCAGAGTTCAGCCATCTCCTCTAAAAATACGTTGTTGCACGCGCTAGACGAGAAAGGTACAATATCATTGTCAATGATGTTCCATGATACATTTGGTAAATTAAAGTCACCCAACACAATCAATGAATCAGAGGGTTTAATCATTGAATTAATTGATTTCAGTAAAGATACATGTTGTGAATACACTGATAAGTCAGATCGGGGGGGAATATAGCATAGAGCTAAATAAGTACACCCCCTTCCAACCTGAACACGAATGCATTTGAATTCTGCAGATTCGATGTGTGGAAGACTAACTTCTTCAGATGGTATTGAAGAGTCTACGGCAAAGAGTACGCCACCGCCGACTCTGTCCTCCCGATCTTTTCTGTAGATATGATAATTATTTGAAAGAATCTCTGAATTAAAAGTGTGAGGTTTGAGCCAAGTTTCAGTCAAAGAAATTATATTATAATTGCATTCAAGGCCATTAAGATAGAAATTGTAAAATGAATAAAATAAAATAAGTTAAGGTCTCGTTAAAGCTGCCAAGTCTTCTGTTCTCTTTCATTGCAAGTTGAATTATTTTAATATCTATTGCAAAATTTTGTACATAAAATGAAATAACACTTTTTAATATACAACGCTTTTATAAATGGACTAAAAATTATAAAATAAAATAATGTAAAAAAAATATTTTTTAAAAACAAGCTTTTATTTAACATGTACAATCAAAGGAATAAAATAAAGTAGTGTAACAAAAGATTTTTTAGCAAGAAAATTTTGTCAAAACTGCACTAAAATGAATAAAATAAAATAAGTTAAGGTCTCGTTAAAGTTACTAAAAGCCATTTAGTGAAAGGAGTTATTCAAACTCTAATGAAAATTACTAACAATTTGTACTAATTTACTTCGTTTTTAATAAAGCTTGTCGGCGAATTCAGCGTACATGCATAATTGGTTAGGTATGTAAGTATGGAGATATTTAAATGTCGGTTTGCTATTCGCGAGACAAGCTTTTTTAAAAACGAAGTAAGTGAAGTAACCGAAGTGATTAGTACAAATTGTTAGTAATTTTCATTACAGTTTGAATAACTCCTTTCACTAAATGGCTTTTAGTAACTTTAACGAGACCTTAACTTATTTTATTTTATTCATTTTAGTGCAGTTTTGACAAAATTTTCTTGCTAAAAAATCTTTTGTTACACTACTTTATTTTATTCCTTTGATTGTACATGTTAAATAAAAGCTTGTTTTTAAAAAATATTTTTTTTACATTATTTTATTTTATATTTTTAGTCCATTTATAAAAGCGTTGTATATTAAAAAGTGTTATTTCATTTTATGTACAAAATTTTGCAATAGATATTAAAATAATTCAACTTGCAATGAAAGAGAACAGAAGACTTGGCAAGCAAAATGTTGTTTGCTTATGGTTTGTATAAACATACATATGTACATATAGCAGCAGTTAATTTTATTTAAAGAAATGGCGTGCCGTCCATTTCCGTTGTAGCCTGGCATATACTTAGGCGCAATATTTAACTTCTTCTGTCGGGGCGACATCTGGAGTCTTCTAATTCTTACAACGAGGTTCATATCTAGACTAGGTTGATATCAGAATTTGCCACAAGTAGCTTTGCTACACTATCGCCGACAGCTTTAACAATTTTATAGTGGTTTTACGTTCTTTGGCAAATTACGCTCTGTTAGCCATAAATCTTACTATTTTTTGACCGCCTTTGAATCAAGACCCCTGGACCATATGGGGAATTCGTTTATATTTTAAATTGCATTGTCATCGTGATTGGAACTATGCTGAAAATTTCAAGTCTCTAACTTGTCGGGAAGTCAGTTTAAAATCGATTGGAAATTTCCGCGATTTGCGCGGGATGACCAAGTTAAATAAAAGCTTATAACAAAAAGCAAACGATAATTTACAAGGCGTACTTAGCACGGTGCATAGACAACTGGCTGAGTCAGTGGGATCGTCGGTTCGAATCCTACTGAAAGAAGTGTGATGAGTAAATGTGGTGATTGCCGAAATAGCTATCACTTCTACCATTTTTCAAATTATTGTTGCTTTTCCACAATAAAATTTTCATTTAAAAAACGGCCTCGAGCTCAATATAAATTGTTGAATATAATTGTTATAAAGGCCAAAAAAATAACAAAAACAAATTAATTTCCGTACCTTAACTTAACTTAATATTTAGGCCAACCTAAACTTTTCACTCCAAGCTAGCGATATGTATGTATGTGAAACAGTATTGGAGATCGCTGTTTAAAATCTGCCCAAATTTCCAAAGGGTTTTAGAGTGCCAATTTGTACCATTTTGTAGAAGGTCGTTTAGCAATTAACGTTTCTACTAAAAAAGTAACAATATACATATAAGTAATAGTACATAATGAAAATTCCACATTTAGAACAGTTACAGGGAGTACACAAAATTATTTCAGTACTGTATGTGTATTAGAGGTTTACGCCGACAGGCTTTGCGGTGGCGGCGTGTTCAACTTCAAAAAGAATCGGCGGCGGCGGCGACGCCGGCGCGTCTGGAAACGCCGGCGCTACTGCCCATAAGGTAGAGTCCAAAGAGCCATGAGGCTTCTAATCTCATCATGTCATCAGATTATAATTCTATTTAATTCATTCATTGAATTCAAATGTTGAGTGACTGCTGCTGATGGATGGGCGAACAGAAGAAAGTCTATATAGTATATACATTAGGTTTCCCATTGAAAATGATTTTTTTTGAAAATTTAAAGACCCTACCCCCTAATTTGATTCTTTTTTATGAGAAATATTATTGCCTATTTTTATAGATTTTTTAAAGGCCATTTAGAGGACGCGGCCTGTCGATTTAGGTCAGAAAATACGATTTTCTAGATTCATGAGTTTTTGAGAGACTATTCTTGCTTGAATTTCAATGAATTTTTTAAATTTTGACCATCGATAATTTCCACAATTTGAAAATATGTAGTACTAAGGTACAAAAAAACGATTTTCGATGGGTACCCTAATATACATACATCTCTATGTACTCTAAAAATGCGTATGTACTATTTCAATTTAAAGAAATAAAAAAATTTAAAGGTTAAGTTATTGGGGTAATTTATGTCGCTATCAATAAAGTTTTGCAATAAGCTTTCAACCGTTATGTTAAATTACGGAGTTCTTACGAATTTTGCGGGTTATATATTGAAAATAAGGTTGGCCTACTTTTTTCCAAAAGTTTAACCCATCAACTCCCACCACAACGGGCCTTTTTGACCCACTGTTTGAAAAATGGCTTATAAATAGTTAAATTTCCAATAATATATTAAGTGCCAAATTTTTCTAAGGAGAACAGAATGTAATGCAAAATAATAGTAATTTTTACCAAAAAGGGGGACTTCAACTCTGTGTAGAAAATATTGCTATGCGCGGGAGCAAAACCTTCCTGGGGTTTGACCACTACTTAGGAAAAAAACTTTTCTACTCTATTCGACCCTAATTTAACTGTAATAAACGCTGTCGATCGAAAAATATGTTACCTATATATTTTTCTGAGTTACGCTTTTTTTTTAAATGTTCAGTGGCCCAAATTATGACAAAAAAACATCTTTTAAAAATGTAATTTTCATTTCGTAAAATAGTGCTTTTATACGAGTAGTATTTAGTTCCTTCAAACGATGTATTTCAATGTGCATACAACATGAAAATTTTGTACAAAATTCCCTAGGCGCCGAACGCCGCCGCCGCCGCGCCGATATTTTCGTAACTCGGCGGCGGCGCGTGAGAAATGACAAAAAACGGCGGCGGCGGCGGCGTGGCCCGGCGGCGTATACCTCTAATGTGTATAAATGAAAATGTTGGGAAATGAAGTTGGAGTTTTTTTTTACATTCATGTAATTGACATTGTAAAATATTGGGGCTTCCGAGTACGCATGGTATTTTGGGTTTTGGTATAATATAGAACATCCAAATAAATCAAAATTGGTAAATATGCACATTCATGCTTTTGGTATAAGAAGGCGATATGTATGTACAAGTGCACATTGTACACACAAGTCAATGCATCGAAAGGAAATACATCGATATACCGATGTATATCGGAAGGTCGAAAACATCCGTTTTATACGATACATCGAATAGCAAACATCGATGTTCGCGATGCATCGATGGTTTTTCTGCATCCCTGCAGGGTTTTAAATACGCAAAAGCACACCTGACCAGTGTTGCCACTTGAGAAATGTTTATGTACCAAAATGCCTACCAAATCAGTTTTCAAACTACCAAACATCTTTCCATCATTAAAACGAAATTTCTTGAATTTAAGGATTTTTAGCTACGCAAATTAGCAGTAAAAATTAAAATCTTTCTCTCAAGATAGGCAATTTTTCGTTAAATTTCAACAGCTGATCGATCATGTCTTTGGGAAGTGAGTAAACTCATACTTGGACAACTCCTACGTGTGACCAAATTGAAAGCAATTTTTGAACGTGGAAACGCAAAATAACCCAGCAAGCAGAGAAACGTAAATTTTACTGAGTGCAGTGCAATCTCGTACAATTTTCGTATCCGGGAACGAACAGGAAACGACTACAATTTTCGTTAATTCACGTATTCAAAATCGGTCAAAAGGCAATGCGGTTTTCGTATCCAGAAACGAACAGAAACGACTACAGTTTTCGTTCATTTTCGTATCTGGAAAACGTTCGAATATGATGACGTAATTTGAAAGCAAATACTGTATTTAAGTTTTTCAAGTAGCAGTGCAGAATAGTGTGCTAGTATTTGTTAGCTTTCTGAAGGTTCCGTGTTCGATGCCGTCAGGTACTTCCTTAATTTATCTTTTTCCGAACTATGAAAAAGCATCTGTCAAGTGCAGAACGAAAGCGTATTGGACAAAAAATTTATCCAGAAAATTTCCAGAAAAACAGACAAAAACGCATCCGTTTCAAAACATATGTTTCTGCTACATATTTTCCTCCACTTTTTTTCCTTTACGGATCCATTTCCGTTTTTTTTTGCTGGCTGTGAAGCGAACAAATATTAGTGCTCAATTTGGTTGCATTTCCAAAACATTTTTGCCTACCAAAAGCTTTATCAAACCAATCAAACTACCAAAGGAAAATGAAGCTACCAATTTTGGTCCAATTGGACCAGAACGGCAACGCTGCACCTGACGACCCGTACCGGAAGCACCCCACCAAAAAATTTGCGTCTTATATAAGCCCTATTTAATATGAACGTAAGCCTTAGCATTTAATGCATGGAAGTTGTAAGGAATACACCTGATTTAAACGTATTGATGTCATTGAGAATAAGGTTTAACTCTCTCTCGGGCGGAGCCGAACATTGGATACCCGGCGCAAGTATCAAATATAGTTTTTCACCTTTCCGAAAACTACCGCTACATAGTATGAAGGGGTGGTTTTACCCCTATACCTACCCTAGACACAATAGCTGTTTTTTCTTGGGCAATGATCGGGATCCGGATACAAAATTTGCACGCAAATGCAACAACAATGATATGATCTTGATAGAGATCGGGTTCAATTTATGATCCGCTCTGTTTGGTTTGTGTCACTGTAAATTCGGCAGTACAATTTATTTTACTTGCTTCAAATAAATTGCCTTTACGTTAAATACTTGTTTAAGTGAATATTATTTCGTTTAAATGTACCTTTCCCCGTTTAGTATGTTCATTTTTATAATTTCGTCTTCCTCGTGCTAGTAGTATAAAATTAGTGCTGCCAACCCCAATAGGAATGATCCAGACCGTTTCCGTGAGAAATGATCGTGATCAGCGTTGCCACTAACAATTTTTTCCCCTACCAATTTTCTTCCCAAATCTGACCAAAATCGTTTAAAACCTACCAAATAAATTTCAACGACAAAAAAAAATTCTGAAAGCAAACAATTCATTTATTTAAGATTAATAGCCCAATTCTGTATCGGTGACAAAAATTTGTTTACTGACTAATTTAAGCTTTATCATATATTTTTCCGTAATTAAAACTTTGACAAGAATTTGTCACTGATACAGAATATTTAACTGTTCCGAATACACAAACATTTACATATATAAATATATGTACTTTGTACATTTTAATACAAAAAAGAAATAAATGAGATCAGATCATTTAACATTTCTTGACTGTTTGAATTATATACATATGTACATGTTATGTACCAATAAGTTTAATTTTTTAAAAGTAAATTTAAATCTATTAATTACACATGCAAATCTTCAGCAGCTGACCACACATAGTGCGGCTCATTTTTGTTCCTTGTATAACATTATACTATTGATACTGTCAATCTTAAGTTTCTTTCTTAGTTTAGTTTTTATTATTAAAAACAAAATTGGCGAGATGCAAGAAGCTATTTTGCTTCTGCTTAAGCCCTAACTCAAATAATTTTACGATTTAATTTCATATTAAATTAGTTCTTAATTATCGCTTCTCCTTTGTATAAAATGCTATGTGTTTGAATCGCCCATTATTGAATTTATATCGATAACTTGCGATAACAAATTTGTACACACGTCTTTGTATCGATGTACTAAAAGATTTTGACATAAAAGGTGCAAGAAAAATAAAACTCTCTCTTCATCAAAGTTCCGCTCTTAGCGTGTTCGATTTTTTATCTTAAAATATTTTATAAAACGCGAACCCTCTTGTGGACTAAAAACGCTTAGTCCGCCTTCAAACACTTGCGAGGCCCCAGCGAGATAAGTATTTTTCAATAAATACTTTGCGAACTTGTCCGACAGTGAGCAGCAAGTCTAAGAGAAGCGATGCTGGAGGAGGTTCAACCTCCACAGCTTCTACAAAGACACAAAGGCAACTACTGTGCTAAATACTCGTCGTACCGTGTGGAAGCAACAAATGGAGCGCATCCGCGACTTCGTTGAACGTATGAAGCATGATCCCACCTTGAGTTCCACATCGGAGCTGACTCTTAACTAACTGGACCAATGCTTGATCGTAACATTAGTATTGATGAATGGAATATTCCGAAAAATAATCGCTTAACTGGCTCGCTCTTCAACATTCCGCACCCAGTAGATCTTCTTATTGGTGCAGATCTATTTTATGATATACTCTCAGTAGGCCAAATTAAGCGTGGGTCTAACATGCCGATAGCACAGAACACTTTACTAGGCTGGATAGTGGCGGGAAAACTGTCCGCTCTAAAATTTAAGTAAAGTTAAGTATTTAAGTAGCAATTTTGTAAAGTATACCGACGCAAATGACGATTCAGCGCTCAATAACTCGATTAAAGCTTTCTGGCAAATTGAGGACATCAGCTCTCCATCTCACAATACATCGTGAGAATGTGAAGCGCACTTCAAAAGAAATAAGAAATAAGAAGAAAGAGGCAAAATTTCGCAGAAATGAACAACTGCGAGTAGAATATGTAGAATTTATGGAAGAGTTTATTAATTTATCTCATATAAAAAAGGTTGTACACGCTGATTTTAAGACTCCACACTACGTAATTCCTCATCACTGTGTATTTAAGCCATTTAGCTCCACGAGTTGTTTTTAATGCCTCATCAAAAACGGGCACTGGTGTATCGTTAAACGAACTGCTTATGAATGGGGCGTAATTCAACCTTACTTGTTTACAGCAATGCTTCGTTTTCGAAATTTTACATACGTTTTCACCGCGAACATTACACAAATGTACCGCCAGATATCACTTCATCCTGATGACCGACGTTTCCATTACACTTTATGGCGATCATGTGAAGATGATCCTGTTCAGATATTTCAATTGTGTACAGTCGCATACGGGACAGCATCTGCGTATTTTCTGCCAACATGCGCTTTACAACAGCTTTGCGAAGATGAAGGCCAATATTTTCCTTACGCCGCACAAGCAGGTCTAAATGGATTTTATGTCGACGACTTATTGACAGGCGCTAATACTCTCCAAGATGCAAAGGTTTTGCAAAGACAACTAGAGGCAATGCTGTTGAGAGGAAAATTCGAGCTAAAGAAGTGGTGCGCCAATCATAATACCCGGATGTATCAGAACAAGATGAGGAGAAGTTTTTTCAAATTAATGGCAAAACTGCTGTTAAGACATTAGGTCACATTTGGAATCCATCTACCGATAAATTTCGTTATCAAATGCCACCTGCACAGAGCCCAAAAACATTTACAAAGCGCAGCATTCTCTCAGAAATTGCACAATTCTTTGACCCGCTTGGTTTAATTAGCCCGGTTGTAGTACTGGCAAACATATTCATGCAGCAGGCGTTTGCAGTTGTGCTGGGATCAGTTACTGCCTCATGTGTACCATATCTACGGTGACCATCCGTTCTGTTTTTTGCAGGACCGTACTGTTATTTAAAGGTCTATCCTGCGTAGGTTTTCAAAACAGAAAACCCCCAAAATGTACTGATTCTTTCCAAGTGTCGTGCCTTTATCCCGCATTTTCTTCGATATTTTAAAATTAACTTTTCCTAATCAAAATAAAAGCAGTGTCGATAACTAATTGATAACTACATAAGGGTAAGCTGGTTTTGAAGGTTCAACTAGGCAATGCGTTCTAAATATTGTACGGTTATGGACAATGGATGACGAGAACTTGAAGACCAGCATCAAATGTATCGATAACACTGTTCTACAAATTTTGTAGTAATCGCTTAAGAAAAAAAATATTTTCCAGGCCAATTTTCTTTTCAAACAAGCGTTTTTGTAATTTTTTCGAAAAAAGTGTTTTTGGTACATTTCGGACCTATTCGTCAATATCTCATGAAAAAATTATCCAATCAACATAAGCGACCTAGAGTCCTCTTACAAAAATATATTACTTTGCCGATTTCGATGAAAATTATTAGTGTTACAAGCGACCAAAAACGAAAAAATTGAAATTTCAATCATTTTCTTTTTACAGTAAATGAAAATCTGATGAGAAATGTAGATGTTACGGAACACAATCTGCACAAAAAATATATACTTTTGCAAAGAGCCCATCAATACCTTTCGAACTGTAAAAGTACTTCAAATACGTTTTTCGAAGAAATCTCGAAAACACTTCTTTGAAACCATGGTTATTTTTTCGTGTTCAACGACACAAAGTTTGCCTAAAAAATTTTGTTGTTTGTTTAATATTCATTAACTTTTTATAAAATTATAGCATATTCTACGTCTACATCCCATTTTAAAAATTTATGAAAATTAAAGAAAAAATAAACATAGGGGCGACAATTTTTTTTGTTGACGGTGCAGCGCATTTTCTTCCATATAAAAATTTTGTCAAATTTTGTACTTTGTATGGTAGAAAATCAAAAAAGGGGTGCGCTATTCAAATGACGAGGAATGTATATATGTAGTATATTTTTGTTATTTTTATACTACGCAATTTTATCGAGCCCTAACCGCCAAAATAACGTAAGCGACATTTTTTTTCGAAATTTTCTTTTTGATGCAGAAATATTCCTAGAGCATCTAGATGCATTTCTGCATCAAAAAGAAAATTTTGAAAAAAATGTCGCTTACGTTATTTTGGCGGTTAGGGCTCGATATGTAGGTAAATTTTTAGAAAAATTTTCCTGCATTTTCAAAATATATTTATGGTCACTGTAACCATAGCAGATGGGAAAGATTTCGAGATCAATTACGTTGCATAAACGATTTTAAGCTTGAGCGCCAGGCGTTCATGCGTTTTCTGACAGTTCTGAAGATGGAGCATACTTATATGTGAGAAGTCTCTCTGAAGACCGAGAAGTTCTCATAAATAAATTATTATGTGATAAAACAAGAACGCCGCTTAAAAAATGTTGTTAGCCGAGACTGGAATTGTGCGCTGCGGTCATAATGGCCGAACTTGTAAAACGCATAAAAACAATTTTTGCTTTCATCGAATTTCAAAACATCAATTATTGGACCGACTCCACGATCGTTTTAAATTGGCTTCATCAAGATTCGTGCAGCTTGCAAACATTTGTCGCTAACCGCGTTGCGCTAACCGCGTTGCGCTAATTAAGGAACACCTTTTCTCAGTGACGCTACATACCAACCGACCTTAATCCAGCCGATTTATTATCTCGTGGTATACTACCTAAAGCATTAATTCATTCGAGCCTATGGTATAACGGCCCTAGTTTTTTAAATCAATCTGAAGATTTTTGGCCTTCTCCGCCTGTGGGAATTCAATATAATGCCGATGTCCTACAAAGAAAGAAAATAAAACTTGTTCTAGCAGCTACACGTGAAGTGAGCTTCATAGAAAACGTTAAATATCACAACAAGGGTATTCATCAAACCTTATAAATGCATTGTAAACCGTATAAACTTATAATTGTGTAAACCTTATAAATGAACTGTCAAAATTTATATGGAAACTCGTTTACACATTTCTGATAAGTTTCTCCAGCGATTTCACTAAATAAACTTGATAAACTGAAGTCAACGCAACTCTGTCGCAACTCTAGCTACGTTTTCTTGGGCAATAATCGGGATCCGCATAAAAATTTGGCACGCGAATTCAACAACAGCGATGTGATCCTAATAGAGATCTGGTTCAATTATTATCCGTTCTGTTTGTTTTGTTTCACTGTTTGTTTTGTTTCACTGATAATTTGGCCGCAAAGTTTGGTAGCCGTGACAAATGAATTCAAACCCAAACAGACATTCTGCCATTGATTCTTCTAACTTGCTTCAAATAAATAGCCTTTATGTTATATGTGTATTTATTTAAATAGATATTATCTCGTAAATATAACTTTTTCCCATTTAGTGACTATTGTCGTATGTGTAAACGAATATAGGGTGTGGGTCGTTCATGTAACAGGGTGCGTAAACTTATAAGATTATCTGCTTGATAAAGTTATCGGTTTAGATGAATACCACTAACAATTATCAAAGTCTACTTAACCCATTCCTGCCGGCTGTACTTAACAAAGTACAGAAAAATGGGGTCCATTCCGAAAATTTTAAAGGGCAAACTATTAGCGATTTTTATTAAATAAGCACTCGTGCGTTTAATTGACAGTCCAATCTACACCTTACATTTTTTTTTCTGCCACTGGCTTTACATTTTGACATTTATGCTGTGTCAAAGTAAACCGAAACAGAAAATTGCTATCTATTAAGCGGTGTGTGTTTGTAAAGTAATATAAAAGTGTATCGTCTTGATTTAAATAATATTTTTAATTAAAAACGTGTGTCAGAAGACAGCAGTAAATATATTATTGTCAAGATTTGTTAATAAGTTGGGTTATATTTGATTTATTATGTGCGAAAGTTTGGTGTACTTTATAAAGTACAGCCGGCATTTACGCTATCAAAATTTGTGTTTTCTTCCCCAAATTTAGAAATGTCTGTAATAAAGAGAAAAAATGAAGAAGCAGTTAATGCTCTTTTATGTGATGATAGTGAAACTGATGATGTAGCAAATCCCGACTTGATCATCATTCCTCCCGAGCTAGACCCGCTAACTGACTCAGAAGAATTTGATCAGGATAATTTAGAGGATAATGTGCTGCCGAAAGATTTGCCAGGACGCATTGAACTGAACACCGATGATGACATGATTGAGTGCGAACCATCTCCGACGTCTGCACCATTATCAATAATAAACTGTTCATTAAAAGAGCTGGATCATCCTTCAACTTCTGCATCAGCGTCGCGCTCTAACTCCATTTCGGTGAAATACCTAGCTATCGGTAATTTGTTTACTTATACTCTTTGCTAGTTATGCAATTTTTTTAATCATTGGACCTACTTGTTTATTTCTCTTTTATAGATAACAGAAATTGTAAATGGCTCAAAAAAGATCCAAGATATTCCCTCGAATACAATGACGGTATTTATATTGAAACATTTGATACAACTAAGGAAAGGTTTGCAGATTATACACCAAACATGATTTTCAAAGAATTTTTAGCAGACGAAATAATTCAATACATGTGTGTCCAAACCATGTTATATGCACACTCCGATAAAAATAATCCTAAGTTTACAATTGACGTTGAGGAGATGAGAGTCTTTATCGCAATTCTGTTTTTTACTGGTTACCATAAGTTACCAACTGAACGTTCGTACTGGTCACTCGACGAGTATCTTGGAGTGCCTTTAGTTTCAGAAGCCATGGCAAGAGATCGTTTTATTGAAATAAAAAAATATCTTCATCTTGCAGACAACAGTGAAATAGATAATTCGACAGATAAAATGTATAAAGTAAAGCCTCTAATGACAATGTTGAATGGACGTTTTCAACAATTTGGTTATTTTCATTCCAATTTTTCTATTGATGAATCAATGATTAAATACTTCGGCAGGCATTCTGCGAAACAATTTATTAGAGGTAAACCAATATGTTTTGGTTACAAGGCGTGGATGTTAGCTAGCTCTTGTGGCTATTGTTATGATTTGGGTGTTTTTTGTGGGAAAAATACTGTCGAAGCTCGAAATATTCCATTAAATTTATTTGTTAATTTTTGTTGAAAAAATTCCCAACCCCGAGAGACATGCAATTTTTTTCGACAACTATTTTACCACCCATTCTCTGATGAGAAAGCTAGCTGACATGAAGTTAATAGCAAGTGGCACCGTTCGCGAAAATAGAATTCCTTATTGCAAGCTTGATAATAATAAGACTTTTAAAAAGCGTTCCCGTGGAACTTATGATTATCGATACGATACTCGCAACGATATTCTTGCAGTTAAGTGGGTCGATAATAATGTTTGTTCAATTCTTACAAATTTTGATACAATAACACCGATGCAATATGTTAAACGTTGGTCTCGCGAGAGTCAGAGCAAGATAAACGTATCACAACCAAATTTATATGCCACATATAATAAGCACATGGGTGGAGTCGATAATGTTGACCAAAATATAAATGCCTATCGCATAGCTCTAAGAGGAAAGAAATGGTGGTGGGTAATTTTCACCTATCTTATTGATCTGACCTTGACAAATGCTTGGAAGTTCTATGTATCGCTCAATTCCAAAAACGATAAATTCAATACACAACTGCAATTCAGACGGGAAATCGTTCGAAAATATTTGATAGAAGGGAGAGCACGAGCTCCCAGAAAAAGACGTGCGCCTGCTTCATCTGTAGAAAGGAGTACTAATGGCCATATTCCACAAAAAAACGCAGCACAATTGCGGCGCGTCGTATGCCACCAACGCAGTATGTGGTCATGTGCTATTTGCAGAAAAACCCTTTGCGTAATATGAGATTGTTTCGCTCAATACCACGTATAAAATATTGAAAACTATTTCTTGTTTCTGATTTCTTGTCTTTAAGTGTTTATTTTTACCTATGTTAAACTCAATAGATACATAAATGTATGTACTTATATCCTGTGAATTTATATCTCAATAAAAACCCTTTTCTTTGCAAACAAGTATATATTATTATAAATAAGAAATTGTATATATCAATGCCGGTTGTACTTTATTAAGTACAGCCTGGGAAATGGGCGTGGCGAGAACATTTTTTTTTTTAAATTATTTTTAGCATATTGAGAGCAAAAGTAGCCTGTGCACAAAAAATCATAGAAATCGGTCCACGGATTCTGTTCCCCGGCGTTAATGGGTTAACGTAGTCGCGTACATACTGCGTTTTAAGCATAACTGCACAGCCAACAAGTCAAATCGTCGCTCAGGTGTTCTCTCTCCAGAAGAGCTACGCCTTGCGTTACTTGCTATTGTAAAATCAATTGAGAAAGCGGAATTCTCCTCAGAGTTGCGCGCATTGAGATGCAGTAATACTCTCTCAAAGCAAAGCAAACTTAAGGCCCTCGTTCCGTTTATTGACCATGAGGGAATTCTTAGGGTAGGTGGACGTTTTCGCTTTAGATTTCAACAACAAGCATCAAGTAATTCTTCCTTAGTCCCATGTTTTTACACGAACACTTTTAACTCATCTTCATATGATCAATCATCCTGTTGGACCCAAAGCGCTTCTTAGCATAAGTAGACAAATGTTTTGGCCTATTCACGGAAAGTTTCTGCACGCTCCGTCGTTCATCATTGTGTTCGGTGCTCCAGACCACGCCCATTAAAGTAAGGTCAACTCATGGCAGACATGCCTGAACTGCGAGTACAACAATCAAGACCGTTTAATGTTGTTGGAATGACTACTGCGGACCTTTTTTCGTTAATTTTCGTCCCCGCGGCACAGTGCCAACAAAGGCATATGTTGCTATATTCGTATGCTTTGTCACCAAAGCCACGCATCTGGAGCTTGTCGACGACCTCAGTTCAAAAGGCTGTCTCAAGGCTTTGAAACGTTTTATAGCTCGCCGTGGACATTGTGCGGTTTTGTATAGCGACAATACGAAGGAGCTAGAAGAGCTTTTCAGTATGTTTCAGCAACAGCAATCTCAAGACGAAATTTCAAAGGAATGCGCTATTAATAGAATTATGTGGAAGCATATACCTCCCTGGTCTCCACACTTTGGCGGGCTTTGGGAGGCTGCTGTTACATCTTTTAAATACAACCTAAAACGAATAATGAATCGCTCTTCATTACTTTTTTCAGAGTTTAATACCCTTATCATCCAAATCTAGTCAATACTTAATTCTAGGCCGATCACAGGGGTTCCTGAAAGCGCCAGCGATGCACCTGCCCTTACTTCTGGGAATTTCATTCCTTAACCAGAGGTACCAGCAGTTACAATGTTACTTCCAACAATTCTGGGTCAAATAGCATAAAGATTATTTGCAAAGCTTGCAAGGTCGCACTAAGTGGCTAAAGAAAGGTTCGCCTTTGAATATTGGTGGCATAGTTATTTTGCAGAAAGCTTTTGCGGTTACAAATTTGCACACATGTCTTTATATCGATGTACTAAAAGATTTTGACATAAAAGGTAAAAGAAAAAAATACAACTCTCTCTCTTCATCAAACTTCCGTTCGTAGCTTGCTCGATTTTTTATCTTAAAATATTTTGTAAAACGCGAACCGTCTTGTGGACTAAAAACGCTTAGTCCGCATTTGGTTTTGCAACACATTCCTCCTGCCAGGTCTGCAGGTCGCATACCATTTACTTCGTAACAGTAGGGAATAAAAAAAAGTTTTAAACTACCCCATTGCTCAACTATTCTTAACACAACGCTTTCTAGTGAAAGCCATTATGTTAAGATATGCCCAAGATTTTGTGGGGTTTAACCGAACAGTAGTCCTGAAATTCCTTCAGTTCATGTTTCCTCTTTGATGGGAAAAGGAACTATATTTGTTGCGGCACCGTGTCTCAATGCTTTTCGGAAATGTTTTACAAGCGTAGCTTCAGCAAAGGTGAAGTGAGTGGCATGTGCACTTTATATAAAATAAATCGGTTTCTGCACTCAATAATGTTTTCAGCCCGCCCAAGTCTCCAGCGATAACATTGGCTCCATCAGTGGCCAAGCCAATTAGGTTTCTTATTTTTAAAAGCAGGATTGGCAAATTTTTATACCCGAGCGCACTTGTGCACAAGGGTATTATAACTTTGTTCACATAACGGTTGTTTGTAACAGGCAAAACGAATCGAGATAGATATAGACAAATGTATTCATAAATGATCAGAATGAAAAGAGAAATCGATTAAGCGGTGACTGTCTGTCCGTCCGTCCGTCCGTCCGTCCGTCCGTCCGTCTGTGCACACGATACCTCGAGTAAAAATTGAGATATCTTAACGAAACTTGGTACGTGAACTTCTTTTGGGCGTAGGACGGATGGTATTGAAAATGGGCGAAATCGGACAATAACCACGCCTACCTCCCATATAACGGTAATTTTCAGAAATACGAAAACTGCGATATTTTAGTAACTACTGAAGATTATTCACTCAAAATTGATATTTACAATAATTTTTAGACGGAAAACATGAATATTATAAATTTTTGGAAAAATGGGCGCAGCCACGCCCACTTATGGTTACATGCGTATATCTTGGCAACCTCTCCACCGATTTCTTCCAGACTTGGCACAGTTGTTGGTCCTGGTACAGCATACCAAATGGCTGAAAATTTTTAAAATCGGACAATAACCACGCCCACATCCCATATAAAGGTAATTTCAAGAAATACAAAATCTTCGATAAATCAGTAAATATGAAAGCTAATTTATTCAAAATTGGTGGTTGCAACAATTATTTACCAAGAAATATGTTTATGATAAAATTTTGGAAAATGGGCGTGGCACCAACCACTTGTGATCAGATATATGTATCTCGCTAACCGTTCTAGCAATTTGTATCAAACTCGGTATGGTTATTGTGCTTGCCACATAAAAGTAAACCATTGAAAATTGTTGAAATCGGACTAAAAGTACGGTCGCTTTTCATATAACGGTAAATTTCAAAAATGCTTTAAACTGCAATATTCCGAAATTAAGGGACGCTAATTTACTCAAAATTGATACACCCCCGCTTACCATCTAGCGGTAGGTTTCGGAAAGGTGAAAATCATATATTTAATACTTGCGCCGGGTATTTAATGTTCGGCTCCGCCCGAACTTAGACTTTCTTACTTGTTAAAAGGTAGAATTGACAAATATTTATATGCAAAATGATGTTCGAAATATACATATATTTATAATTAAGAATTTAAAAACTTAATTCAACTATCCGACCAAAATCTTACTTTGCCTACCAACATACCAAATGAAAAAGTAGCTACCAAATTTGGTCGGAAAAGACAATGGTGGCGACACTGATCGTGATACAGAGCTGGATAACCCAAGAAAACACAACTAATGAGATCAAATTATCCAAAATTCATTTATAATGTTACTTCTTTTCAAGGGATTGCAGTTCGTATAAATTTTGAGTTAGCGTCCTTTAATTACGAAATATCGAAGTTTCAAGCATTTCTGAAATTTACAGTTATATGAAAATCATATCATACCGAGTTCGGTACAAATTGATCGAACGATTACCGAGATTCACATAAGTGGTCATAAGTGGGCGGTGCCACGCCCATTTTCCAAAATTTTATAATATACCTATTTTTTGCTAAACAATTATTGCAAACATCAATTTTGAATAAATTAGCTACAGTATTTACTGATTTATCAAAAATTTCGTATTTCTCTAAATAACCGTTATATGTGAGGTGGGCGTGGTTATTGTCCGATTAAAAAAATATTCAGGCGTTTGGTAAGCTGTACCAAGGTCAACAACTATGCCAAGTTTGGTAGAAATTAGTGAAGCGGTTACACATGTAATTAGAAGTGGGCGTGCCTACGCCCATTTTCCAAAAATTTATAATATTCTTAGTTTTCGTCTAAAAATCATTGTAAATATCATTTTTTAGTGAATCAGCTTCTGTAGTTACTAACATATAGTAGTTTTTGCTTTTCGGAAACCAACCGTTATATGAAGGGTAGGCAGTGTTATTGAACGATTTTCCCATTTTCAATAACATCCGTCCTACGTTCAAAATAAGTACACAAACCAAATTTTATTAAGATATCTCAATTTTTACTCGAATTATCGTGTGCACAGATGGACGGACGGACAGAGAGTCACCGTTTAATCGATTTCTTTTTTCATTCAGATCCTTTATTTATGTATACATTTGTCTATATCTATCTCGATTCGTTTTGCCTGTTACAAACAACCGTTATGTGAACAAAGTTATAATACCCTTGTGCACAAGTGCGCTCGGGTATAAGAACAATTTTTAATTTTATGTTCCGTCTGATAGGAATTAAACCGGACAAAGCAACCGATTCTATCAAGCATCTTTGCATACTCAGCTACAGCCGTACACGTAATTGTGCTTTCAAATGTTGAGCTTGAATCAACACCACATTTCGCTGTGTTGATGTCGTCAGTTCATCAGGTTTGCTCTCTCTCTCTCTGAGACACACCCTTAAACCTAAAGCAGGGATCACACGATGTATACATTTGTACAGATTTGTACATTTTCACAGTTACAGAGGGGTGTTGTTTGGAAAGTTGTTATTGAGCTGAACTCATTTCCAACAAAAAATTCTAAGCAATACCACTATGTGGTTGCCAAATGTGCAAATGTACACATCGTGTGAACCCTGCCTTAGTCTTATAGGTCATATAAAAACGGCTCGCATTATCCCTTATAATAAGGCATCACATTGAATATGATAACTTTATATCATATAAAGTAAACGCTGCAAGCCGCTACAACAACAAAAGCGAGGATTAGATGACAGGAAAAAGGACACGAGCAGAAGGGTACAGTCCCACAAAATTGCACAGGTGGTACCCATTTAAGCGAGTAAGCGCCCAAATCTAATTTTCATATGTTGCCACAAACGTACATTTGTACTATTGTATTGCGGCGGGCCTGCGGGTAGGCGCGAGAATATACCTGCAGTAAGGCATGCTTGTCGTAAAAGGCGACTAAAATCCACTTGGTTTGTGTGCCCCGAATGGCATTCGTGCGTCTCGGGAAGTAGGACGATGGCGGGAAGTATACCCTCTGAAATACGCACCAACCCTAGCAGTTTGGGCAAAACTGTAATTATGGAGAAGGCACAGCGTAAGGACGTAAGTACTTAAGGTGGTACCCACGTTTGTGGAAATCCACCCACACCTGCGAAAGTAGGTATGATTAAACTTCTTAGTGGTTAATCCGCTAGAGCACGGCGTTGAAGTTCGAGCAAGAGCTCCAAAAGATGTGCTTGAGGTCGGAGCGGAATCAGTGCATTCCGACCAGACCTAAAAGAGTGGAAAGGGCTAGAAGCTGGAGCGGAAACTACTGCTTTCCGCCCAGACCTAGAAGATGGCGATGGACTAGAAGCTGGAGCGGAAACTACTGCTTTCCGCCCGGGTGACTAAGGCCGGAATGGAATCAAATGCATTCCATCCAGGTTCTACGAGCGGATCTTAACCCTGGCGTCCCGCCTTTTTAACACGAGTAAAACGGATTGGAAATGCAAACATTCCAACCGCCTAAAACCAGGCAGCATTCTCGAACGTTGCGCAGAGGAAAGTCTTGGCGATGGCCAACTTACGGATCTAAATGGAATCATCCACGTGCTGAGAGGAGTACTAAACTCTTTACTCGTTGTGTACCTCCAAAACTACTTCAAGTTAAAGCCGAGCCCAGTAAGGCTTTAAAACCTGGCATACTGGAAACCCGTTTAGGATAAGTCTGCTATGAGCTGGTGATACTAGTATTCCGTTACCTGTGTATGCCTGAGTGACATCAAGCAGAAATGGCTTTCGGGCTAATGCTAGTGTCGCCCCCGTCCCGTTAAAACTCTGGCATGACTCAGGAAACGCTGTCTATTTGTCACCGTTCAGTCGGCTGTGTAGGCTCAGTTGAAGCGATCCTGACTAATACCGATCTGGCTCTGATTCAAGACCCCATAAGGGCTTGTCTCAACCCTCGCCATGGCCTCACTGTTTACATAGACAATCATGGGATCAAATAGGTAACTACGCATACGAATAGAGATAACGGCCCTGAGTGGGGACCCAACAATCAAAATGGATAAAAAAAAACACAAACAACAAAAACGCTACACCAAATAACTCGAGTTTGGAAATCTGTAGAGAAGGCGACTTAGATCCCCTTAAACTATCTCGCTCCCCTGTGGCAACCCCAACGTGCGGAACTCCCCCAGTGGATGGGTTCCATAATTCTAACGAAGTGGGTCTGCCCGCAAAGCAACCAAAGGTTTTAGAAAACTTAGGAGTGGGAACCACATTTGAAAGGCTAGGGGTGCACATAAAATGTCTTGGGACGATGCTAAAGGAAAAAGACGGCAAACGGCGTACTATCCACCAACCGATGAGAGATGTTATCGAGAATATCCGGTCTCTATACGAAAAGGCTGCTGCAGAAAAATGCAAGTGCAAAGATAACGAGGCAGTCTGTGTTATTGGAAGCACACAAACGTCGCCATGGCCAAGAGCAAAGCCTGGCTCCGTTCGGAGAAAAGCGACTACTGAAGCTGTCGGCTCCCCGGCGAATAAACGCAGAAGGAACGGAGGCAGTCAACAGGTATGTCCACAACCCGTAGAAAACAGGCCTACAATGGATTCTACGGCCACAGTGCAAGCAAATAAAGACAGCGAGTGGACCGAGTTCAAAAAGAAGAAAAAACGGCCCAAACCGAAGAATGTTGCCACCACAGGAAAACTGAGGCCGACATCCTAAAAAAGGTTAAGAGTGATGAGAACTTTAAGAGTTTCGGGGATTCCGTATCCAAAATACGACGCACCCAGAAAGCGATCTTCTTATCGAAGTCGCGAAATCATGCCCAAAGTCGGCGGACTTAAAGGCCCTTGTGAGTGCTACCCTAGGGAACGATGCTTCGGTAAAGACATTTACTCACCGAATCCTGGTAGAATGTAAAGACATCGATGAGGTTACAACCAAAGAAGAGGTATACAATGCTATTAAATCATTGCCTGGTCTTGAAGGTAGTGAGAGTTCAGATATAACTGGTCTGCGCCCTGCTTATGCTGGCACTCAAACAGCTACTATTAGCTTACTTGCTCCAAAAGCTAAGAAACTGTACAGTAAAGGTAGGATGGGTTAACTGTCGCATCCGCGAAAGGGTCCAGCTGAAAAGTGCTTTAAATGCCTTCAGTGTGGACACATGTCCCGTAATTGCGGTAGCACATTTGACCGGTCGAATCAGTGCGGAAAGTGTGGCACTGAGGGGCACTTCGCTAAAGATTGTAAAAATAATCCACAGTGTATTCTGTATAGAGCGGAAAAGAGAGAGAACATAGACCATATTATAGGCAGTTATAGATGCCCAGTTTTTAAGAAAGCTCTTACAAACAGGAAAAAATGAGAATAGTCCAAATAAACCCCAATCACTGTGAAGCAGCGCAAGATCTACTATCACAAACAGTAAGGGATCTTCAGGCAGACATGGCGATTATAAGCGAACCTTATAGGTGTAAAGATGACTGTGCGTGGGTTTGCGATAGTAAACAGGGTGCAGCTATATGGCTCTGTGGTGGACTCGCATTTCGAGGAAGGCTTCGTTCGAGCTGAGGTAAACGGAATTAGCATTTTTAGTTGTTATGCAAGACCTAGCCTTACAAAAGATGAGTATACCCTTATGTTGCGTAGCATTGCTGAATAAGCAAACGGGTAATCCCCGCAAATTATCGCCGGTGACTTCAATGCGTGGGCAACAGAATGGGGTAGCAGACTAACAAATAAAAGAGGCGAGCTGCTGCTTGAAACTTTTGCCCAACTCGGCGTATCAATAGTAAACAGCGGGTGCACATACACCTTCCGCAGAATGGGAACTGGGTCAATCATTGACATAACGCTGACGAGTGACTTCTTGGCCCAAAAAATTAATTGGAGAGTTAGTGAGGAGTATACCCACAGCGACCATCAGGCAATAATAATGGATATAACTCTGAGGCGACCCAAACAGATGCCAAATCTGACAGGCCCAAAATGGAAAGACAGTATGTTAGATGGAGAGGTCCTAGCCTGCATGATGGAAGAGTTCCAACACAAAGCTGGCTCGGTAGAGAGCGAGGTTGACCACCTGGTTCGTAACCTCGCATGCGCCTGTGATGCTGCTATGCCTCGAAGAGTGGTGAGGAAACAAAATTCTCCATGCTATTGGTGGAATAACGATATAAAAATACTTAGACGTCAGTGTCTGAGTGCTAGACGCAGAATGCAGCGTAGCGGAGGGAGGCCAGACTTCAACAAAAACCTACAATCTCTAAGAACGGCGAGGAAGAGCTTAAAAAACGCCATGAACGTAAGCAAACGTGAAAGCTTTAAGAAAATATGCGAAGAAGCGGATGTAAACCCGTGGGGCACGGCCTATAGAGTAGTAATGGCAAAAACTAAGGGCAATAAAGCACCGAGTATCATGTGCCCAGAAAGACTGCGCGATATAATAACGACTCTATTTCCACAAAGGGAAGAAGTCGTACCAAACTGTATATGATACGAATTTTTGATGTCCCAGTTATTACGGTTAACGAATTAGAGTCCGCATGCAAGAAGATCCAAGACGGAAAAGCCCCTGGGCCGGACGGAATACCCAACAAGGCTTTAAAAGCTGCAATTAAAATGAGGCCAGATTTATTTGTAAATGTGTTTCAGACTTGTCTTAATGAGGGCATTTTCCCGAAAAAATGGAAGGTCCAAAACCTAGTCCTAATAGCAAAGGGAAATAAGCAATCTGGGGAACCCTCGTCCTATCGGCCCATATGCCTATTGGACACACTGGGAAAAATCCTCGAAAAAATTATTTGCAACAGGCTTACATCGATCGCAGAAGAGAGACGCTTTCTGTCGCCACACCAGTTTGGCTTCAGGAAATCTCGTTCAAAAATAGATGCTGTTAAATCAGTGGTTGACATAGCCAAAGAGGCCATCGAAGGGAAACTGTGCTGTTATAATGCTAGATGTGAAAAACGCATTTAACACTGCGAGCTGGCAGCACATAATGCAAACCCTAATCAAAATGGAGGCCTCGAATTACATTATCATAATAATTAGGTGCTATCTCTCCGAACGGGAACTAAGGTACCGGAGCGACAGAGGAATAGAGGCGTACAGTGTTTCCGCGGGGGTACCCCAAGGATCCGTTCTCGGGCCTCTCCTGTGGAACTTAATGTACGACGAGGTTCTATGCATCGATTTGCCTCCTCGGGCAAAAATAATAGGATTCGCAGACGACATAGCTGGAGTATTAGTAGCGAAGCATATACAGGATATTGAAAGGAAAGCCAGCGAAGCTATAAAGAGAGTGAAGGCATGGCTATCATCAATTTATCTAGAATTCGCTGATCACAAAACAGAGGCAGTATTGATAAGTAGTAGAAAGGCCATAGAGACAATAAGACTCAGTGTTGGATCAGAAACTATAATATCAAAGCCCGCAATCAAATATTTGGGGGTAATGATTGATGGCCGTTTAAACTTTAAGGTCCACCTGGAGTATGCAGCAAAGAAAGCATCGAATTTACAGGCATGCTTATCTAGAATGATGCCAAATATCGGCGGTGCTATAGTAGAAGGGTATTGCTTAGTAGAGTGGTCAGCTCAGTCTTACTCTACGGTGCTCCAATTTGGGCTGAAGCAATGAGCCTAAAATATCATGCGAAGATACTCACATCTGTGTATCGCCTAAGCGCACTAAGGACTATTTGTGGATTCCGAACCATATCTGACGAAGCATCCTTCGTAATTGCCGGACTGATTCCCGTAGATATCCTGGCAAACGAGATGCAAAGAGTGTGTAAGCGGGTATCTGCTGGAAGTACCAGTTTAAACCGAAAAGAAGTTATAGAGCAGGAAAGATGTCGCTCTATGGAGATCTGGCAAAAGCGTTGGGATGAATCGGAAAAGGGTAGGTGGACTCATAAGCTTATTCCATGCATTAAAAACTGGCTGGAAATAGCCAACGGAGATTTAAACTACTACTTGACACAGTTTCTTTCGGGACATGGCCCCTACCGAGAGTATCTAAAAAGATTTGGGCATGGAGATTCCCCACACTGTCCGACTTGCACAGGCCTTGCTGAAAACGCGGAACACATAGTATTCTTTCGCCCCTGAAACCCGAAATATACTACAGGGAGCAACATTGTAGACTACATGTTAAAATCAGCAGAGAACTGGCATAAAATGTGCGCACATATCTCTGGAATTCTTAAAGATCTAAGGCGATCTGAACAAGCTAGAACCGGTTAAATAACGTAGCGAGCCTGCTGGCCCACCAGCCCCGTGAGGTAATACCTTAAATGGCAGTGCCGCGGGGAGAGTGGTTAGTGGAGAGGTTTTTAGTACGCAGGTGTAGCTGTGAGGCTGCAAGTCGTGCATACTACTATGCCGGTATAGTAGTACTCATGAGAGTTCCCTCTTCACGGGCGTCATCCCGGAAAAAAAACTATTGTATAGCGGTCTTCGCGCACGGTAAATTAAACTTTAAATTTACAGTAAGAAGTTTAAATAACTCTCAAGATATATATATGTTCGTAGTTTATGTACCCATATACATACATAATTCTCGCTCAACTCGATAGTTCCCTTCAGAAAACATATATAAAATATACAAACATACATAATTCAAAATGCACGTACACACATACTTACATATACATATACCCAATCTCAGTACCATCTATACTATGATTAATTTAAGTCCGGAAATTCCTATTGGCAATCTTTCCATTTTTTCCTCCAGCCACCCTACAGATCTGAAGAATATCAAAAATAAAGAGACACGTATTTTTTATTTTGAAATCGATTAATATTTACCCCTGCTGCAGGGGCTTTTCAGTTTCCCACTTGTTTACATGGGGAGAATAAATTTTTTGGTGAAATTGCCATATAATCGTTAAAAATAAATTGTGTTGATTGAATAAGACTATGATGCTTACTTAACTTAAAAATTTTTCTAAGTCTGTTTTAGAAACCGATAATCCTATCTGTTGTACACAAATTTTTTTTATTTTGTGTGTTCATAACCACATCACGCACGAAGATCTCAATGGATGTGATTAATTCTTTTTTGCATTCTACTCGATGTTTTCTGCAGGTTTATGGTAAGAAATTTGGTAAAATTATTTAAAGGTCAATGTTTTTAAATCTCTCGAATCGCTTCTAGTTTTGATGAAGAAACTTAAATATTTTGTTGACCTTTACATAATTTTAAATTTTTAAATATCTGGTGACCCTATTCGTCAAAGTTGTTTACCACAAACCTACAGAAACATCGAGTAGAATGCAAAAAAGAATTAAACACATCCATTTTGCTGTTCGTGCGTGATGTGGTTATGAAAACATAAAATAATAAATGTTTGTATATAACAGATAGGATTATCGGTTATTAAAACACACTTAGAAAAATTTTTAAGTTATATAAGCATCATAGTGTTATTTTCCTAAGACTTCTGAAGGGAAAGAGTCCTATTCGATCAAAAAATAATTACTTTTAACGATTTTATAGCAATTCTACGAACAAATTTATTTTCCCCATGTAAAATTGATGGGAAAATTTAAAGTCCCGGCGGCACGGGTAAAAATTAACTGATTTCAAACTAAAAACAAGTAAGAGCAGCGCTGTCTGCGGCAATGTCGAAGGCTTCATACCTTTCATGAGCATCTGAAAATTTTACTTTAACAGATTACTGCATTTAAAAAAAATTATATATTCACAGAATACATAGATAGAGGAGATACATATCGAGGGCTTATATTCAATACCCTCTATCTGCAAAAACTCAATTTTTCAGGAGAGCAAAAAAACTGTTTTGGCAGCTGTTTTTAAAAGTGTTAATAATTTTAAGTACACACACATGTCTTAAATATTCACGCAATATACTAAAACTAGTTTTTTACTTTTAATTCATTTAATTTTAGTTTAAAGATCAGATAGAGGTTATTGCAATTCGAATTATAACTATTTATATAGAAAAATTTGCTGATAGAGGGTTTTGCAGAATAATGAAAATGTCAGTTCTTTAGACGTAAATACTATGTTAAACTAAGATTTTAATGCAGAAATCATAGGTGTGAAAATTCGTTCCCTTCTATTCCGATGTGCCCAGGTAACCACATAATTTTAAATGTGTTTTTGTGTCAAAAGAGTATTTCACGTGATTTCGAAATTATATGAGAATCATTAGCACTGTTAAAAGAAGCTTCGCTGGCTGGTTTACTGTCCGTTCAGATGAGGAAATTTCCTTCGTTTATAGAGGCGAAACGTACAACTGATTCGGCTGTAAATGCCGAGCAGTACGGGGGAAAAGCACTGAAGACAATTGTAACACCCAGCCCTTTTGTTACCACCATATCTGGAACCGTCTGTGAAAATAAGCTCCCAGGTAATTTATGAGTATCAAACTGGGCAAATGCCCTTGCGGTAGAGTTTTTACTTTAGTAAGCATCGGATGATGTCGAAATCTTTGATGTAGCTTAATATACGAAATAAAGGTGACTGCTTGCTACATCAGTTTTTTTGTTGAAAGCAGAATTCGACGTGAGAGATAGCTTTTATTGGCGAGGTGGGAAATGCACGGATGCTTTTTCTCCTCTGCTACATAGTAAGGTGTTTCTAGCAATTTAAGATGTTTTTTTGCGCAGTGTCCATAAATTACGAGCCCAAAGTCAACTTTTACATAATGACAGTTCTGCTTAAAAGTAGGTTTATTGTAAAAAATCATTCCAAATATTTTCAATGTATCAGTATAGGGGAGGGGTGTTAGACAAGGAGAGGGTTGGATGTATGTATTTATTTGTATTTTCTGCATATGTGAAAAAATTACTTTGTCAGCCTAAATCTGAGCTCCTGAAGATTTGGACCAATTGATTAGATCGTTTAGTATGTTAGAAAAAATAATTTTTACTTGCGTCAAGTCCTTAGTCTTAGAAAAAATTAAAATATCATTAGCGTATTTAGTTTGGCAATAGGAATAATAATAGCAGTTTCCCACTCTTGATGATATAACCCTTGAAATAAAATGTAGTTATGGAGTTTAATGACTCTATGTTTGATGGGATACGGATGATTTTTTAGAACGGGGTACGGGATTTTGTCTGCACCAGGGCTTTTGCCTGTCATCGAAGAGATGGTTGGTCAAACTCTTAAATAGATATGAGTAAGAGAGAATTGTGGGAATCTTCGGACCAAGTGGAGGCAAATAAACATATACACATCGCTCATTTACTTTAGTAGTGTCATAATCCAAAAAATACAAATCTTGAGTTGAGTATGCAGAAATTATCGCTACGTCTTCTTCTATTTCGTGTAAAAATATCATAGCTGTATCGATTAAGCCCTGTATGCAGCTCTCAAGAAAACGGTCAAGAAAAAATTGCCATTATTTCGCGTGTGTGTCCAAGGAATTTTGACATTTGATATTGATACTTCACAGCCTGTTGCCTCACTCTTTCCTCAAGAAATAATGGAACGGGCATATATTTCTGTTGCAAAACTGGGTTGCCTTATGCTCTTTCTTCACAAAAAACTTTAGAAAACCGTAGTAGAAAGCGTAGTAAATTTCTTAAGAACTGCATACTGCCTTAAGGAAATTTGACTCAAGAAAATTTCTTAGCCATTTCTTACGTTATTTTATATGGAGTTTTTGCTTTTCTTGAGAGCTGCATACAGGCCTTCACCAGAAGCTCACTAGAATAAAATATGTATTCATTTTTAGTATCGGCGTATATGTAAATTCAAAACTTTAAAGCCGTCTTTCTCGAGTTTTGATTTTTTGAGTTATGACATTATTGTAGTAAATGAGCGGACATTAGGGTGGGTCAATTAGTAGGTCAATTAAAAAAGTTGATTCATATCCTTGCGATTCTGGTACTATGGACCATAACAAACAAAAATAGTTTATTCTAAGATCGGGTTTGGCCGGTAGCTTACAGGTATATACATGTCCGCTAGGGTGGGTCAATTAAAAAAGTTGATTCATATCCTTGCGATTCTGGTACTATG
>NW_023458563.1:8050482-8108956 GCF_013731165.1 Rhagoletis pomonella | reverse complement strand
CTGAGAATTATTATTTTCTACTTTTTAATACATTTATAAAAGCGTGGTATATTAAAACGTTTCTTTTATTTTATTTATTAGAAGTATTTTTGGTCGCTTGAGGCTTTGAGGATTCTTTGGCAGGATTGGAGGCATTTTTGATATAACAGAACGACATATGTAACTTTTAATACTAATAAATTGCAAATAATACAAGTTAGTAAATAATTCAAATGAAATACATATATGTATTATTGGCTTTCTGTTTTTTACAACGCCTTTATCATTTTGCAATGTTGTGTGTCTAGACACCATTATTAGCTATAACTATAGATTGTAATCAAAGTTCGTATATAAAAGTCTAGACATCAACCTTGACGGTAGGCCTTGCCGGAAGCAGTTAAATATTGCGCCTAAAAATGTGCCCTACATACGCTACGGCGGAAATGGACGACAAGCAATTTCTTTAAATGAAATTAATTGGTGCTCGTATGTATGTGTGTGCATATGTATTAGGGTGTCCGTTATTTCCCGAATTGGGTTTTGTCCTGCAAACGCCCCTCAAATTTTTAGTTTATGACCTACAAAAAAATATCAGACCCAGACCAGCCCTTATTATTCACCCGTGCCTAAACCATAATGCATTTAAATAACATGGGATTTTTAGAGTTTTTGAAGTCAATCTTTTTCACTGAAAGAAATTTAACGTTCTACAAAAATGATGTGATCACTTTTTCGATAAACTTTACCGTTTAAAAGTTATCCAACGATAAAGTTGTATTCATAGATAAATTCATCGTTTTCTTATCTTTTTTGTTTGCAATAAAATTATAGAGTAACTCCATTAGGCCGTATATTACTTCGAAGAGAAGCTGCTGAACGATTGAAAAAAGAATTTGGTGAGATTGAAGTTGGTCCGGTGGTCAGTGTGACCACTTTGTAAGTAATTCCTCAAAACGTGAGGAATTTCGGGTGCACTTTTTTGATTTTTTTTTTGAGGATTTTTAGTTTGAGGAATTTTCTCTCGATATATTTGCAGATAACAAATGCAACCATGGTTAATACAACAGAGTTGTTAAATCGCTGTGCAAATTTTTGAACAAAACGCCTTCCGAAATTTTATAAAGAGCGAAATACCCCATACAAACGGCTTGTCAAACATTCTTCAAACCTACTTTTTTTCCATTCTGTCATACACCATGCAAACATGACTCGTTCAAACAAAGAATTTTAGTTTTCTTTCGGTTCACTATGTAAAAGAGTTTGGTTTTATTCGATTTTTCTCTCTTGCGTCCTCATTCGGTGAAAATTCTGTCGCGAATGAGGCGATTTTACCATACACAACATAAGCGATTTGATCAAATGTCAGCATGGTGGCCAGAAATCAAACCTTCAAACAACCCCATGCACAACATAAATAGCTTTAAACAGACGGATACTTCGCTTGGTTTGTCAAGCCGCTTGTGTGGTGTTTTTCGCTCTTAAGCACATCTGCATTTGCTGTTAAATATGCAAAATGTTATCGGTTATTTTTTTTCATTCCGTCGTTGTATTTTCAACTTATTTTGAACTTGCAAAATCTGGATAATGAACGCAGCGAACGCGCATTGTTCGATCATAAGAATATTCATATTGATTCTTCATTAGATCCAGAAAATTATAGGAAACAAGTTTTTGAATTAAAAGATTCAGGTTCATATACAAAAGTTTCCCAATTAAAAAAAATTATATCTGCATTACTAATACAGCCCTTTTCTAATGCTTCAGTATAACATATATTTAGTAGTTTAAAAATGTGTAGGACTGACTTGAAGACCAGATTGAGCACTGATATAGTTGCATCAATATTATATACAAAGCAAGGTATACTTTGTTTGAGCCGCAAGAACAAATGTACCAATTGAATTGAAGAATGAAATTAATTTTTATACAAGTATCTGTAAATAGTACGCAGTACTCATATCTGTAATAAGAAAATGTTTAGTAATTTGTTCGGATTTTGAGGATTTTTCATTTGTTTTTGAGGAATTTGGTATTGGGATGGAAATTTGATACCTGATGGCTTTTCCTGCAAAAGGGTCGACCGAGTACCAATCATAGTTAGAGGTAATACTATAGAAAAATTATTAGGTGTACCAGCATTACCAGATGGTAAAGGAATCGCACAGGCACAAGCAATTTTCAATATGGCCCGAATGGGGATTAACTGATAATATTAAAGCAGTTTGTTGTGATACAACTAACTCAAATCTGGGTTGTCGAAGTGGAGCGGCGCTCAATTTAGAGCAAATATTACAAACGGTACTCTTGTACTTACCTTGAAGACATCACATTTACGAGCTGGTTTTGAATTTTGTTTTTATTACGAAAATACCAGGTACTGATGGGCCAAATGTTCCATTGTTTAAGAAGTTCCAGGAAAATTGGAGTACTCTCGATAAAACCAAATACAAGAATGGTTTAGCAGGAAATAAATTCCTGAAAAATTACTAAAGAAGGTTGGAGAAACAAATGCCAAAGTTCACGTGTTTTGTGCTCAATCTTACCTCGTGATGACTACAAAGAGCTCTTAGGATTATGTCAAATTTTCCTTGGTACAATGGATGTTGAAAAAGTCAAATTTTACAAACCAGGAGAATTTCATCATTCTCGCTAGATGTCTAAGGCGATTTACACTCTAAAAATTTACATATTTCGAGATATTTATGAACTAGGTACACAACTGAAAGCCATCTATTAGATATTTGTTTATTTGATACAATGATGATTTGATAGATATGATAGAATACAAAGATTGCGCCGATAATAATAATAATAATAATAATAGATTGGCGCTTACACATATGTTAGTGTTTGGCCGAGCTTCTCCTCCAACTTGTGGCGTGCGCCTTGATATTGTCACACAAAGCGGAGGGACCTACAGTTTTACGCCGACTCCGAACGGCGATTGTATTTTTATGAGAAGCTGTTTTTCATGGCAGAAATACACTCGGAGGTTTGCCATTGCCTGCCGAGGGACGACCGCTGTTAAGAAAAACCTTTTTCTAAATTTTTGCGATGTTGCTTTGACCAGGGCTTGAACCCAGGTGCTGGTGAGTGAAAGCGCGCACTGCTTACCACTACACCACAGCGGCCGACCTTACCACTACACCACAGCGGCCGACGATTGCGCCGATAGGGGTGCAAAAAATTTTCGTTCTGGCGGGCTGTCAAATTGCATACACTTTGTACACAAAAATGTAAATATTGCAAACAATTTAGTTGAATAACTAAAATCAAAGAATTTAGGAGCAATCTACTGAATCAAGAAGAAGGTAAATATATTGTTTATTCATTTTGAAACATTATTTTTAATATTATTTTATTGCAGGCAGTCGGTAGTTCAGTGAAATGGAACTTGCATTCAGTGGGCAATATATTTGGAGCTGGAATTTGGATGGAATGGTGTGTCTGTTTCTGCAAGTGATCTAAGCGTGGCAACTCAAACATGTGCTTGGAAGATGACGGATTATTCAAAGTGGGGGAATATTCGTGCAGTTGTAGCGTACTTCAAGGTAGCCATTCAGGCAGCGTACTGTGTATGTTAGCTGGCGAACACTCGCGAAGCTATGCGTGCATGTGTATTATGCCTGCTTTAGGGTATTATCAAAACGTATGTACAAATTAGGAGCTTGCAATAGATAACCCAGCAATACACCTCAATCGGCTGCCGAAAGGAAGACATAGGTATTAAATGAATCTACGAGGTAGAACCCTGAAAATGAGGACGTTAAGGTACGTATTATACATCGAGTACTCAAACATAATGTGGTTAAATAAATGCTAAGAAGAATTTTTCTTGTTTTAGGAATTGTTAACGAATCTTCTTCTTCTTCTTTGGCGCTGTAACCGCCTAAGCGAATTTGGCCGAGTTCAGCAAAGCACGCCAGTCGTTTCTCCTCTGTGCCAACTGACGCCAATTGGAAACGCGAAGTGAAGCCAAGTCCTTCTCCACCTGATCTTTCCATCGCAGTGGGGGCCTCCCTCTTCCTCTGCTACCACCAGCGGGTTCCGAGTTGAATACTTTCAGAGCTGGAGCGTCGGTGTCCATTCGAACGACATGACCAAGCCAGCGGAGCCGCTGTATTTTAATTCGCTGCACTATGTCCATATCGTTGTAAAGGTCATACTGCTCATCATTCCATCGTCTGCGGTACTCGCCGTAGCCAACGCGTAAAGGCCCGTAAATCTTCCGCAAAATCTTTCTCTCAAACACTCCAAGTGCCGCCTGATCGGATGTTGTCATTGTCCATGCTTCTGCGCCATATACCAGCACGGGCATGATGAGTGACTTATAGAGCGTGGTTTTCGTACGTGGAGAGGGGACTTTACTCCTGAATTGCCTACTCAGTCCAAAGTAGCACTTGTTGGCAAGAGTGACATTATTATCGGTGTTAATGCTGGTTCCCAAGTAAACGAAATTCTCTACTTTCTCGAAATTGTAACTGTCAACAGTGACGTGGGTGCCAAGGCGCGAATGTGCTGACTGTTTGTTAACGAATCGTTCCACTGTATTTTCATTCTGCTTGAATGAAGACAACTCAGTACAAGAAAGATTATAAATACCCATTTCAAACTGCAGAATATTCTCATATTCTCCAGCAACAAAGTGTCCCATGCAAACGTAGCAGTTTTTAAAATTGAAACCTTTTCCTTGGCGGCAGAACTGCATCCAATTGCGCGCCAAATTTGGATCCGTAGGAAAGGTTAATATACTACACTCCGCTGCAGTTTTTTTGTATCCATTAGTACAACCAGATACCGCACAATTCATTTGTACGATTTTTTTTTGAAGTGAAACTTCTTAGGCGGTGGTATCGCAAAAATGAAGAGTGAAATTTTTAAAACTGAAAACGTTACATGAGAGAGAAGGAAGGCAGTATACGGAAGGGGAAAAAAGAAATAAAGCGACGCATGACGGGTATATATGTATGTTTGAATACATATAAATGTATGTATGAACGAACCCATTGCGCATTTCAGCTCTGCCGCTCCCAAGCAACATATGTATAAATGATGCAAGCGTGCTTCGCGTAACAACATCCATATGTACATATGTTTGTATGGATATATTTATGATGAAGCAAACGGGTTTCACTGATGTACTGATGGGCATATGTATGTACTAGGGATGTTGCGAATGTGGAATTTTAGACATCCGCGGATGCGAATGCGTATGCGGATGCCTAACAGCTAACATCCGCGGATGCGGATGCGAATGCGGCTGTCAAGTATTTTCCAGAAACAACTAGAATCTAGCAGAATGGTGTGATCGTTGTTTAAACAGCGCTTACAAGCCAAACCAGATGTGTCATGTTTTTCTAAAGATTTTTAAAAAGAATTCTTCATTCTCATTTCTTTGGCTATTTCAGAATTTGGGGAATCTGTAACTTCATCAGCGATTATCGATTTTAGTTTTTGTAATTCATTGCTTCTACGACTGGTTTGAAAAATGTGTGCTTATAGCGAGCTTAATAGTTGGATATGCAAAATAAACTATTATTTTCCAGGAATGAAAATTTTGAACAAATATCTGTTTTCAAAGTCTTAGCTGCCAGCCGAATCGGATCAGAATATTGTTATTAAAAAAAAACGCCCCGTTTTTTATAAGTATTTGAATTATTGGAATTACGGATGATGAGGGTCTCAGATAGGTACGTATATCTTATCTAATTAAAGGTCAGACCTATAGCTTTTTAATTATTTGAGCATCGATTATCTTTATAAAAGGACAATGTTTATAAGAGGACTATTTCTATGTTTATAAAGGACTATTTCTATTTATAAAAGCACTATTTGCTCTTTGACGTACGTCAAAGGTCAAGTAGAAGAGGAAACTTCCCATTGAATGCTCGGTTATTTAGCTTACGAAATAATAGGGCGATTCATCAAAACGCGCAAATGCTTCGTAACCATGTAAACCTCGTAAACTTACTCAATTTTGTATAAAAAATCTAATTATTTACGAAGTTTAAACGGTTACGCGGGATTTATGCGTTTCCATGAATACCCATAATATGTTTAAAGACATTTTTATCAAATATTGGTTAAAATTTGTGATTTTGCTTGCCAGATATACGTTTTATCGGTGCACTTACGCACCATTCGCATTCGCAAAAGCTCCGCATTGATTATTGCGAATGCGAAAGCGAATGCGAATATTGAAATTAATGCGGAATCTCCGCGGTTGCGAATGCGAATGCGAACATTCGCAACAACCCTGGAATGTACTTATGGACAACAATGTTTTCATGTATGTACATATGTTTGAATGGTTGTATATATATTTGTATGTTAGTACATATGTTTGTCTATGTACAAATATTTGTGTACATGTATATATGAGTAGTCCACTTGCAAAGTGCGCTATGTAAATTTTTTTCGATTTTTAGTTTTTGCAGGATTACGTACCAGTATTTATTGTAGTTTCATGTCCATTAACAACACAGTGCAAAATCTTTTTATATTCTGAAAAAAATAGCATCGAATGTTGCCTCTTCTTCCAAAAGTCGCTATCACACTTATTTATAAACTTTCAAAGCTATACATATCCTGATGATCGTAGAAAACTGCTTTAGGTCGTATAGACCATGATACAAAAAAGAAGGTAGTTTCAATAAACAACTTTTTGATTAAAAAGGAGATTTTTGACAATTGCTCAATTGTAAAAAATTCGAAACGGCGTTACCCAATTTAAGTTTTTTGGTAGAAGGGATTTTATATCCTAAATTTGGGAGTATAAATAAAATAGTTGTATTAACATTTATCTTTTAAAAATAATTAATATCTTTTCTTACAAACGTTTTAATTTTACACTAAATTCGATAACTACTTGCCTGCATCTTTATTTTTACATTACTAAAATTTTAGTGAACATATTTTAAAAATTTTTAGTGTCATTATGTCATCTGATTATTTCACAATGTAGCTAGCCAGGACTATTACAGTTTTCTATATCGGATACGTTTATTTCTGATATATTTCAGACACTGAAATTTCAATTTCGATATTTTCCTTGTCAATGTCTTTCAAGTAATTTTCTTTGGGGCCCATGGACCTCATGGCTTTCAGAGAAGTAAGTATTATCTAATTCTAGTATATTTCGACAATATCGTTGTCTCTGTGGGTAAAAAAAAATATATTTTACTGTTCAATATTGGAGGGGGTGTGAAACAAAATTGATGATTTATTGTTAGTATGAAAACTAGAAACACAGTTATCAACTTATTGAGCATTAGACCTCTTCTCGTTCAAAAACAAAAGGAGAAATGTTCGGTTATTTGTTCAATGGTTTTGGGGTGCCAAGCGGAGACGAAACCATTAAAAAATTGGGTAAAATTAGAAATTTGACAGAGAAAATCTAAGTCCAACTCCGGCTACGCTGCCACGCTACCACAGTATTTTTTAATAATTTGTATCTGAAATTTAGAAATCTTTATTTTAAACTAACGTGTAATTGTTTGACCACACGTGTTTGGCAAAATTTTTTGCTTTGGGTTAAGCATTTGGACACATTAACCCAAAATTATTGTACAAGTAACAGAGCCGTACCCAACAATATACCTTTTGCTTATTCAAATTTCGATTCTAAGAACAAAATGTTTGTAAATAACCGAAAAATTAATAACAAAATTTGAAGGTTTTTAGATATTGGATATGGTAGCACGAAATGTCACAATCTACTTAATTGTCAGATTGTTAATATGGCGACGAAAAAGTGACAATGAAACTACCTTCTTTTTTGTATCATGGTATAGACTGTTAATGTTATCTTATGTCATGTTATGTTATGTTACAATTTTATAAGGCTCTTATTTATCCAAATTTTCAGGTCATAATAAAAAATATTCAATTTAAATGTTACTTGTTGTCGTAGTCGTTTTTTCAAATTTATGGCTTTCTATTATAAAATCACATAACGCTGTTTGCAAGTGGACTACTCATATGCACATATGTAGTACAAACGAAAACAAATATAATAAGCTGCTCGTTGATATAAATGCGAAATGTACTGATTGTCAAGAATTATGTGTTTGTTGTACATTTGTTCATGCTTGTCATTGTGCATGTAATTTTCTAGAGTAGTTTTGTGCTCTCGCTATCTCCTTGTATTAACTCGTCCTTCGTTGGTATACTCTGATGAACATATGTGAGGATGATAGCAAGGCCAACTTATATAAGGTAGTGTTACAGGAGCAGTTGAAATTTTCGCCCGATGTTTCTTAAAGAAAGCCATAAACGTAGCGACCGTTGGTTCAACTTGGTGTTGTTTTGCTCTAGCTTGCACTGTTTGTGGGCCTGTTGAATGAATTTATGTCTTGTTTGTATGAAAGATCAAAAAAATTCGGATTTTCTAGCAAGTTGTGCAACTTATCGCTACATTAATTACATGTTGTACAAACTCATTTAATTTGCGTTTATTTTGTACGATACTCTGTACTGTACTGCAACTCTTTCGTATTAGGATTTTTCTACGAATCGTAGAAATAGTATGCTACAATCCGAATCGTATTTTCGAATTTTCGAAACTCGTAACAATGGCATACCTAAAAACGAACGAGTAAGCTTTTTTGCGTAATTTTGTACGCAAACAATTCTGTGTCGGAGGCGAAATAAAAGATGTAAATCAATGTGCGTTTGCAAGAAATATTGGTGGTGTTCATTTAAATTTGCCTTTCGCATATACGTATATTTTTAGCTTCATATAAACGAGCAAAAAAGAATCTTTGTTGCCCCTTATCGAGAAACTTGGGTCCGGTTAAGTTATTTGTAGAACGATTTTCGGTTGTTGTGTCCAAACGCATAGCCCGAATCCAAAAACTTTAACATACACGTGTAATCAAAGGATTCACATTTTTTTAAGATAAATGTTTCAAATTTTCTACCACTAGCTTATTAATAAACTCGGTTTGCACTATGCACTTTTTTGCAAATTTCGACGTGGGTTCTGCGCAAAAATACTGTGGACAGCGTAGCCGGAGTGATATGCACAAGAAATGTTGTATACCTTTGACATGCGGAAGCCCCTCTTCCCCGCAACACAGAAAGGAGAATTCTACATAGTAAGCGCGACCGAAGGCAGAAACAAGCGCAACAGGTGGTGGACCTAACAAAGTGCATGTTTTCAATGGCTTGGAAGAAGCTGTTATTGCTTTAACTGGATTGAGAACCAGAGCTTCAGGTATAGGAGGAGTTCTGGCTTGTGGTTCAACAATTCAACCAGAAGATAACATGGTTACTATGCCCGGCAGCTCCGCATACCTTTGTGAGTCCATTGCCATAGCGCGCTCTTACTCCGCTGCTATAACTGCAAATGCATCAGAATCCATAATTTTCCTCAAAATATTGAAAATCAATAAATTTTACTATAAACAAGCACATGATGAGTGCTTTTTTATAAGCTTTTATTTAACTTGGTCATCCCGCGCAAATCGTGGAAATTTCCAATCGATTTTAAACTAATTTCCCGACAAGTTAGAGACTGGAAATTTTCAGCATAGTTCCAATCACGATGACAATTCAATTTAAAATATAAATGAATTCCCTATATGGTCCAGGGGTCTTGATTCAAAGTCGGTCATAAATTAGTAAAATTTATGGCTAACAGAGCGTAATTTGCCAAAGAATGTAAAACGAGAGCAAAGCTATTTATGGCAAATCCTAGATATCAACCTAGTCTAGATATGAACCTCGTTGTAGGCATCATATCATGGAGATACAATTAGAAGACTCGAGAAGTTTCCCCGCCAGAAGAACTTTAATATTGCGCCTAAATATATGCCATGCTACAGCGGAAGTGGACGACACGCCATTTCTTTAAATGAAATTAACTACTGCTATATGTATGTATGTACATATGTATGTTTATACAAAACGTAAGCAAACATTTTGCTTGCATAGTCTTCTGTTGCAAGATGATTTATTTTAATATCTATTGCAAAATTTTGTTCATAAAATAAAATAAAACTATTTAATATACAACGCTTTTATAAATGGACTAAAAATTAGAAAATAAAGTAATGTAAAAAAAATATTTTTTTAAAAATAAGCTTTTATTTAATATGTTTATTAAAGGAATAAAATAAAGTAGTCAAACAAAAGAGAGGGGGGCGGAAATATTTTTTCAACAAATATCGTGAGTAACATACTAAAATAGTATGTACTCAAGTAGACAAAGCACAAAATAAATGTTCAAAAAAGTTGAAAGTTATTGGAATTCTTCAAAAATGTTATTATATTTTAGAGTTCCAAGAATTTTTAAGGTTTTACATACAAGTACCATGAAAAAACGATTTTTTCGTCAATTCGTTATGTTTCACATCTTTACATTTTAAGATGGATTTCAGAATAAATAAAATGCTCAAAATTTTAGAAAATATAAAAATTTCTAAGCAGCTGTTCTTGGGGGGAGGGGAGGGGGGAATATTTTTTCAACAAATATCGTGAGTAACATACTAAAATAGTATGCATCAAGTACACAAAGCACAAAATATATGTTCAAAAAAGTTGAGAATTTTTGGAATTCTTCAAAAATGTTATTATATTTTAGAGTTCCCAGAATTTTTAAGGTTTAACATACAAGTACCATGAAAAAACGATTTTTTCGTCAATTTGTGATGTTTCACATCTTTATATTTTAAGATGGATTTCAGTATAAATAAACTTCTCAAAATTTTAGAAAATATAAAAATTTCTAAAATCTCAATAATTTTGCACATTTCAAAATATTCTCATTTTACCACAATTTCTAGATCTCCCAGATTTCGATAGTTTTTAAAATTTTGGAAATTATCCTAAAAATAAGAAATTCCAAGAAATTTAATAATTTCATAATGAAGAACGAAAAATTACACTGAAGATGGCGAAACCGGTTTGTCTCCAAACCAAATTTGACAAGGGATGATGGAAAATCGATTTCATAAAATTCAAAATTTTGGAATTTTTGTTATTTTTTAAACCTGCGAAAATATTCAAACTTGCTGTGATTTTCAACTATGTAAAATAGTACAAAATCGAAAATACAACAAAAAAGTAAAAATTTAAAATTAAGTAATTCGAAAATTATGAAAATTCAGTGAATTCGAAGAAGTGATAGGCATTTTTCACCAGTGTGTTATATTATATGATACAAATATCATTTTTCAGAAAAATAACGAAATTGATCAATCATTGCGCAATTATGCGGACGCAGGTACGTTCAATAATTGCGCAATTTTGTAAGTGCTCACGATGTTGCAGGAAAATCGCTCTCACTTGTCTTCACTTCTTACACTTCTTACTTCTTTTTTTCTACAAAAATGTATATTATCGTTTTAAAACTGGTATTCGTTCCAAAAGGGGTATTTTTACGTTAAGATAAAAAGATAATTTTTTAATTCCCTTGGCACGGGCACAACCTAGTTAATTGCACTGCTTTATTTTTAATATAGGGATTAGGGGCCAAGCAAAGATTACCAAAAACTCATGAGAGAGAACGAAGCAAGAAAATAAACGATCAGTATTTTCTTTAAGTTTTCCTACAAATTACACTGTACAGCACTCGACTGGGTATTGGACCAAACACATTTTTTAAGAGATTGAGGCATAATTAAAAAAGTAATTTCTCCGTTTTTCGAAGTTAGTCTCCAAAATCGAGCTACGGGCCTTCGAAATTCGATATTGGACTTTTGGTAAAAAATTATTTTTAATTACTGTATGTAAACAGTAAAATTGGTTTGGTGCAATACCCAGAGAAAAAGTTGATTTTGCCGTATAGTGTAATCGATATCGACTAAAACACTTATTAAACGTCGGCTGAATTATATAAGTTAAGAATAAGCTGACTTTTTGAAAATTGAAATATTCGGATTGTGCTAACAAATCTGATGCCGTAGATACGAAATCAAAAAAGGGATTGTCAAAGTATAATATTGAAGAGCTTGTATTTGTTTGCATCCAAACTATTAGTATGGCAATGTTGTATAACTTTTTTCCTCAAATGTAATAAATATTATTATTTTTTCTCAACAAGAATAAATATTTTAATCAAAATCTTGAAGCATTTTACGTTTGAGCTTCGCTATAAGGGATCTGAATGTATTTCCAAGATTTACCCACTGAGTAGCGCGTCATTCAAAATTTAACGCTTCTAGATGAGGTCCTACTCAAATAATATGATACTTCAAGCCTAGCACACAGCTAAAATTTCAAACTCAAGTGAAATTTGACACACTTTTTCGATGAATTTAAATTTTCAAAAGCATCCATTCATTATATATTCTGGCAATGATATTTCAAGATATTCAGGGAAATTGAAATATTTTCGGTTTTAAATATCTCATTTATCATATTTTATAGTTGAGTATTATGAAAATGCATGTTACACAGCTCTTCTGGGGGACATTCCCCAATTTCTGGATCCGCCACTGGATTATATAAATAGATTAACTGCTCAAGAAGATCAAGAACAAAATTTTATTCAAGTTGTAAGTGAATACAGAGCCAAATATCATACTGCAACTAAAGAATGTTTGACAAAAAAGTAAAATAAATATTTTGATACCATTATTCAAAAGCAATAATATATTGCATTTTGTATCTAATATTTGTATCAGAGCTGTGTAATGATTGGATCAATTGAGTGTGCATTCACATTTTTTTCGTTTCAAAAATGTGATTATTTGATTTAAAAAAACACAAAATATGTAGTGTGTTATGGAATGGTTGACACCCAAAAAAAAACTTACTCATGTATGATTGTACGTTTATGTGAATGCAATTTGTCATTATCATTCAGTACTAATACTATTTGTTGTATCAGGGTTGAGATTTTTGTACTCAAAATGTGAAACCAGAAGATTGCCATCTCCCTTAAAATAAGTAAATAAATAAATATTTGGTGCTAAAATATTTTTCTAAGTGTTTGGCCGAGCTTCTGCTCAAACTTGAGGCATGAGTTCTGTTGTTGTGGCACAAATGCAGACACCTATGTACATATTTAAGGCTCACTCAGAACACCAAATTATTTTATAAGAAGAGTTTTCAAGGCAGAAATATACTCGAAGGTTTGCCATTGCGTGCCGGAGGACGACTGCTATTTTGGGTTATGATCTGACCAGGTATTTAAGCATGGCCTATGGAGTGGAAGTACGCACATGTAATCACTCTGCTACGGCGGCCGCCGTGAGTACATGCTATACATATCGTCGTTTAAAGTACAAAACCGCGTATCAAGAAAATGCAAAACCGCGTAATTGCATAAATTATTTTCTAGAGAGTAAAATCACCCATATTTCAAAATGGTTCTCTTTTTTATAAAGCAAACTTATTTCTGGCTAGTATATTTCAGAACGAATGGATAAGAATTGAGCCAAGAGCTTTTGTGAGCAAAGCCAATTTTTGGCATCAAATGTCCGTTACGAGGTTTTGCAGAATGATGATACACGGTTTTGTACTTTAAACGACGATATGTATGTACACATATTAGATTATTTGTTCTCAAAATGCATGAAAACTACAGTATGCTTGCAAACAAATAATAACATTTTGTGACAAACAGTTTTAAAAATGTATTTGCACTTCAAATTTGTGTTTTTATAAAGTACTAGCTGTACCCTGCCACGCTTTGCTGTGGCATATTTCTGTTATATGGACGATAAATTGTTAACGAAACAAAGCATACCTTTCATATGTGTTTGGTTATGATATATATTTAACATCAGCTTATTAATGTTCATAACCTTAATACCCTAATATTAGAAAATATATAGATGTACATTAACATTGAATTACTGTGAAATAACATATGTACATACTCCAATGAATTCAGCAACTTATCTTTTACATATATATGTATGTAACAACTCTGTTATTAGTATTTAGTTGACTTAGCTTTAAGCTTATGCTTATGGTTTAGATTTAATAAATGTTAGTTGCATTGAAACAGCCTTTTGACGCGGACTTATCAACTGGCGACGAGATTTTTAAATAAGCAACCCGTACGTGTCATAAAAAGTTATTCTCGGTTTCATTTTATAATTAATAATGCCGGACGAAAAACCGCCCGTTAATAACAATGCGTTTTTCAAGCAACTCCTCGAGCAACAGCAAAATTTTACACAAAAAATGTTTGAAGCGCAAAAAGCATGGATGGAGTCTGTTTTAAAAGACAAAGCTGCAGGAGAAGGTTCCATGGTGACATCATTCCACGCATTCAATAAAGAGCTCCAAAGTTGGGACTCATATCTGGAGCAGCTAAGCCAACACTTTATCGCTTATGAAGTCAGTACACCAGAAAAAAAGAAGTCCTTCTTCTTATCGTGGACGGGCAGCGACACTTTTGAGCTGTAAAAAAATTATTCGGCAGTCATGACTTGCAAAACTACAGCTATGCAGAGCTAACGGCAAAATTATCAGAACATTTTAAAAAAGAAACTCATGTTATTTCTGCACGCTACAACTTTAATAGATGTAGTATGAAGCCAAATCAATGCTACAAGGAGTGGGTCGCTGATTTGCGGGGCATAGCAAGGGAATGCAACTTTTTGTGCAGAAGCGGTAACTGCAGTTATGAGTACGTAGATGAGATGATATGTGACATGATAATATTACATACCCCGCACGACACCGTCCGCGCTGCTGCGTTACAAAAACTCCAACCGACATTAGCAGAAGTTCTACTGATAGCGGAATCATATGAGAGCACGACAACAGCGGTGCAATCGCTTAAGGAAAATATAGCCGGTGAAACAACATCACTCGTGAACGCAGTTAATAGCTCGAAAGCATTATCTCATAAAACTCGCGCAGATAACAACAACAAGCGGATTGTGTACAAGTCTTGCTCAGGCTGCGGTGACTCACATAGCCGAGAGCAATGCCGTTTCAAAAAAGCAGTGTGCCGAAAATGCGGACGAGTAGGGCATATAGCACCTGTATGCATGTCGAAAAGTACGAGCAATTATGCAAAGAAAAGTGCAAATAAAAAACCGTTCTCGCAAAAAGCTGCCAGGAAGAATGACGGATCCAAAGACAATGTCGACACAATTGAAACGATTTATACCGTGACCGGAGTTATTAAGCAGCAAGACAACAAAAATTTCGTTGACTTAAAAATATTGAATAAATTAATAACATTTCAAATGGATTCCGGTGCATCTATTTCTATAATAACGCAAGAAACTTATGAAAATCTTAATAAGCCACCACTGAGCCCGTGTAGACGGTCATTATTCGGTTTCGGTAACAAAAAAATAAATACTCTTGGTGAGTTCAAAGTGAATGTTATATGTGGTGCAAAGCAAAAACAAGTTAAACTTGTGGTCGCATGTGTGCACTCTGGCAACAATCTGTTTGGCGCAGATCTGTTTGAAGCCTTCGGTTACAAGATACAGCAAGTTTTAGCTATCAACGACATAATGCCCAAAGTTAATGCAATATTAGATAAATTCAGTCAAGTGTTCGAGCCGGAATTAGGCACCGTCACCAGTTTTAAAGCTAGTATTAAATTAAACCCCGAGGCTCAGCCCAAATTTTTTAAGAGCCGACCAATTCCTTTTGCATTAATGCCTAAATTTACGAAAGAAGCAAATAGACTAGTTGACGCAGGAATTTGGAAAAACGTCAAATTTAGTGAGTGGGCATCGCCTATAGTTCTCACCGCGAAGTCCGACGGTTCAATCCGTATATGTGGTGACTTTAAGGTGTCAATAAATAAGCAAATTGATGTCGAACGCTACCCGCTACCAACACGCGAAAACTTGCTACATGTAGTACGGTATGGTAAGCAGTTTTCTAAAATAGACTTGAAAGATGCCTATTTGCAATTGGAGTTGGACGAAGAAGCCAAACGATTACTTGTAGTGAATACGCCTCTGGGACTGTATCAATTTCAGCGAATGCCATACGGAATCGCTAGCGCGCCCGCCATCTTTCAAAAATTTTTGGAGCAACTTCTTCAAGGTATCGAGGGCTGCGCCAACTATCTTGACGACATAATCGTAACCGCACCCACAGTTAACGAACATCTGAGGAGACTGAACGAAGTTTTCATGCGTCTGCAAGCGAGTGGACTTAAATGTAAGAGGGAGAAGTGCGTTTTCCTACAAGACGAAATCGAATACTTGGGCAGGTGAATAAGCGCCAGTGGCATTTCTCCGGATGAAGCAGGGGTGGTGGCTGTTAAAAAGCTACGCCGCCCACAAAACCTAAAAGATCTCGAGGCCTTCTTGGGTAAAGTCAATTACTATCATAGCTTCATTCCGAATTTTTCGGAAATTGCCGCGCCTCTTAATCAACTCCGTCGGAAGAACGTACGTTTCAAATGGCAAAGTGCGCAAGAGGACGCCTTTTCGTCTTTAAAAAATTCGATAGTGAAAGCAGCTCAATTAGCACACTACCAGGAGCACCTTCCAATTCTTCTCGCTACTGATGCATCGCTCCGCGGCATAGGCGCCGTAATCTCGCATATGTACCCAGATGGAACGGAGAGACCAATAGCATTTGCGTCTAAGACTCTTGACCAACATCAGGTAAAATATAGCCAGATCGAAAAAGAGGCCTTGTCAATTATATTTGGCGTACAGCGGTTTCACCAATATTTATATGGCCGCAAATTTACGCTGATCACGGACCACAAACCACTTGTGAGTATATTTAGCCCCGATAAGCAATTGCCTACAATGACCGCCTATCGGCTTCAACGCTGGGCTATTACGTTAATGGCATACCAATATGATATAACGTATAAACCAACATCACAGCACGGGAACGCCGACGCCCTTTCACGACTACCATACGCAGCTGATCCTGAGTTTGACAAAACCGAAGCATGTTTGAATGTGGATCACTTTGAAACACCCGTAAACCCCAGCTTAATAGTGAAGCATCTAGAAACAGATGACACTCTTAAGAAAGTTCGCAGCTTCATACGTGTTGGTTGGCCAAAGCACCTATCAACCACCAATTCGCACATTTTACCGTTTTTCAATAAAAAAATTTCTTTAACTGTTAATAATGATATTATATATTTGCAGGGCCAAGCAAACCGAGTTGTCATTCCGCTGTCCTTACGTAAACGTATCTTGCAGCTCCTGCATGACGGCCATTGGGGCGTGGTGAAAATGAAGCAGACTGCGAAATCTGCAAAACGAACTCATCTAATCCTGCTTGCGAATTCAGCAACTGGCCGGAGGCCGCACGACCATGGGAGCGTGTGCACATTGACTTCGCGGGCCCTGTATTTAATCATATGTGGCTAGTATGTGTAGATGCATACTCGCAAAATCCCTATGTGACACAGCTGAAAACAACGACGACGACAGATACCCTTATGGCTCTATCCGCCATATTCGCTATTGAAGGGCTTCCCGAGACGCTGGTTAGTGACAATGGGCCGCAACTGACAGCCGACCTCTTCAAACAATTTTGCGCTAAAAATGGAATAAAACATGTCACATCAGCACCTTTTCACCCGGCATCAAACGGATTAGCTGAACGCTTTGTTCGCACTTTCAAAACGGCAATGGTCAAGAATTTGCAAGATGGCTTGTCGATTCCAGCTGCTTTGATAAAATATCTTTCGACGTATCGTTCAATGCCCAACGCTGAAGGTAAGACACCTGCACAACTATTACATGGTCGCGCCGTTCGCACGTTGCTATCGCAAGCACTGCCAATCACTCAGAGTAAACCGAACAAAAAGGCCAACGCAAAATTTAAACCCTCGCAATTGGTTTACATGCGGAATTATGCTCGCGGCCCTAAGTGGATAAAAGGTTGCATCGACAGAGTTCTGGGCAAAATGACGTACATCGTACATTCCCCGATGGGCTATCAAAAACGACACCAAAACCAACTCAAGGAAAGAAACGAAGATCGTCCCACAGCGCAACCTTTTTTCGACGCCACTGTACATAAACATTCGTCTTGCACTGTTAATCCCGCTGAGCGTAACATTACGGAGCAGAGCACCTCTCTTCATGAATCGCCTGCAGCTGAACCACTTCGCAGAAGTGAGCGCAACTGAAATCCGGTTGATCGTTTTATGGTTGAGGATTTTCGAAAATAGAGAGTGGAGAAATGATATATATTTAACATCAGCTTATTAATGTTCATAACCTTAATACCCTAATATTAGAAAATATATAGATGTACATTAACATTGAATTACTGTGAAATAACATATGTACATACTCCAATGGATTCAGCAACTTATCTTTTACATATATATGTATGTAACAACTCTGTTATTAGTATTTAGTTGACTTAGCTTTAAGCTTATGCTTATGGTTTAGATTTAATAAATGTTAGTTGCATTGAAACAGCCTTTTGACGCGGACTTATCAGGTTATGTAATAAGTACTCGTGTGCACACAATATTTGTTATTTTTCCATTCTCTGCATAGATATCAAGGTTATCTGGTTTACCGACACAGGAACACGCAACATCTGAGAAGCAATCCGCATCTAAATCTAAACCATACTTTTCCAAAGTTCGACCTGGAGCATTATTGATTGTGATTCCGAATGTCAATCGAATTGGGAATTTAAATCTTTTAAATTGAATCATCATTAAATGGAATCATGGGAATTCTTCACCTTTGAAAGGCACGTTAAAATCTTTGCTTACATTACGTTCTTCATCAATTTCTTAACTGCGAGTCGCATTCCGTTGCAGAGTTTTCGCTGATTAATATTCCGCAAAATGATAATTGGCACACCTATTTTCAATTTCGGTATGTGGGGTCTCCCTGGAAGATCAATCGAGTTCAAAAATTTCGTTGGATGGTCTTTTTCCACAACGGTGTTTATCGACGTATATGCTATTTCCTTACGTTGAATGCAGGATTGAATAACATTAGTGGTATTCACCAAAGTGAGCAAGTGGTCAGGCAGTCTAGTAAAAGAGCTGATCAGCTCAAGCAACGACTGTTGTCAATACCACTATTATTTAGTTGATAGACCTCCTTATTCTTCGCAGCAAGAATAGCTCGTTCACTGAGCCAATCGTGATTCCTAAAATTAATTTTCTTAATAAAGAAACATTCTTTCGATCAGTTCTCCTTTCGATGTTTCCAATTTACAAAAATTATCAGGCCATAAAATTCGTCTTAATCTCTCATTGACTGGCAGCTTTGCGTTACCAATGTCCAGTTATTGTCGCGCGAATACTTCAGCTGCAGTGTATGTATGTTCGTCTTGTCGCAATGTTTACTATTTCAGGCAAGCATTTATCTCTCGTGTTAATCGAGAAACTACAGACAATGTTTTCGTAAAATCTCCTGCGAGAAATATCCCGAATGGTTGAACGTTTCCACGCAAATCCCGCAACAATGGATCAAAAGCCTCAAACGATTTTTTATGTGTAATTTTTTGGTAAACTTTTCCATACCCGATGCTCTGGAAATATTTCACGTGGGAGTTTCGATGATTTATATGTTCAATGGCAGCTAAAGAGCTGAATTGGCAATGTTTCCACCTGGTAATAATGTCGCAGCAATTCCAGACGAAGCGATAGCTAAGGTAATGTAATTTTTTGATCGAACCGTTGCCAGAATCCATCTGATAAGGAATATTTTCCTAGTTCCTCCTGGCGCATTCAAGAAAATGGTTCTCCAACTCCGTCATTTATCATGTGCATATTCTTCTTCTACTTTGGCTTTGTAACCGCCTAAGCCATTTTGGCCGAGCTCCACAAAGAACGCCAGTCATTTCTCTCTGTGCCAACTTGGTCTCTCCATTGCAATGGGTGGTTCCTATTCGTCTGCTACCACCATCGGCTTGCGAGTTGAATTCTTTTACACCTGAAACTTCGGTTCCTATAGAACGACATGTCTAAGCCAGCGGAGCCGCTCCATATTCATTCGTTGTACTATGTACATTTAGTTGTAAAGCAGCTTCGTTCCATCGTCTACGGCAGGCATGCCCAACGCCGGCAGAACTCCATAAGCAAGTGCCCTGTGCTGGCAGAATTCAATAGGCAAGTGCCCTGCGCTGGGCACGGCTGGTCTACGGTAACCCCCGTCGCCCATGCGTAGAAGCCTGTATATCTTCCGTAAGATCTTTCTCTCGAATACTCCAAGAGGCGCCTCATAAAATGTTGTCATTGTCTAAGCTTCTGCAGCATACGAGTATAACAGCTCGGGCATGATGAGTGACTTATAGAGTGCGGTTTTTGTACGTCGAGAAAGAACTTTACTCCCCCATTGCCTACTCAGTCCAAAGCAGCACCTGTTGGCAAGAGTAATTCTGCGTGGGTTTTCCATGCTGATATTTTTATCGGTGATAGTGCTGGTTCCCTAGTAAATGAAATTCTCCATTTTCCCGAAATTATAACTGTCAACAGTGACGTGGGTTCCAAGGCGCGAGCGCGGTGACTGGAGATATTTCGTCTTGTCCTCGTTTACCACTAGGCGCATTCGCTTTGCTTCCTTATCCAGCTTGGAAAAGGCAGAAGAGACTTCGCTATTTTTGTTACCGTTGATGTCGATGTCATCGGCAGACGCCAGAAACTACACGCCCTTGTAAAAAAAACGTTCCTACATGGTTCAGTTCTACAGCTCTTATTATCTTAACATTTGCATCATGCGATCGTAAATGCTCTTCTGCTTTCGCTTTAATTTGAGAATCCTAGGAGTTCACAATTGTAATGATAATCATAATCATAATAATATTATCTCATGTTATTCAAAATTTCTTTACTCGCAATATACGTAGTAGGCCTTGGCGACCCCAAACGAAATTGCTTACGATTAAAAGTTGACTGATTTATAATGCTAGGGAATGGTGTCAACAATTATATGTTTTCATTAAGTATTTTTTAAACAGCTTTCATACGATAGTTTTTTGTTTTCGGTACCCTTTTATCATTTTGTTATTTGTTTCAGTAGTTTTTAGCCGACTTCAAAAAAAGGAGAAGGTTATCAATTCGTCGGATTTTTTTTATGCATGTTACCGCATAACTTTGGACCACCGTCAACCGATTTCCAGGTGATCCCATACTAGTTTGGTTTAGATCCGATCATTGGATCATGAAAAAATTAACGGCACTATTACACTTTTATATGAGAAGTGGAGTCGGTGTGTTGTTTGCTTAAAAATTACTTGTTTATGAATTTTTTACATTTAGTAGTTTGTGTGCCAGCTCTTCGTTGATAATCACTTCGTTTGATAAGATGTTGTAAATTCTATATTTATTTACAATGTTCGGATTTTGGATAAAAGATAGATTTAAAAAAATTCCCCAGTAAAGCTTTCCCAAATACTTTTCGTTTGGAACCTGTTATGTAATATTTTATCTTATTTCAATATTTTCAGTCTTTACTTTTAGATAGGTGATAATCCTATAAAAAATATTTCCAAATCCAGATTTTTCAAATACCTTTCGTTTGGCACCCATATTGTTCCTCAAACATATTTTCGATAGTAAGTCTTCATAAAACTCTTTAGTTTGATACCCACATTGCAATATTTCATTTATTTAATCAATCCAAAATGGTCCACCCTAATGCTTAATAATATATGTACAGATGTACGCATACATGTACACATGTATTTATTAGAAACTGTCATAAATTTTTCCCGCCAAATTAACTATTTTTTAACTTCCCCTCCAAACAGTTTTACTGCTTTCAGGTTGAACTAAATTCTATTGAAAAGAGCGCGGGTACTTATTTTCGCGTATTCAACCAGGAACGGCCGTCAGCCACCACACATCGTCCGTGCCCGCTCTACATTTGTACATATCCATAAAAAAATAATAAGAAATCAAACATATTTGACAAGGGACTAATTTTTCGATGGTTAATTTATTTTATCGCTTTATATTGAAAATACATTGGTGCAACATACTAAGCTTTCGAGTTAAAATTTTCAAAAAGCTCCCTGATAAACAAAAAATTTTCAGGTAAAAGTGTCACCGTTTTTGAAATATTAACATTTTTTCGAATTTAAAAAAAATCGTGCCTTTTCATGTGTTTTCTTTAACTGCAACTACAAACCGGGCAATACTTAGTAAATTTTTTATGTAAAATACTTCCAGATAGTTGCCTCTCCATACTCAAATGCAATGTAGTTAAAATATATTAAGGAACCATCATAAAATTATGACTATTTCTAGATTTTTAACTTTCTGATATTTTCTTCCCCAACTTTGACTATCTCGGGTGAAAAAAAATGTACTGAGCTATAACTTTACATTACATAAAAAAATTCCTCAATTCATAAAGATTTCAGAAAGGTGCCACACTTACTGTTTCGAAAAGAAAAAAAGTTATGGCCGCTTTTGTGGGTAAAGGACTGAGACACGCTAGAATGTATTTAATAGATTTAAATTGAATTTGCTCTTGTTACCGTCAAATGACATGCTAAATAGTACAAAGGTACATTATTACCTGCTCCTGACATTATTTTGTGTTACTTACCGGAATTAGTGAAAGTGGATTTTGTGAAATTGGACCCATCGAACCAGTGTTGCCAATTTTTGATTGTCAGAAAGCACCAAAAACCGGAATTAGTGAATGTGGATTTTGTGAAATTGGACCCTTCGAACCAGTGTTGCCAATTTTTGATTTTCAGAAAGCACCAAAAACTTTGAAAAAATGCGTTTTACCAAACTAAAAACACCATTTTTTTTTTGAGATAAAGGATGCTTTTTAACCGACTTCCAAACAAGGAGGAGGTTATCAATTCGTCGGAATATTTTTTTTTATGTATGTTTCCGCATAACTTTGGACCACGTCAACCGATTTCGATAATTATTTTTGCATCGGAAAGGTAGTGTCCCAGAGGTGGTCCCATACTAATCTGGTTAAGATCCGATCAGTGGATCATGAGATATATATATATATTTTTTTATATGAGAGTTGAAGTCGGTTTTTTTTTGCTAAAAATTACTTGTTTCGTAACAGTTTGTATTTAACAAAAGCAAAAAATTAACAATATTTACAAGAATACATCCATGAATCAATACACAAAACGTTTTCGCTCATAACGATTGAATAGCATCTACACATGCTATGATGACTCATGCTTACGACGTAATACCGAAGTACTATTACTAGTATATCTCGAGAAAGAAAAATCGAATCGCAACAAATGAAAATAATGCTCTAAGTAGAAATGAGCAACAAATTTGATGTTTTCATTATATAACCTCAAATATCGCAAAAAAACGTGTTTATGGCAATCTGGGAGTAGAATATCTAAAAATTCTAGTACTAGAGCAATTGTGCGGCCAGATTTGGATTCAGCACCAAGAAACGATGTGTTTTACACAGGTGGTAAAAAAATCAAAATTTGTACAAACAATTAGAAAAGATAAAAATAAATACTTAACTTACCTGCGTACTAGCATTTTCAACGCGAAAAGAATTCAACAAGGTGGGTTTGCAACTTCAGCTTTTTATCAATCATGGTTGAATTTTAGTGCATTTATATTTGTATATTCTTGTAAATTCCGCATCTTCATGAGACACCACAGCTTATAATATTTCAAATTATTTCAGGTTTTAACTATCTCGGAGTAATATTAGTTCAAAAAAAGCACTAAAAAAGGCACTTTCAAAAAGCACTAAATCTAGTGCTTAAAGCACCAAGTTGGCAACTATGCTTCGAACATTGTGTTATTAATACTATGACAGAGAACACGCAGTATACGTCGCATGAATATGCGGATATTCACCTAATTTACGGTGAAGCTTGCTGTAATGCCAGAGCTGCTCAAAGACTCTATGCAGAACGATACCCCAATCGTCGACATCCGGGTCGCGAAGTATTCGCCCGGACCCATAGAGAAATATAAGTGATGGTAAGTGATTTTTACACCTTTCTTGTTTGCTTGCTTGTTAACTATCATTTTTCACTTTTTTAAGGTCGCATGCCTGGAAGGCGTGGCGGCGAAACAGGACATCCTGCAACGGTAGATGTTGAAGCTGTGTTTGAGGAAGTGGAACTAGGTCCATCGACTTCAGTGAGGACGATGGAAAGACGTACGGGAATACCAAAAACTACAGTTCACATAGCTTTAAAAGACCATCGATTTCATCCCTACCACATTCAACGTGTTCAGGCTCTACAGGAAGGAGATTACCTGTCGAGGGTTAGATTTTGCCGTGAAATGTTGCGAATGCATGCATCAGACCCCAACTTTTTTAATAAAATAATTTAGAGCGATGAATCATCATGTAAACGTGATAGTTATTTTAATTTACATAACCTTCACAGTTGGCAGATAGACAATCCTCACGAAATGAGAAAAGATCGTTCGCAGTACCGGTACAAAATAAATTTATGGTGCGGTATTTTAAATTGTCAGATATTGGGACCTGTGGAACTGCCGCCAACGCTCAACTCTCACAGTTATTTAGAGTTCCTTCAGGAACGGCTTCCAACTCTTTTGGAAGATGTACCCTTAAACCTGCGGCGAAGACTATGGCTGCAAAATGACGGGTGCCCTGCTCACTACGTGCGTGAAGTAAGAGCTCATTTAGACGAAACTTATCCTCGCCGATGGATTGGACGATACGGGCCAATCACGTGGCCCGCTAGATCGCCAGACCTGAATCCATTAGATTTTTTCTACTGGGGCTGTCTTAAGGACAAAATTTATTCAAAACCAATTCAAAACGTAGAGCATTTGCGGGAACAAATAAATGGAGCTGCTGCTGAGATAGCCTAATTGAGTTTAAGATCTCTAAAAGCGTCTTTTCTTAAAAGGTGCCGAGCTTGTATTAGAGTAGGAGGTCGCCAATTTGAGCATATTTTATCAATAAATGAATAAATTTTTCTTCAAACAACTCATGTATATCTTATTTCACGTGAACCCATCCTTCACACAAAATATTGATAGATATAGCCCTTGTTATAGACTCTAGTCCGAATTCCGGTAAGTAACATAAAATAATGTCAGGAACAAGTAATAATGTACCTTTGTACTATTTAGCATGTCATTGGTCAGTAATAAGAGCAACTTAAATTTAAATCTTTTAAATACATTCTAGCGTGTCTCAGTCCTTTACCCACAAAAGCGGCTATAACTTTTTTTTTCTATTCAAAACAGTAAGTGTGGCACCTTTCTGAAATCTTTATTAAATGAGCAATTTTTTTATGTAATGTAAAGTTAAAGCTCAGTACATTTTTTTTTTCACCCGAGATAGTCAAAGTTGGGGAAGAAAATATCAAAAAGTTAAAAATCCAGAAATAGTCATAATTTTATGATGGTTCCTTAATATATTTTAACTACATTGAATTTTAGTATAGAGAGGCAACTATCTGGAAGTATTTTACATAAAAAATTTACTAAGTATTGCCCGGGTTGTAGTTGCAGTTAAAGAAAACACATGAAAAGGCACGATTTTTTTTAAATTCGAAAAAATGTAAATATTTCAAACACGGTGACACTTTTACCTGAAAATTTTTTGTTTATCAGGGAGCTCACCCCCCACCTACCTTCCCCTAAAGTTCGGCACGTTACTTCTGGGCCACCCTGTATAAATATAGATTTCTAAATCAAGATTTTTAAATGCGTTTAGTTTGGTACCGATATTGTAACATTTCATTTATTTTACCAATTTAATTGAGATAAATTTTCAAACAGATGGCAACCCTGCACAAAAGTATTTCCTAAAGTTTTCTTTCCTCAACTTCTTTAATTTGATACCTATTTCAATTATATTGAGTTAAATTTTCAAACAGTTGGCAACCCTCCTCAGGCATATTTTCGGCTGTAAGCTTTCTTAAAAATGTAAAGTTTCATACCCAAATTAGCGTATTTCATTTATTTGAACAAAATAACTGAGTTTAAATTTTCAAAGATGTGGAAATTTTACTCAAAAATATTTCCAGCAGCTATCTTTCTTAAACGTCTTGAATTTAATATCTATATTGTAATATATCATTTAGTTTATCAATAAAATTGCGCTTAATTTTTTAACAGGTGGCAACCCTCCTTTAAAATATTTTCGGCTGTAAGCCTTCTTAAAATTCTTTAGTTTGATACCCACATAGCAATATTTAATTTACTTTATCAATTTAGCTGAGTTAAAATTTAAAAATTGGTGGCAACCCTTCTCCAAAATATTTCCAACAGATATCTTTCTTAAACCTCGTTAATTTGATACCCATGATGTAATATTTCATTTATTTTATCGATGTACTGTAGTTAAATTTTCAAACAGGTGGCAACACTCTTCAAACATATTGTCGGCTATACGCCTTCTTAAAACTCTTTAGTTTTACACACACATGGCAATAATTCATTTATTTTATCAATTTTTCTGAGTTAAAATTCTCAAATAGGCGGCAACCCCCGTCAAAAATATTTCCAGCAGCTATCTTTCTTAAACCTCTTTAATTTGATAGCCATATTGCAATAATTTATTTATTTTATCAATATATTTGGGTTTAAAAATTTTCAAATAGGTGGCAACCTTCCAATTTTTTGCGATATCATTGGTTCTGGTATTATACCGAACAATGCAAATTATTCAAATCGGCTCAGCCGTTCTCGAGTTTTGACGACCGTGACACACGAACACAACATTTTTATTAATATAGATTAAAGATTAATTAAATAAATTATTATTGTAAATTATTATTTTAATAAATAGGTGAAAAGATATTTATACTTGGCAACTCTTGGACTTTTCTTCATTTGTAACAAATGACATGTGTAAACAAAATAAAAAAATAATTGTAATCTTACAAATTTAAAGCAAACGGGCTTTCTTTACAAAAAAATGTAGTTAGGGATCGAATTGCGCTTTTTTCCAATACCAGGTGCCTCCAAGAAGTGTTAAACCACTAAATAGCTTAAAAAACGCTTTCAAAAATTCGAAACGAGAGGGAAGTGCAGTGTTCAATTGTGATCGAAACTGCAGGCAAAATTTGTGCGTGTGTAATTAATGTTTTACTTATTTGAAGAAATGTTGCCCCTTGTCATTAAAAATAAGCCAACCAAGACCCCCGCTTCCCACTGGTGGTTACATAATACTTGAATAGCCCCTTAATTAACATGTGCTTGTTTTGTGCACGCACGGCCAGTTAAACAGGCATGTCTGAATCGTTTCCTTCATCATTCTTAGCAATTTGAGATGCATTTTTATTGTTATGTGTTGCAAATAGACATTTTAGGAACTAAATAGGTTCTAAAATTTCTGTACACAAGCGCACTTATTTTTAACGGTTTCCAGTTTATGTAATATTAATCAAAACAGCTTTTATTTATTTTATGTATTATGTGGTTTCTGGAAGCGTCGAATACAAAAAAGGGCTGTGACTGGGTTTATGTAATTTTAGATTATATTGATGATTACTAATAATAATAGAAAGGCGCTTACATATAGATGGTGCTCTGCAATAACGACACAACTCACAATTTCATATATTTCAGTAGAGCCAATTAAAGACTTTTTGTTTCGTAATTTAGCAATAATTGGGGTATTCACAACGTTGTCGTAAGTGTCATATTGTTGTGTGTCGTAAACTTTAAACGCCTTAAAAATATATTAAGCAGGTTCGCAAAGTACCATCAAAGTCATATTTTGAATTTCCACAGTGTTAAAAAATAGTTGGTAGTAGTTTCAAGTTCTCTAAACATTTATTTATGCTTTTAAAGTTTACGACATACAACAATACAATACTTACAACGCCGTTGTGAATCTCCCAAATATGTCTTGGAACGTAATTATTCCGGATTATTTGCAGTCATACTATAAGCTTTAAAATTATGTCTTTTTCTAAACCAGAAATTTTGAATTGTGCCGTTATTGCAGAGGACCATCGACATATGTTAGCGTTTGGCCGAGCTACTCCTCCGATTGTGGCATGCGCCTTGATGTTGTCGCACAAAGGGAAGGGACCTACAGTTTTACGCCGACTCCTGCCGAGGGCCGACCACTATTACAAAAAACATTTTCTTTTTGTATGTTGGCCGGAACTGGGCTCGAACCCTCACCCTGCGGAATGGTAGTGCCCACTTCTAACCACTACACCACAGCGATCGCGTAAGTAATTTTAAGCATTAATGGCGATTAACCATTTATTCATTAATTTTTAATCATTCGTAGACTAACATTTTGTCGACAATACTCACATGAGATTGTCCCAAATTTTCACAAAAGAGAAAAGTGATTTTCTTCAAAACTTTTGAATGACCTCTTGACTGAACTTACTAATTCGGAATTTCTACTATTACTTATAGAGTATATTCATTAACGAACTACTGCCACAAACAAGAAATTGTGAAAGCATTGCCAGCTTCCAGAGATCATTACTTGATCACTGTCGAACACTACCTATCAGATAGAGGCTCGTCATGGAAACAAATCCTTTCCATCCGGCCGGGTTTCTCTGGATCCAATCCACTCAGACAGCTTGCTGAATCTGCAAATCTTGACAGGGTCGAAACACCAATCCTCGAAGCACCGTCCTATTACCCTATCAAACAGTCCTGCTCTGGATCTAGTCCATTCGGGCAGCCTATATAACATCGGAAATCCTGATCGAACCGAACCAACAATATGAGAAGTGAGTGTGCAGATTGGAAGCTAGTCCTGTCCAACTGCCCAAACAACTGAAGCTACAGTATGAGAAGTAAAGGTGCAGATTGGAAACTAGTGCTTTCCAACTGCCCTAACAACTGAAGCAGCAATGTGAGAAGAAAGATGCAGGTTGGAAACTAGTGCTTTCCAACTGCCCTAACAACTGAAGAAACAATATGAGAAGTGAAGGTGCAGATTGGAAACTAGATCTTTCCAACTGCTCTAACAACTGAAGCAATAATATGAGAATGGAAGGTGCAGATTGGAAACTAGTGCTTTCCAACTGCCCTAACAATTGTGGCAATAATATGAGAAGGGAAGGTGCAGATTTGAAACTAGTCCTTTCCAACTGCCCTAACAATATGGCCTGGAACTTGCCTGTTCAGACCACTTGCCTAATTTGCCTGCTCTGCCGTATGATTGGGAACTGCAATTGCGTTTTCCAGGAATTTCCGACCTTGAACTCGATTATTCAAATAAATTGAAGTGGAAGGTCGGAACTTTTTGGAGAGAGCAATTGCATATCTTTATTCATGCGGCCTAATATAGACATATGTAATATAATATATATAGATTTTGTATACATAATTTTATATTTAATTGATAATTTTTGCAATAAGAACATTACAATTCATATACATATGTACGAATATCATAGTTGTATTATTAAGTCGTAAGACTGTAACAAATAAATAAATAAATAAATTAATAAGTGAGGATGTCAAAATTTTAATAGATATCGGATGTACGCAATTTTCTAAAAAGGTCTCTTAATAGATTAGTTCATGAAAATTATTCCAACAAAAAACTTAACTTAATTTAACTACATAATTGCTGTCAAAAATTTGTTTTCCTCCATTGACGTAGTTGCGAAGTGAGCTCTGATTGGCTGAAATATTTTACGAAGCAGGAGAGTACACAAAAGCAGAAAATATAGCTGCCGTATAGCATATTTTAGGAATCCTAATCAAATGGACATTTTTGATATAAATACGTGGCAAAGCTTATTATAACAACACAAAAAGTTATAACTTCACGTGAAACCGGATTAACATAATAATAGTGACAACTGAAATGTAAATCGAATGCAAATTGAAATTTGCTGGTGATTTTATTCTTGAAAGTGAGCACAACGCATTCGCGCAAAATTTCGCTACCGAAATTGCAATTCATCTTTAGACATACGGTAAAACCTAAATTACCTTTTCCACTTTAATTTTTGCAATCAAAAACAGCGCACTTAAATTTTTAATAATTTAAATAAACTCAAAGACGCAGAAAAAAGCACAAACTTCAACGCAAATTCTCAAACGGTAAATATCAGGGTTTCACATATTTAAATAAAACTTGATGTATTTTCGACTAAAATAGTGTATTTTTATAAGATAATTTTTTAGGAATCTGGCAGCTCCGAAAATTGAGCCATCTACGTCATCAAGATGGCGGCCATGGCTGATGTCGTAACCTTGTATTCTATGAACCTTGTGTAAGATTTCATGCTACCATACGCAGTATCTAAAATTCTTCAAATTTTATTATTAAGTTTTCGTTTGTTTAAAAATATTTTATTCTTAGAATCGAAATATTACCAAGCAAAATGTCTTTTGTTTTTTAAATAAATGAGGCTAATGCTCATAAAGTTGATAATTGTTGTTCTCATTTGCATACTTCACACCAACTCCAATATTGAACCGTGAAATATATTTTAATTTTACCCAAATAAACAACGATATAGTTTAATGGTCAAGCAAATATGGAGGATTAACGAGAGGTGTTAAGTGTCGTAATGTTTTAAAGTCTTAAAATTTCTAAACGTAAAATAACACCTAGTACTTCTTTAGGCGTTTTTTAACATAACCAAAATGTTTTTAAACTAGTAGGAAATATATTATTGGCTCTTATTATACCCAACGAACCTTTCAAATCGCTTTTAACCGTTACTTTACTACTTTACATTGAACAAATTTAAGCCTTGAAGACATTACGACATCTAACACGAATTGTGAATCCCTTAAATATGCATTAAATTACACATCAAAATTTGTAGTTTCAGTGTTCGAATTATATCAGAAACAATCGCACCCGATATAGAAAACTGTAATAGTCCTGGCTACTTACATTGTGAAATAATCAGATGGCATGAAGACACTTAATATTTTTAAAATATGTTCACTAAAATTTTATTAACCTAAATGTAAAGTTTTTGCAAAGTGCTTATCGAAATTTAAACATTTTTAATATAAGATATTAACAATTTTTAAAAGGTAAATGTTAATACAACTGTTTTATATATAATACCAATCTACCAAAAAACTTAAATTGGGTAACACCGCTTCGGTTTTTTACAATTGAGCAATTGTCAAAAATCTCCCTTTTTATCAAAAAGTTGTTTACCAGGGTGTCTTTAAACTAATGATTGGTACTGAATTAAAGAATGCACACACATAAAAGATTGCAGCCTTTTCAATACTCATTCAGTGTTAAGCCTTTTTTGAATTGCCATTGGTTTTTTCAATCTTGCTATGAATATGTTGATGTGTGAATTCATAACTGCTTGTAGTCAATGGAAAATTTAAAAAATATAAACCTCAATCTTAAGCGAGGAATAAGTAATGAAAACTGAATACAAAAAACAATTTTGATTCAAAATTGAGAATGATTACACACTTATACAGCTCTGATTTTTATTTATTTATTTTATCACCTACCTGTATGTGTTTAGTTTGCTATAAATGGAAATTACGCTGGAAATTAAAAAAAACGATGAATGTAACTATAAATACAACTTTATCGTAGAATAACTTTTAAACGGTAAAGTTAATCGAAAAAAGTAATCACATTATTTTTGTGGAACGTTAAATTTCCTACAAGAAATAGCTGCTCAAGTATTTTTAACTCCATTTGTTTCAGTGGAAAAAAATTAACTGCAAAAAGTCCCAAAAATCCCATGTTATTTAAATGGGAAATGTATTATGGTTTAGGCATGGGTTAATGTGAATATTAAGAGCTGGTCTGGGTCTGATTTTTTTTAGGTCATAAACTAAAAATTTGAGGGGCGTTTTCCGGACAAAACCCAATTCGGGAAACAACGGACACCCTAATGTACATATTCCTCGAATCGAAACACAGGCATTCAGATTAAAAAATAATTACTGTTTATGGAGAAAGTTACGATCATATACCAACATCACTTAAAACTCGTCCATAGGCATGCCATTTTAATGAGCTGTTATATTTGTGTGGTGTATTTTGCGCAATTGTCTTCTGTTCTCTTTTCATTGCAAGTTAAATTATTTTAATATCTGTTGCAAAATTTTATACAGACAAGACTTAAAAGTAGAAAATAAATAAAATAAAACAGCTGTTTAATATACTACGCTTTTATAAATGGACTAAAAAGTATAAAATAATATTTCTTAGTCCCATTGAATTTGTTTTGATAAATTTTGATATTGAAATTTTACCAAAAGTCATTATAAACAATTTATGAGATTGCAAATTAAAAGCGTGGAGCGCATGTATTGATATGAAAAGTAATATACACTGCCGGAACAAAGTATTGGCACAGCAAATTTTTCACAATATATGCAACAATTTTTATTCTAATATTTTTCCGCCAATTTTTGTATAAAAATATTATTCATTCAACAACAAAAAACATAAAAATATAATTCCTAACCTTGTGCAAAACTCGCGAAAATTCAGCAAATTTTCAACTTTCTAATCAGATTATTTAGAATTTTTTTGAGTATAAAGTTTTGCAGCCCATTAAATTCTAGTTAAAAAATGCAAGTGCGGAATTAGTCAAAAATCGCGTTGATTTTTGAGAATTGATTTTATTGAAGGTGTTTTGCATTTTTTCCATATAAAGTATTTTCGAAAAAAAAATTTTGTATGGAAGAGACTGCGTGAAAAAAAATTTCCAAAAATTAACGGTACTTAAAACTTGCACCCTATTATAATAAAATTTATTGGGTTAAAAATCTGCATACTCAAAAAATTCTAAAAAATCTGATTAAAAAGTTGAAAGTTTGCAGAATTATATATGTATATATAAAATATATATGGGTGTTTCCAACGGAAGGTCCACCACGACAAAAAAAAATAAAAGTTTTATATCTAACGTATTTACGCGCCGATTTGTCTGCTTTTTAAAATATATACTGGCTATGTAAGTAGAATCATGTTTGCATACAATGGTCTTCCTAGGTGGTGCCAAGGTCGAGATATTTCGAAAAACCGTATTTATGGTCCGATTTGGTTCGAATTTGGCGTATGTGGTTGAAACATAATAAATCATAGATTTCTGATAAATTGACCCTGTATTGGCGCTGAAGTCAAAATATAAAGTATATTCTACATAAAATACATGTTTTATTTGCGTTGAAAATTCATTTAAAAGCAATATTAACAAAAATATAACGATGGAAATTTATGTCACGTGACGCCACGTCACGTCACGTTTCACACTTTGGGTTGTAAAAGAGAATTGAAACAATTTGCATTAATTCAAAAAACTCTAAAAACAACTAGAATTGCTCCAAATCATATTAAAATAAGTTTCATGAAAATAGCCATCCACAATTCGCAGTTTTGCGATTTTGTAAGAAAAGAAAAAATCAACTTCCATTTTTTGTCACGTAACGACACTCTCTTTAAATGCTTATATTTCAGGACCAAGCAGTTCGATTGATTTCATTTTTCGGTTAAATATAGAGCTAATTATGTGCTATACAATGGCCCAAAAAAGTTAAAGAAAACAAATGGTATTCCTTTTTTGTATCACATTGAAATCGTACGACTGTCACGTGCGCCACCATGGGAATGCCCATATATATTCTTATGTTTTCTCTTGTAGAATGAAACATATTTTTATACGAAATTAGCGGTAAAAATATTAGAACGAAAATTCTTGCATATATTGTGAAAAATTTGCTTTGCCAATACTTTTGTCCGGTAGTGTATGTATGTATATGGGTATATGAATAACGACCGCTTAATATCGATCTCAAATTTGTACTTTCGCTGTAGAAATTTTATGTAGTTTGACTGTAGTTTGCATGCGCTTAAATTTCAAAATCAAAAGTTATCAAAACAACGCGGACTAAGACAATAAAGAAACTCTCGAAGAGGAATCAGTGGCAACGATTCGAAAAATAAATATGAATTACGGCTTGTACAGCCAATAAATTAATAAAATTCCGGTCTATAATTCTGCGATTCTGAACTCCAGACCCACCAAATTATAAAAGCCTCCTTTCCTAGAAGGGATCAACAATAAAATAATATGTAAAAAAAATATTTTAATGTGCAATAGTCCCAGCAAACCAAATACAAACGATTATATTATTGCGAATAATGCCACGAGGCTCACAAATTAAGTAACTGCCCATACCTTAACAAAAAACGTTTGAAAACATAAAAAGAATAGCTAATTTTTTTATATACGGAAAACATTTAAAATACCAAACATAAATATGGCGAAAGGTGACATGACAGTTGACCTTATTACACGATTAATCGCTGGCAGCCATATAGGCCTAAGGCAAGAAATTGAACATTTACGTTCACAATTAGAAGTAAATACTCGTAGGGCTACAGATTATGAAGCCGACAATAAAAAAAAATATAGTGTGCAGGAGTCCCTTGCCTTGATAAAATCACTACCCGAATTTTTGGGAAAAATAAACACGTATGTTAGCTGGACAGAAGCAGCTCATAACGCAATGAGCCTATACGTGAGAGGCAGTAGAAAATACTTCCCGGCTCATACAATTTTGAGAAACAAAGTAATTCAGGACGCGAATGATGTCCTAACAAACCACGGCACCGTGTTAAATTTCGACGCAATAGTCGCTTGCCTTGACTTCGCGTACTCGGACAAACGCCCGATACACATTATTGAGCAAGAATTAAGCGTCCTTCGACAAGGCGTAATGTTGGTTGTAGAATATTACAACCTGGCCAAGAAAAAATTTACTTCATTAATAAACAAAACAATAATGACACATGGCAATTGGTCAGAAATAACCAAAGAGCTTAACCCTCTAACCGTCTGTAGACGGTCATTGCTTTTTTGCTAATAAATGTTACTTAAATTAGATAGCAATATTAAAAACCATAACAACGGGTTTTGGTGGTTATATGCTTTGTGAATTCAAACTAATATACTCTTTGTACTTTATATTTTGAGTACACGGGTCAGTTAAAGTTGTGAGTCAGTGCTAACGGTGAAATAAATTACTGTGATAAATAGTGATTTTGTAGTTCCGGTATTTATTCAGTAATTATTTTTCTAAAGACTTGAAAATTTTTTAGTAAGTAGGAAACATTATTTATTTTTATAATTCAGTGCTTTATTGTGAATTAACCAAAAATTATATATATATTTGCAGTATTTTCTAAAGACCGTCTGTAGACGGTCAAAACGGTTAACGCCAAAAACTGGCATATTCAAGTGCGTTTCATAGCAATATATTTTTGGTTTCTATATAGAGGAGTGTGCTCTGGTGAAGCCCAAGATCTTGCCTTAGACCCAGTGTGCATCCACAGGCCTCAGGCATGCCCTACTAAGGAGTATTTGCAGTGATGGGTGCGGTTTGCATCTGCTTTGTACCTCCTTTGTAACTTTTCCCACCGTTTGAAATCTCGTTGGTGCCGAAGCTTTAATCGAGGCGAAGGTTGTGGATCAAATTGGCATTAATTTTATAAACTCTGTAGTCCTGTTTTAGGGGTGTTGAAGTTGAAGTTTTTTCTTTGTATCAATAACGCTTCCCTCAAGTGGTGGAAAAGGGGGTCGCCCGCCCATGAAAAGAACCGCTGTAACAGATAAAGCTTAATAGCTCGATATATCGCCCAGTATGCGAAGCACTTCGTTCCAGAAGAGCCCTTGAATAACTCTGGCCAGCCACGGGTTATATAATCATATGAGCAGTGATTGGGTCCCCACAACAGAGGATGCAAAATCCCAAACGACTTGACGGTTTGAGATATTGAGTAATACCCTCATCAGTGGGTGCATTTTTGTCTCCCTTCATATAAGGATCTTCAAATGTTTTTCTGTTTTGGCCGTAGGAAGTGTAGACAGGTCCTTCTTACCTTGATGCTTCTATAGCGTTCGTTCGCGCCATTGCTTTAACTCCCGCCCAAGGAGGTCGAGTCGTAGTTTATTTTCAACGTAGCGTCAGGCTCATACAGTTATTTCTCTACGTGCCCCGGTTTATGCGCTATACAAAACGGACGGGCGTCATGAGGGATTGGTATAGCTTGATTTTTGTACGTCGAGAGGTGCCTCTGCTTTTCAATTGCCTGCCCTTCCCAAAATTTCGACAAATATGGATAACTTGGGAAAAAATCGATGTAAACATTGCAAAGAATTAATAGCCATATATGTATATATTGCATGAAATACTAGATTTAGTGTTAGGCGCCTAATAAAAACGTATTTACGAACATTAACACTAAATAAGACAGAAGTATCCCTCCTTTAGTTTTATATTTGGTCTTTTGAAATATATTTACTTTTATTTTATTTATATATACATATTATTGATCAAATATTAGAAGAAATAAAACATCCTTTTTGTATTACATGTCCGAATTTTTTTATACCTTAAACCGTTTTGACCGTCTACAGACGATCAAAATATTTTTACACCTAGCGAACGTATTTTCACAGGTAAATTGAAACTGAGTTTGAAACATTGCTCAGAGTTGCCTAATTACCAACATCTAAAATTATGGGTGGTTTAAAATCATTATTTACAAAAAACGGTTAGAGGGTTAATAAGAAAAACAGGGATCACGCCCTAAGAATTTTTATAACAGGACTCAATGCGCCCTTAAGAGATATAGTTTTTTCGTTTAACTCGCAAGATTTGCCTGATGCTTTGGTAAAAGCACAGGAGCTCGAATCAAACAATCAGAGAGCATTATTTGCTAAAAATTTTGCAAATGAAAAAATAAGAGCTAGGTTACCAAAATTCTCAAGTAATAACTTGAGATTCCCATTAGGGAACAACATAACAAAACCAGAGCCCATGGATATAGATCCATCGCTATCAAGATTCTGAAAAAATATTGTTACCAAACCACAACAAAATAATGGTTTCATGAAATACAACTCAAATATGGCTAGCACGAGTGCTATTGCAGCCAATAAAAATTTAGGCCCTCAAACCCAAAATGTTCACTCTCCGAAGCGACCAAGAGAAAGCGACTATAGCTTTCGTCCGCAGGAAAAAACCCAAAGGGTAAACAATTTAAACGAAAGTAATTTTTTAAAGGAAGAGGGGATATCCTCCCCTACATCAACCTCTACGATACCAAATTAGGCAAACATTTAAAAGCTCTTGTCGATACAGGGGCTACCTCATGTTATATTAGGCAGGAGTATATGAAAATAGGAACGAATGACCCATTTACAAAAAGGTAAACACCGCGAATGGTTATTCAATCATTAAATATTACCATTTCATAACCCTATTTGGAGTCAAACAGGTTTTTTATGAAACAGAAAACATGGAATCCGATCTCCTTTTGGGGTACAATTTATTGAAACAAATTGAGGCGCGTATCGACGTGCCCAATGAGAAAATTTTTTATAATACCGAATGTGTCGAAAATAGCATGAACAATAATATTCATGCAAAAACTTTAAATCCTTTGGAACAAAATTTCCAAGGCAACTACCGATATTAATACCGGCAATACACAAAAACTAAACCCTTTGCAACCAAAAGTTTTTAAGGTGTACGCCGATAAATTTACCGGCGATTTAAGAAATAAAAGTAATAAAAAAATTACTAAACAAATTAAAACTAAGGAACAAAAAGTTTCCAAAAAACCAGCCGATATAAAAATTGGCATCAAGGAACAAAAAGCTTTCAAAAAACCAGCCGATACAAAAATTGGCACCAAGGAACAAAAAGTTTCCAAAATACCAGCCGATACAAAAATTGGCATCAAGGAACAAAAAGTTTCCAAAAAACAGCCGATACGAAAATTACCATCAGGGAATAAAAGGTTTCCAAAAAACTAGCCGATAAAAAAATAGCATCAAGGAACATTAAGTTTCCAAAAACCTAGCTGATACAAAAATTGGCATGAAGGAACATAAAGCTTCCGATAAAAAAAAATGAGGAACATAAAGCTTCCATAAAATCAGTCGATAAAAAAATTGACATTGAGGAACATAAAGATTCCATAAAGCCAGCTGAAGATTTTGCTGGCAATATATTATATATATATTTAGGACATGAAGATCCTTTAGCACCAGCCGATGAATTTACCGGTAACATCGATAATTGTTCAATACTGAGTGAAAGAGGCTCAGAAATAAAGAATTACAGATATGAACATGAAAACGACGAATTGTCAGAGTTTAATGAATTCAAAAAATATACAATCGGTGAAATACATACCGAAGTTGATACAAGTTTTCCATTCCACCCAGGAGAAACTGTTTATGAAAAAATTATAGGGGAAAGAAACAAACTAAAACGTAGTTATAGGAGACAACAAGTAAAAGAAAATCTAGGAAATAAAATAATAATTTATAGTAGAGATAGAATTATACATGAAGATAACATATAAAATCTTAATTGCTTATAGGTTTTCAACATGATAATATTCGTAATTACAACCTTAATCGGCTTAATTGTAGACTACACTCGACAAGATTACATATTAATTGAAAATCGAGATGTCTCTACGAAAACTATGGAGATATTTTCACGTCATTAATTTAACATTTTGAAAACATTATAGAATAGGAAAAACAAAATTTTTATAACAGTGTTCATTATGTCGAAAATAATAATAATAATAATAATAATAATAATGAGCTAGAAATCAGAAATTCAGAAACTGAGTCAGAAATTTTAGTAACTAGGAACACTTTGGAAGTGGATAGCAGGTACCCTAGACCATGACCATTTCGTAAGAATTAATGATAAATTAGATGAACTAGTTTCAAATAACAATAAACAGTTTACGACAAATCCAGAAATTTTTAAAATTATAGCAGAAAGGAGACACAATTGCAAAAACATTAAGAAGGAAAAGAAATCAATCACAGCGTACGGCAGTGCGCGCGAGTTGCGAAAGTAGCCACAGTAGCATATATATACACGAGATTTGGATGTTTTTATCCAGACGTCCATCGACATGTTTGAGTTATCATTGAAAAGGTGTTGCAGAGCGTGTCCAGAAAATGTATTCAAGCTTCATTAACGATTAACCGGATACTTAAAAAATAGGCTAAAGTGTTGCGAAACAAAAAATTTTTTTTTTTCCGGTTTAGGGGGGTATGTGGGTACACCCAACATATTTAGTGTTATTCTATAGGCCAATACCTTTCAAGCGACCGGCTACTAGTTGGAAAGATATAGAGCTAAATGTGTTTTGGTTCGTGTCTCCACTACGAGATGCTTTGCGATGTGTGTAGCGTCTGTACGTACCTTCATTTCCTTTTTTTTCAAACTTTCAGGAATTAAAGTACCAAAAAAACTAGGAAGATTTGTTCCAGGATGTTTCGATTCGTAGGCCCTTGGGGGCATGGCTGGTGCCTGAAATTCGAAAAAAGGCGATTTTTTAAACTACCACTGAGGTCATACTACTCGTTAAATACAATTGAAGTGCACATCAGTAGAAGGGTCTTAAAACAAGCTATCTAGCGCTGTCTTTTGCGTTTATAAAATATAAATATGTCATAACGTTATCGCCTGAAAACAAAAAATCGGGCTGCTGAAAACAGAGATTTCGGGCATTTTCTCAAAAACTGGTCAGTCGATTTTATTCTATGTTTCCACAAGTCTAGTCCAAAACCTTAGATTTCATCTGGTATATATCTGGAAATGTTTATAATGCAATCAATAGATCCCTAGGAAGTCTCCGCGATTAGTTACCATTTTCCCCGTGCTTTATAAGCAAGGCGTTAAGTAACGGACGAAGCTAGTTTGCAAAATGCATTTATTTAAGTTGAAAGAAGAGAAATTCCTTTGTTTGTCATCTCCTCTTACTCGCCTTCTCTTTGCGCAACGGTGTATTCTATCCAAGACGAATTCATATGTTCTTATCACGAATTGATATATTCATGTGGTAGCAAGAGTATAAAAACATAAAATTACCTAAGTTCGTAGGCCTATTCACAAAATCATTTCATGAATTTGATTAGAAACTCAGTGCATAAACACGATTTACAAAATCTATTTCGGAGGATTTATAACAAAAAGGAGAAATATTTGGCATTAAATCAATGGATATAACATATAATGTTTTTTTGCTATGTGGTTACCACTAAAATAAACTCAAAATAGAATGCCGTTATACAACATGCCCATTACTGTTGCGGCGAGTTGTACAACTTGCCAGAAAATCAAAATAGATTCATCTTTAATAGAACTTCATTTAACAGGCCCATAAACGTTGCAATCTAGAGGACAAAATTACCAAGTTGAATCAACGGTCGCAACGTTTATGTCTTTCTTTAAGAAACACCGAGGCGCAAATTTCCACTGCTCCTGTAACACTACGGCTGACTTCCAAAACGTACCAATACAATGTTTGGATACTGTTCTACTGCGGTATTTAAACTGCTTGTATATGCAAAGTTGCGAAACATTGCAACCACATATATTGCATATTTTGAATATTCAATATAACAATTAATACCATTTCGTAATTTTCCATTTTAACAACGCCAATCGCAACCAAAAACAAACGAAGCATCAACTTTGTTTCTGATGCGCTGATTACTCTAACAATGCGATTCGATAACTTTTCGGATGCGTTTTGGAAAAGTATACATTGTCAACCATTTGTAGTTCGGCGATATCGAACATTATACTTTGTACGTATGCAATGCAATTGACGTTTTGGAAGTCTGCCTACCTTATATGAATTCGCCTTGCTTCTCATCCTCAGTAGCGGCAGCACAAAAACTACTCTAACAAATTATACGCCCAATGACATTCATAAACAAATGTAAGACAAGCACATCATTTTGACAATCAGTAAAATTCGCCCTGAAATCGGCTGCTCTAGTAAAACCACTTTATATGAATACGCCTTGATATCAACGAGCAGTGTTACTGGAGCCAAGTCGAATTTATACAAGGTGGTGAGGCAGAACAATAATATTTTCTCCGCGGTACTTCTAAATGTCTAAATGATGTGTTTGTCGTATGTACATACATTAGTGGTAATTCTTCCCTACTACTCCGAGATGACTTCGGGAGCAATCGCAAAGTAACTTGCGACTAATACCACTTTTGATCTTTTTATATGGAATGAACTGTTCGCTTCTGGTCGAGCATGTCCTATGAAGAGACTAATTGTTTCCTTTTGTACCCGAATGGGCATAAAAAGCGACTAGTCACTTTTAAATAATAAAAATTTGCACCAGCTGCGATTCGAACCGGGGTTCTCAGTTTTGTTGAGCGAATACTCTCTCCCTGTGCCAATGAAATATCCTTGACTAAGTGCGTATATATCATTAAATCGTTTATAGTACAAGAGTAGAGATGAGTCGGGGACTAATTGATCTCCAGTTATCTACTAATTGATCTCCAATAATACCCGTATGAGACTAGTTGCGACTAATTAATGCCAAATTGTACCCGATTGAGAGTAATCTCGGAATACTCCCTTTAGTGATTAGTCGCACAATTTTTTGCAGGGTGGCTTTGTGTACGCACGCAGTTGAGTGTGAGCTTGTAAAATACGCATATTATACATTTTGAATTATTTTTAAATCTATAATTCTGATAGATATTTTAATTCTCTATCTTTTGATATATGTATTAACTTCTGCAAAAAGTGGAGTAGTTAATAACGAAAATATTGGTCAAAATAAAAAATTCATGTCCACGCTCGCATTGAACTGTATAGTGTGAGCTTTATTGTAGTTTTTGTTTATGTTCTGCCAACACCGCCTTGTATAGTTCGCCTTGGCTGGAGGTAATTAGATTTGTCTTCGTTTGTACTACATACATATATCCAAGCATACAAACATACCCTGTAGGGAAAACACGAACTAGTGAACCAGATTCCTAGTTCAGTACTAGTTCTTTTTTGCCAAAAACGAACCGATAGTAACTAGTTCCGCACCAGTCCAAAAGCAGTGAAATGTGGTACTTTCACTAAACTATTCTATTTTAAATTTTAAAAGCAGGGAAGGTAATCATTATGAGTAAAATAATTTAAATCAGCATTTAATCATTATTTTATGAATTATTATTGAGTTTTATTTTTTCGCTCAAACGGAAATAATTATTATTTGATTTTTATTTTTGGGATTACAAATAATGATTATTTTATGATTTTTATTTTTTCGCACAGAGATTATTATTAATTTTCAGTTTTATTTTTCCACTTAAAAATAATGATAATTTATAAAATTGAAAACTGAAATTTTTACCTAAAAAGTTTGGGTCTTATTCCTTTTATAAGGGTGCGGCTACCTCTCAAAAGGATACGTCGGTTATCACGCTGGTATAGTTTTTGAGTTGCTTAATAATCATTATACTTAGTGATTCCATAAACAAAGGCCAAGATCCTGAAGGACAATTGAGAAAGGCAATGCAGTTGCAGAAAAAGAGGCATTTAAAAAAAAAGTGTCAAAATAATTACCACTTTCTCACTAAATTTATTTAAAAATGCAAGCCACCAGAGCTACCTTTTTTTACGAAAAGACAAATTAAGGTTTTTATGCAATCCACCACAGCTACCTTAATACAGTCAGTCAATAAAGTTTAGGTACAACGAATTTTTTACAATACGGGCAACTATTTTTTTAATATTTTAGTTTTCGGTAATTTTTTATAAAAATATGGTCGATTCTACAACAAAATCCCCGAAAATCAGAGTTCCAAACCTTGTGCAAAATTTAAGAAAATTCTGCAAAATTTCATTAAAATAATTCACTTTCTATTTACGCTCTCTAGAAAAAGTCTTTTAGCCCATTCAATTATAGTATAATGAAGTGCAAGTGTGAGGAAGCTAGGACTTACCAAACAACAAAAAAAATTGCTAAATATCAATGGTAAGCCCTAGCTACGTCAAACTTGCACTTTGTTATACGAAAATTGAATGGGCTAATAACTGAGTACTTAACTTTTTTCTAAAGAGTGTAAATTGCAATACTTGGATGGAAATTTGCAGTTTTCTTTAATTTTGAATAAGGTTTGGAACTCTGATTTTTGGGGTTTTTGGTGTAGAATTAACCATATTTTTATAAAAAATTAGGGAAAAATAAAATATTTAAAAAATAGTTGCCGGTATTGTAAAAACTGCACTGTACCTAAACTTTATTGACTGACTGTATATCTTATTTAAGTTAAATACGACAAAAACTTTCGAAGTACTTCATATACATATAAGCTTAAAAAGAACTGAATTTACTCAAAAATCAATATGCTTAAATTTAGACAAGTAAGACAAAGTGAACTAATATTTTTACTTTTAAGAAGAACGCACTTTTGTTTTTTACTTACTACTTAAGTTTAATACTACTACTACTAATGTGGTTTATAAATTTTTAATAAATGCGTTTAAAAATTTGTGATTGTATTGTCCTTCCTTCAACCGTTCGTATTTAATATAGAAGGGAAATGTTTCGACAAGCCTGATTAGGAATGTATGTAGATCTAAGGTGACGAATTTATAATAGGTTGGGAACTATAGAAAATGGATGCAGATCGAACTAGATCTCATCTGTCGAATTAGGAACTGGTTTGGAACTAAAGAAAAGGGGATGCAGAACGAACTAGATCTCATCTGTCGAATTTGGAACTGGTTCGGAACTATAGAAAAAGGGATGGAAAACGAACTAGATCTTATCTGTCGAATTTAGAACTGGTTCGGAACTAGAGCCAAAGGGATGCAACGGGGGACAATTGACACTTCCTAGGACATCGCAATGTTAAATTCGCCAGTCGCTAGCATGCAAAAGAGAATTAACGCGTACTAGTCATGGTTCCAAACGCACTAGAACCGAACCAGTTCCGCACTAGTTCGTTTCCCTACAGGGTATGTACATACATACATACAAACATATATATTGCTGTCCATACCCTGTGGGGAAAATCTCTAGTTCTGAACTGGGGCGCTTCTAGTACATTTAGACCCAGTACTGGTTCGCGATAAATCTCTTTTGCATGCAAGCAACTGGCGAATTTAACATGGCGATGTCCTAGGAAGTGTCAATTGTCCCCCGCTGCATCCCTTTTTCGATAGTTCCGAACTAGTTATAAATTCTATAGTTCCGAACCAGTTTTAAAATCGCCAGACGAAAGAAAAAAGTATCATGATTTTTCAATCTTTTCGGTTCTTCCGTGTGCGTTTTACATTATTTTCAAAGAAACGTTTTTTCAATTTGAAATTAAATTTATTCGAATGATTGTAAGAAATATACGTTTAGGTATGTAAACGTTGGCTGTAGCTGACTTTGCAGAGGTGATCGCTGTTATTGGTTAGATTCCAGACGGCCCCAAGATGTTAATATGTTAACACAAAGTTTTGTTTTGTATTAATAAACTACGAAATAGCCTCTGCGAAGTGCAGAATGAAAGTGCATTTGAACGAAAAAGCCGCCAAAACACATATCTTTGTAAAGTAAACAAGCCCCCCGCTGCATCCCTTATTCGATAGTTCCGAATTAGTTCTAAATTCGACAAATAAGATCTAGTTCGTTCTGCGTCCCGTTTTCTATAATTCCGATCCAGTTCTAAATTCGTCACTTTAGATATAGATTTCTAATGAAAAAAGAGAAATAAAATAGTTTTTTTAAGAGTCCCACATTTCGCTGATTTTGAACTGGTGGGGATCTACTTACTATCGGACTGGTTCGTTTTTGGCGATAAAGATCTTGTACGGAACTAGAAATTTTATGCACCAGTCCGCGGTTTCCCTGCAGGGTAAGTACGTACATACATATGTATGTTCATCATTATATCAACGAACCACGTTTGCTTCATCATACATATATCCATACAAACATACATACATATCTATGTACGAATGTCCACCAAGCACGCTTGCTTCATTGTTATTAACTTTGCCGCTACCAGCAGCGCTGAAATGCAAAATGGATTCATACATACATATGCACATATATATGTACGTATGTATGTAAGTACTCGTATGCATTCGCGTTGAAGATTTTTGTGCTATCGCTTTGTATTGCTGTGCATACGTCGTTTTCTTTCTTTTTTCCCTTTATCTATACTCTATCTTCCTTCTTACTCATGTAACGTTTTCAGTTTTAAAAATTTCACTCTCCATTTTTGCGATACCGCCACGTAAGAAGTTTCACTTCAAAAATTTCGCTCCAAAAAGGGTCAAATGGTTAAAAATTAACATATTCGTCTAATTTTGTTACTTTAAGATATAAAAATAACATACCCAGTTCCCCGAAAAAAGTGCCCATTCCCCGATTGCCTATTAAACCGAAATTCCCTGCAAATCAGGGAATATCCCGCGAGTTGACGAGTTGAAGGATGCAGCTGTGCCAATCACTTCGTACATGGCTTGGAAACCACAATTTGTGTGTATTTTAGAGTCTTTTCCAGTCACACGGCGAATTTGTAACATTTTTCCCCATTTCAATTGTAGGTATGTACACAGTATTTAACTACGCTACATGGGTTTATCACCCGCACTTAACCTACCTGTGAAGACGCATACAATATTACCTATAGTTGTACGTAAATATGTATGTATGAATGCATTTAATTCACCCATTGTGCCACTAATCTATATATATAAAAATTAAATGTCTTTCGTATGACGGCGATGCCTGACCAAACGGTTGAACCGATTTCAATTCTGTAAAAAGCACATTTTTGGACCTTCTATATGGAAGGTTCATTGATTTAAAATAATTTAAAATTTTTTGTTGGTGCCGAAAAGTGAAGAAAGCTGAGACGTCACGATTTCACAATTTCGTATAGTTTTCCGTATATTGAATGTCACTAAACTACTAAACGGCTGGACCGATTTCGTTCATATTTGGAACATATTTCAGCACCTTTAAGGGAAATATTTCGACAAAAAATTTAATCGCTAGGTGGTGATGGGGTCGGGATATTCATAAAAATTGCATTGACTTGCCGATTTGGCTCATATTTATTTAGAATACAATTTAGCCAATTGAAAATAAATATTGAGACTAAAAATGTACACGATGGGTGGCATTGTGGACGATATATTCCTTAAATTCTTATACACTGGGATAATGATAAATATCTACTATATATTTGTGAAAGTATGTATGTATGTGCTAGGTTGCAGTCTAAACGGACTGACAGAATCGATCAAAATTTTGGCAGAGTATTTCCATGATACCTGGGCTTATAATAGGGTGAAAAAAGTGGGATCCGACAAGGGGGCGTGGCACCTCCCATAGGCGTGAAATTTTTAATCCGCCATAACTTCCAGACCATAAGTCACACGAACTCGAAATTCGGTATGCAGACATATCAATAGTAGGTGCTTATACGAGGGTATATATAAACATATTTGTAAAAGGGGGCGTGGAACATCCCATTGGCGCGAAACTTTTTATCAACTATAACTTCGGAACCATAAGTCACACGAACTTGAAACTTGGTATGCAGACATATCAATGGTAGGTGCTTATAGGAGGGAATGTATAAACGAGGTTGTAAAAGGGGGCGTGGCACATCCCATAGCCGTGGATTTTTTATCAGCTATAACTTCGGAACCATAAGTCACACGAACTTGAAATTCGGTATGCAGACAGCTTATACGAGGGTATATATAAACGAGTTTGTAAAAGGGAGCGTGGCACATCCCATAGGCGCGGAATTTTTTATAGGCTATAACTTCGGAACCATAAGTCACACGAACTTGAAATTTGGTATGCAGACATATCAATGGTAGGTGCTTATAGAAAGGAATGTATAAAAGAGTTTGTTAAACGGGCGTGGCACATCCCATAGGCGTGGAATTTTTATCAGCTATAACTTCGGAACCAGAAGTCACACGAACTTGAAATTCGGTATGCAGACATATCAAAGGTAGGTGCTTATACGAGGGTATATATAAACGAGTTTGTGAAAGGGGCGTGGCACATCCCATAGGCGTGGAATATTTTATCAGCTATAACTTCGGAACCTTAAGTCCCACGACCTTGAAATTTGGTATGCAGACATATCAATGGTAAGTGCATATAGGAGGGTCATATAAAGGAGTTAGTTAAAGGGGGTGTGGCACATCGCTTGGCGTGGAATTTTTTATCAGCTATAACTTCGGAACCATAAGTCACCCGAACTTAGAATTTGGTATGCAGACATATCAATGGTAGGTGTTTATACGAGGGAATGTATACACGTGTTTGTGAAAGGGGCGTGGCACATCCCATAGGCGCGGAATTTTTTATCAGCTATAACTTCGGAACCATAAGTCTCACGAACTTTAAATTTGGTATGCACACATATCAATGGTAGGTTCTCATAAGAGGGAATGTATAAACGAGTTTGTAAAAGGGGGCGTGGCACATCCCATAGGCGTGGAATTTTTTATCAGCTATAACTTCGGAACCATAAGTCTCATGAACTTGATTTTGGTATGCAGACATAGCAATGGTAGGTGATTGTAGGAGGGAATGTATAAACGTGTTTGTAAAAGGGGGCGTGGCCAATCCCATTGGCACGGAATTTTTTATCAACTATAACTTCGGAACCATAAGTCACACGAACTTGAAATTTGGTACGCAGACATATCAATGGTAGGTGCTTATAGGAGGGAATGTATAATCGAGTTTGTAAAAGGGGCGTGGCTCATCCAATAGGCGTGGACTTTTTATCAGCTATAACTTCGGAACCATAAGTCACACGAACTCGAAATTTGGTATGCAGACGTTTCAATGGTAGGTGCTTTTAGGAGGGTATGTATAAACGAGTTTGTAAAAGGGGGCGGCGCACATCCCATATGCGTGGAATTTTTAGCTATAACTTCGGAGCCTTAAATCCCACGAACTTGAAATTTGGTATGCTTATAGAAGGGTACGTATAAACGTGTTTGTAAAAGTGGGCGTCACCCATAGCATAGGCGTGGAATTTTTTATCAGCCATAATTTCGGAACCATAAGTCCCATGAACTTGAAATTTGGTATGAAGCCATATCAATAGCAGGTGCTTTTATGAGCGTATAAATAAATGAGTTTGTAAAAGGGGGCATGGCACGTCCTATAGGCGTGGAATCCTTTATCAGCTATAACTTCGGAACCATAAGTCACATGAAATTTAAATTTGGTATTCAGACATAGGTATCCATTGGAGGTGTTCAGAGTAAAGTATATATAAATGGGTTTGTCAAAGGGGGATATACATATATGTATTCATCTATTAGATAAATCGGATATTTAAAGCTGAGTTTTTTTTTGAAACCTTACCGTCTTTAGATTATTTTGAAATGGAAAGATTAAATCGATTTTTAATCCCGCGATACTGTTAAACGAAAAAGTTTCATACATAATGAATAAAACTCCTTCCGAATTAAGCATTCTACCAGAAATGTGCAGCTATACTACAACAGCCAAGCGAATAGGCAGCTAAGCGGAATGTACCGTAGTACACTAATTTTAATTTAGAAATTTGATCGTTACCTTAATCCACCTAATATTAATAATGGAACAAAAGTTGTCGTACAAATTATGATCAATATACATTAGTTAAAGCACGATAAATCTAAAAGTATGGCTCATAAGAATGCCTAAATGTAAACAAAGTGTTGAGAAAAAAGCGACACCGTACACGAGATAGAAGTAAAACTTCTTAAAAAAGCACATGTGTGCGCCCCACATCCGGTAGAAATCTGAACAAAAATTTAACTGCGAGGCAATCAGACGATTACGGTTGTTAATTGTATCCAAAGTTGGTACCAAGTTGATAAATTTTTATCATTTCTCATAATTTTTTTTTTAATTTTTTCGAATACAAAGGATATGATCATTCTTTTCGCTTTATTCCGTATTCGAGAAATTATATGTTTCAATGGACACATCGATTTGAATACATAATTTAGATTAAGATAACATTTTTAGCAATTTATTTGAGAAAAATAAACATTTAGACTATTGTTTGTATTTTCGTCGATTTTAAATGTGCTACCCCAAAATAATTAATACCAAATAAAACACCTCTTTGAGGTCAAATTTTCCAGTAACGAAAGCTGAACTAGAAACGCAAAATTTATTATATAAATTTTGTGACGAAAATAGTACTGTTAACTGCCTTGGAAACGTACGGAAAATCTTTTTTTATTTATTCGTAACGTTGCGAAATTCCGTCTACTGCTAGAAACACAAAATAAAAAACAGAACTTTTGCAACGATTCGTATGAATAAAAAAGATTTTCCGTACGTTTCCAAGGCAGTTAAAAAATGTGTATAATTTTCGTCACGAGATTTATATAATCCATTTTGTGTTTCTAGTTCAGGTTTCGTCACTGGAACATTTTACCTCAAAGAAGTGTTTTATTTGATATATCATACATGAACTACAAAACATGATAAATACAATAACACTTGCACTTTGACGAATTAAACAATAAAACATATTACCAGCACGGTAAAATGACCATTACAGACCTAATGGATATTTCAAAATTTAAAATAGCCCAAAAACATGATTTAATTGTACTATATATAAAATATCCAAAAATTAAGTTAGCATTTAAATATTACGAAGTTAGAGCTACTGCACAATTAGATGTTAAGCTTATTATTGATAAAAATATAACCAATTGTAACAATAAGTTCCTTAATGTAAAAGATTGTAAAACAGAAATTTTAAATACATATTGTAAACTGTACAAGCATAGTACATGTTTATCAGAAATTTTAAATAAAAAACAAGGAAAATGTACAAAAATAACTGAAAGAAATTTTCGAATTGAAATTATAAAACAAGGAGCAATATTGATTTCAGTAGAAAATCAAACTTTACCAGTAACATATTTAGTAACATTCGAAAATAACACTGTAATAAATAATAAAACCCATGAAAATATTGAATCAAAGATTTGAAATTATTTAAAAAATGATTATGTCAATTTTGGAATATATAGAAACAACTCAAATTGGAAAATATAAATATATTAGGCAAAGAGTTAGGTCAAAACTCATCTATCTATTGGTATATTGTCATCATTTTGAGCATCATTTTGGTCATTTATATTTACATTAAATTCAAAAAAAACCGCATAAAACTGCCAATCAAAACGAATATATAGAAATTCATGAAAATATATACAAAGTTATATTATATCAAATAGAAAAATTAACAGACAATAATGAAGAATCGGGGACGATTCATCTTGGAGAGTGGGGAGTTAACGGCAGACCACACATAGCGGCACGGTAGTAAATATAAACAATATTTCCTATTAATTTGTATCTTGCGGATTCATAATGCAATTTTGCAAACTCAGCAATCATGCAGCTACATAATTGATGACCCATTTAACTTCTTTGGCAAAAATTTAAATTTGATATTTTTTTTCCGATCTGAATGGAAAATTCCATTCAAAGGTGTTAAATAACTTCTTTGTCCAAGACATTGGCATTTCATCATAGCAATGCCAACGCCTTATGGTGAAACTAAATGTTAAATAAATATTGTAAATGTTATAAATAAGCTAAGATTGAAAATAAAGAGCAGTCTTTTTCCAAATTTGGAACTAACTCAATTCGCGAGGCCGCGGATTAAAACATATTTTTTACTGTTTCCCAAACGGGGAAACATAATTTGCATATGACTATGTACCTTTATGTATGCATACTTAAGTTTATATGTACATACACATATGTGTGTATGGATGAATTCATTTGTTGCAAGTGGTTTTGATATTCGCAGCATTGTTTTGGTCTAATGATTAAAAGCAAGGCGAAAATTACTTATATCAACATGGGTCCGTTAATAACTGGTGTGTAAAGACTGCAAGGTGCTTGCGTTTTTTATAATTAATTTATTTCGATTGCTTAGACTAGAAACGTAACCTAATAACGCGTATATCAGCGCGGTGGATGAACGACTAACTGAGAAGTGTTTAATGTCAGTCTCTCGAACTTCACAATAGAGTCGCTCTCTTCGTTCAGTTTCGTTTAGTTTTTGTTACACCGTTCAACCGACCACAACCTTTTTTAATCGTTCATCCATTATTTTACAATTAGAGAGAAATAATTAAAATTACAATTACATACATATACATAAAACAATTCACTTAATTCGGTAAAGTTTTTGTTTGATGTTGTTTAAGCTTATTCATATAAATGTGTTACAAATACGACCTAATTGTATCTCAAAAATTCATACCTATGTTTAGCTTGTATTTATTTAAACAGATTGCTTCTTGTTTCACAAATTTTACCTGTGATTTTGTTGATTTACATTTTCACTTGTCGTTTTTATCCCTTAAAATTTCCCTTGATTTTCCTATTTCTGGTGAATTTTTTAAATTTCTTGCTTGCTCAGCCTCCGTATCCTCTAAGTTTTCAGTTACATTTAATTTTGCCAAGGGATTAGATAAAACTTCTGGCACACGAAAATTCGGAGGCTTCTTGTCTTTACAACGAATAATTTGATTCGTGTGCCTCTTCCATTCCTTTCCCTTGTCATGTGTTTTAACCAAAAACGTTTGTTTTCCAAGCACTTTAAAAATTACCGCTTTTGGCCAAGAAATTCGACCAGGAATTGAAAAATCCTTAACAATAACAGAGTGTTCCACCTTTAGACTATTTTGTTTACCCCCACGATAATTTCTCTTCTGACTATTTTGCTGTTTATTCACATGTTGTGCTATACACTCATTTGTTTTACTTCTGCTTTCTTTTTTGGGTTTAACAAATCTAACCTAGTGCGAAGCTGTCGACCGAACATGAGCTGTGAGGGAGCGACACCAGTGCCACTATGCACAGCATTGCGGTAGTCCAATAAGAATCGGCTTAGTACATTGCTACATTGCGCACCTGTTTGACACCCACCTCGTTTTAGAGCGTTTTTGAGAGTCTTCATTGCGTTTTCCGCTAAACCGTTGGTAGCCGGGTGACCAACTGGTGTGGTAGTGTGCTGAATGCCGTTCAACTTTAGGAACTGTTGGAACTCTGCTGACATGAAAGTAGTGCCATTATCCGAAACCAATGTTTCTGGTAACCCAAAACGCGCAAATAAATCTTTCAGAACATCTATTGTCGCCTTACTCGTAGTGTTTTTTGTCATATCTATACACTCCGCCCATTTAGTGTAACTATCTACTACAACTATCGACTCATAAATGGGCCAAAGGAATCTATATGTATTCTACTCCATGGCTGTATGGGCCATTCCCAAGTCACTAACTCGTGCTTGGCGGAACTAGCGCGCGTCATCAAACACTCTTCGCACGATTTTACGACTTCTTCTAAGTCTTTGCATTGGCCGAGCCACCAACAACATTCACGAGCCATTGCTTTCATTTTCTTTATGCCCATATGTGAGGCATGTAAGAACTGTACTACGCCTCCGTGTAGCGATTTAGGAATAACTAGTCTATATCCCCAAAACAGGCATTGCGTGTCTATGGACAGTTCCAAACGCCTATCAAAAAATGGACGCACTTCCTTCTCAACGCATTTGCTTGGCCATTGTGATTTTACGTACCCTCACTTTCTGCAGCAATGCATCGTTATTAATGAATTCTTGCATCTTTTTTAGATCGAGAGGGATACTAGCTTTTGCCCACGTAGTTGATATACCCACCATCTGAGTAATAGACCGTGGATTCTTCCTTAATACTAGGAAACCTAGAGAAAAAGTCGGCTATGTTTGTGGCCGACTTGATATGAGTTATAGAAAAACTATAGCCAGCTAGCGTAAGCGCTATCCGTTGCAGCCTACTCGGTGCCATCAATGGAATACCCTCTTTAGGGTTAAAAATGTGATGCAGTGGCTTAAATATTATCCGTTACTATGGTAAAGTGACGGCCATATAGGTAGTGGTGAAATTTTTTCACACCATACAGAATGGCTACGGCTTCTCGGTCCAACTGGGAGTAGCGCTGCTCGGTCATTGGTAATTTTCGCGAAGCAAATTCTATTGGCCTTTCTTCGCCTTACTCAGAGACTTGCGATAATACGGCGCCAACGCCAACTGGGCTAGCGTCAACCGTCACTTTCGTTTTAAACTTAGGATTGAAATGCGCTAAGCATGTGTCAGCTTTCAATGCTGCTTTTAGTGCATCCACCGCATGACTACAACTATCTGACCACTCAAAAGCCTTGTCTTTTTTAAGTAACTCATATAGGGGCGCGCCGATACTGGCTACGTTGTGCAAAAATATATGACGCCCAAAAAGGCCTGTAGCTCTTTCACATTTTGGGGATACGCTATGTTATCGATATCGTGAACCTTTTCGGGATTAGTATGAAAGCCATGTTTGTCGATAATGTGACCTAAATAAGAAACGCGATTACAAAAGAAATTATATATTTCTTTTGCTAGTTTCAACCCGGCCTGCTGCAGGATACTAAGTACTTTTTCTACCCTTTCCACGTGAATTTTCCTATTTTGCGCAGTGATTGAAATATCATCGAGGAAAACAACTACACCCTCTAAATGCATTACAAGTCCCTCCATAAGCTTCTGAAAAATCGCCTAAGCGGAAGAAAGTCCACAGATGAGGCGCGTGTATTGGAAAAGGCCTTTTGTAGTGGCTATTGTAGGTAACTTACGCGATGCAGGTTCCAGTTCAATTTGTTGGTAAGCCATCGTTAAGTTCAACTTAGTGAACTCTTGACCCCCGTGCAGCTTAGAAAAAGTATCCTCTATACGAGGTAAAAGGTATTTGTCAACCAATAAATTTGGATTTAGAGACACACTGAAGTCTCCGCATATGCGCACTCCACCGTCTTTTTTTAAAACCGGCATTCGTAAACTCGACCGGCTCGAGCAATTTTAATTGAACCAATTTATTTATTTATTTATTCATTCAATAGTTATCTAGCTCAATAAAGTTGCTTACAGACTACATAGAGATAAAATATATCATACACTAAATCTAGCTTCATTTAACAATAGTTTGAAAGCGGGCTTAGACATAGAAAAATCTATGGCTAAAGAACTTGAGAGAACATTGAATTCTTTCAAAGCTCTAAAGATTGGAGCGTTAGAAGCATAGAGAATACGGACACGTTCAGTATAAAAAATATCAGTATTACGAAGGGTTCTGTTAGGAATATGGAAGCAAATGCATTCGAGTAAATACGGTGAATCAATCACACCATTAATTATGTCAAAGACAAAGGTGAGCGAGAGAATTGTTCTCCTGCATTGAAGAGATTTCAAATTTATTAGCGCACATCTAGCTCTATATGGCGGAATTGGGTCGTCGAAATTCAATGATCGGAGCGCAAAGCGTAAACACGTTTTTTGAACCCGCTCGAGCCTATTAATGTGGCACTCATAATAAGGTCTCCAAATAAATCAATCATATTGCAGCTTGGAACGTACAAGCGACGTGAACAACAGCTTTAACGTGTAGGGATCCGTGAAATCAGAGCTAAAATGGCGAATAAAAGCAAGCACTGAGTACGATTTAGCAATGGTGTAATTTAGGTTACTATGAAATAAAAATTTCGAGTGAAAGACTACACCTAGGTCAGTTAACTCATTACGAGTGGATAGTCGAGTACCATCAATATAGATGAAGTAGGGGTTATACAATGAAATTTGGAGAATGATAGGTGGAAACATTTGCATATATTTAGCTGTAAGCGGTTGGTACGACACCAAGCTGAGACATTATCCAAGTCAAACTGAATCTTGATGGAATCAAGGGAGTTTGCAATGGTGAAGAAGATCTTCAAATCATCACATATAAAAGAAATTTGGAGTGCGTAAAACACGACGATATTTCATTGCTAAAAATGACAAAAAGCAAAGGGCCTAAAATGCCACCTTGTGGAACTCCAGAAGAAACAATGAATGAATTGGATGGCGCGTTGTCAACAACGACTACACATTTGCGATTATGCAGGTATGATTTTAACGAATATAAAAATATTGACTGAAAATCTAAACTTGCTAATTTGGAAATCAAAGGTGAATGATCTACTCTATCGAAAGCTTTTGTAAAGTCGGCATAAATAGTGTCGACTTGAAGACAGTTGTTAAAAGCCGACATGCAATACTCAGAAAAAGTTGCTAAGTTAGTTACAGTGGATCTGCCGGACATAAAACCGTGCTGGTTATTGGAGATGAAATGCTTAACTGTAAAATATAACTTCTGCTTTACTATATAATCAAATAGCTTTGATACAGTTGATAACTTGGCAATGGGCCTGTAGTTGGCAACATCGTTTTTGTTACCACTTTTGAAAAGAGGCCTGATGAAGGTTTCCTTCCAAGCATCGATAAACTCGCCACACTCAAGTGATTTATTGAAAACTATTAAAAGTGGAACCGCAAAATCCAAACAGTTTTTAAGAAGTAAAGACGACAGGCCGTCAACATCACTCTGCGATGATGCTTTGATGTTGAAAATGCCTTCAACTACATCATCAAGAGATAAAGAGAGCGCTCCAAGATTAATAGGAGAATCTACAGTTGAAAAGCAACTCCTAGAAGTTTCTGACTGTGTTACAAAATTAGCGCGGAAAAAATCAGCAAAAAGGTTGGCTGCCTCAGGTGGTGATGAAGCATGTGTCCCATTAAAAAAAACTTCTGACGGAATACTAGAGCAGGTTTTTTTTTCGAATTGACGTAGTTCCACCAAAAAGACTTTGGAACTTCCGAACGTATCTCCTCTGTAGATTTTACCAAGCTGTTTGAATTCACTAGAATAGTGAAGGTATTTGTCTCTCTAAACTGATGCTTTAGTGGATTTACATTTTTTGTAGTACTTATTCCTCAAATTCTTTAGCTTCTTAAGTTCCTCTGTACACCAAGGAATCCTATAACATTTATTTTTCTTAGCGGTATATATTGTTCAAAAAAATTTCATTAACTTTATTTTTAAAAGTAGTATAAGAGTCAGCAACGTGAACTCCAGAAAGTAATGCATCCCAGTCTACATAAGAAATTTCTTGATTGACAACGTCAAGATTGCAACGATTAAAACTGAAACTAGGAGCTAGATTATCTGTACAAATACTCTCATAGTTATAGAATTGAAGATCAAGAATAAGAGGAACGTGATGTAAACCGGGACACGAAAGCGGGTCAAGACACTCATTTAAAACAAAATTCATATTGTCATTAATAATATAGATCTAAAGTTTTAGCTAACTAATTAGAGAAGCTATTTATCTGAGCAAAATTAACGCTTAACAAATTATCAATAACTTATGATTCCGAGAACGTGTTCAAATTTTTTGGAAGTAAAGTGTCACCTATAAATGACCATTCCACATTCCGTAAATTAAAATCTCCGAGAATACAGAAATTAACACCATCGTGACAGCGAGCTATATCGACTATGTTGTCCACATGCGCTTTATAAAGTGAGTCCGCGCTAGACGGAGGAATGTATGATGCGCAGATAAGTAATTTGGAGATGCGTTGTATCGAGACACAGAGTTGGTCTAAAAGGGAATTCGTATTGCTCAGACTCACAAACGATGAGCGAAACCGGCGGTGAACTGCAATGAGAACTCCTCCTCCTCTCGAGAGACCAGTTTTAGAATAGTCACGATCTTTGCGATACACAGTATACAAGTTGGAGTCAAAGAATTCACCGTCATTAAATTCCGGGGTCAACCATGTTTCAATAAGGACAAAGATATCATAATCCGTATGAGAGCTCATATTCACAAGTGAGTTTGATTTTGTCCGCAGGCCGGAAACATTTTGAAAATAGATCTTGAGATCCTTCAAATGAAAATTTGCTGGAGCAAAAGCATCTAAGGATTTAGTTCTGGTGCATCGCCCTTTGAAAAAAACCGATTTACCGATTTCACGCTCTACTTGGCCTTGGTTTAAAAAATCTAGGTGTTGTCCCCTCTTTTAAACGCAGCTTTGCCTTTGCTTTTGTAAAACAGCCTAAGCTTTCATGAAATAACGCGTGAAATTTAGGAACAACCCTCTGCGCCATCGTATCTACGTCGACGCACGAATAATTTAAATTGGTTATGCTTATTCCGAAAGTTTGTAAAAAGTTTCAACCGAGTAGAGGTGGCCCACCATTACTAACAGAGATGCGCTTTTTCCCTTGTATTCCACGAGCATTTCGCGTATGCCTACCGGGTTAATTACGACCCTGTTGTATGTTTCTAAAATAACATCTGTATCAGACAGCAAATTCTCTGTAAAGTACCGCGTATAAGTGTCAAACGAGAGTACGCTAAATTCTGAGCCTGTGTCCAGCTCCATGACGAAAGGTATTTTATTTAAAACTACGTTTACTCTTATTGGACCATCGCTCTTGCTTTGCATTGAAAACAAACTCACTTCACTATTATCTAGATAATTAAGACCTGCTCTCTTACTTTTGCACATTTTTTTTAAATGCCCTCTCTTCATACAATTATTACATTTGTAGTTTTTATACCTGCAATTATAACTAGTATGTCCTGTTAGTCCGCATACCATGCATGGTTGTTGTTGCTGCTGCCTCGCTGATCCTCTCGCCAGATGCTGACGCTGCTGGTAACTGTTACTCGGCTTACCCTTGCTCTTAGGCGCCTTGCCTTTGTTGCTGCCCACAAAGTAAAACGATTCTTGTGGCTCCGCCGTGTTAGCAATATCCACCGCCTTGTTCATGCTGCATGTAACGCTCTCCAAAAAGGTTTTATCGCGAGCCGGACATTTTTCCAGTCCCATCACGAACTTGTCTCTGATAGCAGTATCCAACATCGTGCCAAATTCACAGTTGACCGCCAATGCCCGCACCCGCGCTCCCCAATCGTTCACAGACTCTGTCGATGCTTTGGTTGCGTTATAGAATTTGTAGCGATCGGCATAGGCAGATGACGTTGCACACTGGTCGAAGGTCGTGGTTTCCTGATCCAGCATTGCGGGATGTACCAGATTCTGAAGCAGCATATATGCTTTTTCGCTTAGTGATGTTAGCAACATAGCTTTTTTTCTTCATCGCATCGGTGATAGTGTTAGCAATAAAAAATTGGACTAGCTGCTGGTGAAATACATTCCCCGAGTTTTCCTCGTGGTGGAAACGCGGCAAATTCCAATTACTGCCGACTGCAAGATGCTTGCGTTTTTTATAATTAATTTATTTCGATTGCTTAGACTAGAAACATAACCTAATGACTCGTATATCAGCGCGGTAGATGAACGACTAACTGAGAAGTGTTTAATGTCAGTGTCTCGAACTTCACAATAGAGCCGCTCTCTTCCTTCAGTTTCGTTTAGTTTTTGTTACACCGTTCAACCCATCACGTGGTGAAAATATATATGTGTGGATGATATATGCAATACAAGGTTGCACACACCACACAAAGAGAAGACGAGAGTAAGAGGAAATTCCGAAAAAATAATAAACTAGTGTTCGCCCAGCGGTTGAAATTCAACCGCTAAAATTAAGGATAGTTTATGTGAGTTGAGTTGAGCTGAAATAAAATTTGTTGGAATGGGTTAAGTGGAGGGGAGTTTAGCTTAGTACTTAGCATAACATAACATAGAATAGCATTAGATTCAATAACATAACATATGTAGCATAACACATCACAATATAACATCGCACATTCTTCAGTTGTATTTCCTTTTTATCCCTATCACTTTCTTCCTCTCTATCTTTGTCTCAATCGCTTTTATGTGTATTTATGGTTATGTATGTTTATCTACGCCTTCATATTCATGTTCATGTTCATGTTCATGTTCATTTTCATGTTCATGTTCATGTTCATGTTCATTTTCATGTTCATGTTCATGTTAATATTCATCTTCATCTTCATCTTCATCTTCATCTTCATCTTCATCTT
>NW_023458563.1:8049969-8050082 GCF_013731165.1 Rhagoletis pomonella | reverse complement strand
ATCTTCATCTTCATCTTCATCTTCATCTTCATCTTCATCTTCATCTTGATCTTGATCTTGATCTTTATCTTCATCTTCATCTTCATCTTCATCTTCATCTTCATCTTCATCTT
>NW_023458563.1:8022985-8049959 GCF_013731165.1 Rhagoletis pomonella | reverse complement strand
TTCATCTTCATCTTCATCTTCATCTTCATCTTCATCTTCATCTTCATATTCACCTTCGTCTTCATATTTATCTTTTCCTTTATCTTGATCTATATCTTCATTCTTTTCTCCATTTACGTATTTACCCCCACCATTGTTATTAGGTCAGGTAGTTAAATTTTCCTTCCTCTTTTTCTTTACATTGTTTCTTTAGTGATATCTTGTCATGTGTTGAAATTGGGTGTGGTGAGTTGCAGTGTGGTGGAATTGGGTGTGGGAGTTACGGTGTTATGAATTCAGGTGTGGTGGTCTTAAGAGGTGTGGTAAATTTAGTTGTGGTGAGTTGAGGTGTGGTGAATTAAGGTGTGGTGAGTTAAGGTGTGGTGAGAAAGTTGAGGTGTGGTGAATTAAGGTGTGGTAGATTAAGGTGTGGTGAGTTAAGATGTGGTGAGAAAGTTGGGGTGTGGTGAGTTAAGGTGTGGTGAATTAAAGTGTGGTGGATTTAGGTGTGGTGAATTAAGGTGTGGTGAATTTAGGTGTGGGGAGTGAAGTAGTGGTGGATTTAGGTGTGGGGAGTTAGGGTGTGGTGAATTAATGTGTAGCGAACTCAGGTGGAGTAAGTTTTTAAGCGGTGGTGAGAGGAGTTGAGGTGAGTTAAGTTAAGTTAAGGGGTTCAGTTAAGATAAGTTATCTTTATCCTTATCTTCATATTCATCTTCATCTTCTTCCTCGTCTTGGTCTTCATCTTCTTCTTCATCTTTATCCTTTCCTTTATCCTGATCTAAATATGTCCATTCTTTTCTTCATTTACATGTTCACCCCCACCATTGTTATTAGGTTAGGTATTTAAATTTTCCTTCCTCTTTGTCTTTATATTTAGGTGTCTTTACTTTTATTTTAATTTCTGTATTTATCCCTTTCTTCTTCTCCATACTCAAAATTATCTCATCCTTGTTTGAGGCTAATCTATTCATGTACATACATACATACATCTTATTCCTAAACTGCTGCTTAGCACGTTTCTTTTATTCACTATCAATATTAAAGCATACATTTAGGAGGCATTTCCGCCCCAACCATGTACATGTATGGCATTGGTATTGGTGTGACTTTTGAATTGATTTTTTCGCTCTATTTTAAACTAATTTGAAATTTTAATTGCCTGCACATCAGCATCAAAATACCTTTCTAATGATATATAATTTTTTATACCTTAGAAGTACAGTTTAGCCGTAAAAGGGGTGTAAAGGAAACATGATTGCCTATTTATATGTGTATATGCACATATATATGTAACTGAATCGCCTATAAATAGGTTTGCATATAAGTAGATTATCCTCATTTTCGAGCTTAACTCCCTAATCTGTAATTCGAAAAAGAGATTAGTCTAACAAAATTATAATAATAAAATAATCGCAGGTTAAACTGATAACTTTTCGGTGTCCGACCTAGTTTTATCGATGATATTTGCGAAGAAGAGGAGAAATGTTAAATTTAAAAGTAAACAAAAATGGACGCTAGCAAGAGTTTTTTAAAACTATTTTTAATAAAATTTTAAGTAAAAATATATTTAAAGTGCTTAATATGTATAGTGATCACGGAGGCACAGAGAAGAAACTAAACTTTTCCTTGAGTTGTGAGAATAACAAGCACAACAAATTTAACGGCTAATAATCTGATGTTTGTCTTTGTAAACAGGGTGATTAAAACGAGCTTTAATCGATTTTACATATATTAAATGGAAATGTACTCTTATGCCTTGCCGTACGCATATGTTTACACATCAAACTTCATGAGTACCATGAGAATATCCCTAATCTGTGGTTCTTCATTTGTCGCTAAGTTTACGTTAAACTCATGAATACATATAACATAGCATCTTTTGTTTGCAAAATAGGAAGCTAAATTATTTTGTCCGGAATTTCCTCTTACTCTCGTCTTCTCTTTGTACAACCTTGTATTACTTATATCATCCATACGTATTTTCATTAGTTATTAACGGACCCATGTTGATTTAATAATTTTTAAATTTTCACCTTGCTTTTAATCTTTAGACTAAAACCATGCTACGAATATCAAAACCCCTTGCAACAAATGAATTCATCCATACACATCATCCATACACATGTATGTACATACAATTTTAGGTATGGCTGAGTTCCAAAAAGTCAGTTGCAAAGCAACTGTACAAAGTCACGCATTCCTAAATGCAAATGTGTAATTTTTGACGATGTGGCATGTCCCAAAATGTATCGTAAAAGTTATCGATGCGTATACAGAAAGCAAACTGCGCATCGCTAAGCTAATTGATACTTTGATGATATTTCGAAGTAAACAATGGCCGATGTCGAAGGGTAAGATTACATTTTTCTACCTTAATTCAGTGCTATATTGAATATTTAAAATATTCAATATATATGGTTGCAATGTGTCGCAACTCTGCACATACAAACAGTTTGAATACAGCAGTATAACAGTTTCCAAACATTGTATTGATACGTTTTTTGTTTGTGAAGTCAGCATATGTATACATAAAGATACATAGTCGTATGCATGCACAGAGTTTGCATAATCGGAAGTAAAATTTATTTTTACGGCATTTCCTCTTACTCTGAATATGCCTAAATCTATGCAACCATTTGCATTAGCAGGTAAACACAGAGTGCTTCTAATGAAATTAAAAATTTTCTGCTGCAATACACATGGTATGTTCTTCGAAATTTTCTGCTGGGCTATGCGTTACAGCTTCGCAAATTTTACCCCTACCGAAACCAAAGATGTATGCACATCAAAAGTATTTAGAGGTCGCTGGTATGTCCTTCGAAATTTTCTGCTGGCCTATGCGTTACAGCTTCGCAAATTTTACCCCTACCGAAGCAAAAGATATATGCACATCAAAAGTATTTAGAGGTCGCTCAGAGAGCTCAAAGTGTTCCATGTATTTTACATAGAAAAACCACTTTTCATAGAAATGGCATAGAATTCTTGGAAATCAATATTTTCAATCGGAAAACTCTTATTCTCTTCAGGAGGCTTCCAATAACAACACCCAGTTGTTAATTTAGCCATTTTTTAATACTAAATAATTTTTATTTATACCCCCTTTGCATTTTTTTCTGAGGGTTTTGGCGGTTTTGGTAAATATGCTTGCAAATATGCTTTATGCTTGCTTTTAAGTACAGTTTAATGTTTTGTTATACCCGAGCGCACTTGGGCACAAGGGTATTATAACTTCGATTGCATAACAGTTGCTTGTAACAGCCCAAACGAATCGAGATAGATACATATATACAAATGTATACATAAAAGCTCAGAATGAAAAGAGAAATCGACTAAGCCATGTCTGTCCTTCCGTCAGTAACCCGAGCAAAAATTGGTATTTGTCAACGAAATTTGGTAAGTAGGTTGCCCTTTATCCAAGGTATGTTGGGATTGAAAATGGGCGAAATCGGGCAATAACCACGCCCACCTCCCATAAAACGGTGTTTTCGATATATGCAAAAACTAAGATATTTCCGCAAATACTGGATCCAAATTGTTGAAAGTTGGTATTTGAATAGTATTTGAAGTAGAATTTCGGCATAAAATAAGACAGTTATACAATTTTTGGAAAATGGGCGTGGCCCCGCCCACTTATGATTAAATGCTGTATCTCTGTAGTCCCTTTACCAATCCTTACCAAACTCGGTGAGAACATTGCTTAGGGACTCACTAAGAAACTCAGACAATAACCACGCCCACCTCCCATACAACGGTAACTTACAGTAACTATTTAAGCTAATTTACTCAAAATCGACATATGCAATGACCATTTAGCTGAAAACGATTTTTAGTAAAATTTTTGGAAAATGGGCGTGGCACCGCCCACTTACGCCTACATATGTTTATCTCGGTACCTGGTTTATCAATTTCTACCAAACTCGACACATTTAGCAACCTTGGCGCAAAGAAGCAATATGTTGAAAATTTATGAGATCGGACTAAAATATTTGCCAGTTACCATAAAACGGTAAATTTCAGAAATACGAAAACTCCGATTTTTCAATAACTGAAGACGCCAACAATCTTTTAACAAGACACAAGATTATTGATTTTTGTTAAATGGGCTTTGCACCACCCACTTATGACTACAGAAGTATATATCGATAACCGCCTTACCGATTTCCACCAGATTTGGTCCAATTATTTCAATATATCATAGCATATTATTGAAACTATTTGACATTGGGAAAAATAATCTTCCTTAGCATGCACTTTACTGAGAGGTGGAAAAGCGATATTTAATACGTGCACCGGATACATGTATAAAGTTAGGTTTCGCCTGAGCTTATACTTCTTTACTTGTTTTACCCTATGTTATGTCCGAGATCACTGCCTAGATGCCAGTTAAGGTCCCATGAAAACCCATTCAGTAGTTTCGGAGATTAGTGATTTCAAACAGACAAAAATTATAAAAATGCCCCAAGTCTATTCTATTATACTCCCTGCATCACCTTCGGTATTTTTTTTTTAAAGAAATTTTAAACGTACAGTCATGACTTTTTTAAAGTTTTATTATAGTTTAGTTAAAAAAAAATTACTTAAAAAACATTCCAACTACAGTGAAACCCGCTTGAGTACCCCCGCTTAAGTACCTAACCCGCTTAATTTCCCAACATTTTTGAGCACCGTGAATTTTTTAATGTATTCTGAAGAAAATCCCCCTTTTAAGTACCTCCCCGCTTATGTACCCAACCCGCCTAAGTACCTACATTTTTCGTACCCCATTTACCATTTTACTTATAATTTCCCCCTTTTAATTGCTTTTTTTTAATTTCTTCAAAAATTTGCATATTTTCAAATTCAGTGGCAGGGCTACACACCCTCGGCAAAAAATTTTAAAAATCAATGGTAATTCTTCGCCACTTGAAACTTGGACATTATTAAAATTTTAAGCTTATATTTTAAGTTTCTACGGTATTTGTTAGGGAATGAATTTTTCTAATTGAAAAATTTTAAAAATTAAAAAATAAACATAAGTGGCAAACAATAGCATTTTGAATTTGGTCCAAAATGATATGCCCTGTTTGTGTTCATGTATAAATATGTATAATCAATGACTTTTCAATTTAATTCTTGTGAAAATGACATTGCTTTATCTGTTTTTTTTTTTTTAATAAAGTTTTCCTTTATGTGTTTACTTGTTTAAATAATGCTACGATCTTTGTTTTAAATTACGTATACTTCATTAAATGTTCATGCTTTATTCAAGGACTTAATTATGTAAGTTAACAAGAAGATGTAACTACATCACAAATTATGTTCGCTTAAGTACCCGTATCGAGGTACTTAAACAGGTTCTTTTAAGTAATCAACCCGCCTAAGTACCTCAAAAACCTGACATTTTTCGTAAGGTACTTAAGCGGGTTTTACTGTATTTAACAAATTTCACCATACACTCGAAGCTATTTTAACAGTACCAGCATTAATCTGTGAAACAGCCATTTTGACAAGAAATCTGTAAAGCCTGAGAGAAGTTCAAAATTTGGCATCTTTCACAGCTTGTTTTGAAGCAGCTTTCCCATGTATATATATTTATTAATAGCACTAAGGTCTTCTCAAGGCTTAACAAGGTAGAAGTGATTTCGACATTTCTCTCTTTTGAACTGCGACTAAAATGTAAATTCTTAACCCTATGCTATTAAAAATTTCTATTTTTTTAATATAAATTTTCAATTGTGAGCTGTGCGCCTGATTTTAAATACATAATAAAATGAAACGGAACTACGGGCGGTTTGTTGTGTTTGACAAGAGCCAGGACAACAAACTTGTCCGTTATTTTAAAACTCCGAAGTATCAATACTTCATTACGAGACTCTTCACGTGTGCGCGAAGACCATTTTAGTGCCAATGACTTTATTTGTTGCCCATCGCAGCCGGGTATTTCTAAGCGGACGCGTTTGTTCCCAGGTGCAGGAATTATTATACCGAATGTGCAGAGAAAATCTTCCACTCATATACATGGACAGACCAAATTTCAAATGGTGGTCAAATAAAACCTAAACCAGAATTCCTTGTTGACATAAAGAAACTGAAATTAACTTTTAATAAATTTAATGGAAAGGAAATTTCGAATTGCAAAAATTTAATAGCCGAATTATTGGAGTTAAGTTTTTTAAATGTCTAATATACTTTAAAATTAAGTATTTAAATAAAAAAAATAAATGCTACTAACAGCACGAAAATTGCCAAAATGGGTTTATAAATGAGTGTGTTTCACTTATTGTTTACATTTTTTGACATTACAGTCAGCTATGAGAGAGCTCGACTGAATTGTCACTTCTACCTTGTTGAATATGCCTTGAGTCTTTTTTCCTGGAAAAACTTTGTTTCCCTCTATCTTTAGTTACAGTAAATCGATACAATAAAGTATAAAATTCAGTGTATGTGTTTCACTGAAAAAAATAAACGTTTTCACTTAATGTTGAATAAACCTTACCGAATATTTTTGTGGCTTGCAGAATCCACCTTAAATTTGCGTGGCAGATGATTGAGATGCAATTCAGCGGCCGCTGCAAAATGTCGATAACTCTTATGCATGTGATGCGTAAGTATTGGATTCATGCCCATTAATTTGATATCTTCGGATATAGGTGTGGAAATCGCCGTATGCTGCGAAAATTTTATATTTTTATTTTCATATTTTTAAAATACGTAAGGTTAATCAGTCTGTGGACATACCTGTAAATTTAGTAGGTAGTCGTTATCTCCACATGACGGTGAAATCGGCTGAGAATCATGGCTCGTGCTCCTGTATGCATATTTATTTAAACAAAGTCAGTATTTTTTTAAAATTACATTTCAGTTTCAAAACGACGTTAAAAATTTTTTATAAAATTAAAAGATGATAGTTAAAGCATATTTATGTGATATTTAGAAGAAAAAATGTCTGTCAAAATGTTTGGAAAAGAAATAACCATTATGTGAGTAGAAAAAAAGTGCATTCTCTCAAGTTGTGTGTAAAAATTCTAGTGCATTATTAACCCGGCGCCGTAAAAATAGTTACGAGGCCGATGATACGATTGATCTTTAAGTTAAACTAAAAAAAAAAGTAATTGAACTGCCTGATTTATTGTTTATTATGTGATAAATAGTAAAAAACAGATATACTATGTAAATTAATCTTTTATTCACTTTTGTTTATAACATGCAAGATGAGCTATTACAAAATTTTACTTTCGTAATGCTGATGATGACGGTTGTTGCCTATTCGGTTTGCCCGTCAATCATTGTTGTCAATCTCAACTTACGGTAGACCCAAGGAACGTGCAGTTTTTATGGGGTCTGACCAAAAGGATAGGGGTGTAATGGAGTGGGATTGAGCTGGCATGTGAGGAGATGGTTGGCGTCGTCTGGGTAATCTCCACATGCCGGACACTCATTGGGGATGTTGGGGTCGGGTCTGGACAGGTAGTTGTTAAGACGGCTGGAATATTCAGACCGTAGCTGGGCCAAAGTAACGCGGGTCTCCCTTGGCAGTTGAAGCTCTGGTGGTGATTGGGCTCCGAATACAGCATTCATGGGTCGGAAGTCTTTAGCTTCGTCCACAGCGTCCACCTAGTCACCGGCGACCAAACAAGCGTCGCATGGTTCAGAAACGGCCGGCCAATTGCCTTGTATGTTGCCAGCCAATTGCCTTTTTCTTAAGTGCTGCCGGCAAACGACTTTATGAAACTTGTGTTAGTTGTTGTTGTTTCCGACAGGGTGGGCGTATGATGTATTTTGGAACGAATTTCCGTCATCCCTTGTCAGATTTGGTTTGGGGACAAACCGGTTTCGGCGTTATGCCATCTTCAGTGTAATTTTTCGTTCTGGAAAATTTTTTTGGTTGCTCGTATTTATACTCCTTTTTAACTACCTCTTTCTTTTGTTAGGTACGTCTTCTTACTTTTGCAATATTTGCGGTGCTGAATAGGTAGATGCATTTCTTTGGCTTGTTTTTGCTGGCAGGTAGAAGTCAGTGATTTTTACCTTCTTTGTTTTTATAGTTAGTGTATTCCCTTCCATGTCTATCCTTCATATTTTGTTGTTGTTATTTTTCTTCTCGTACAGTAGTCTTAGAGGTTCAAACAGTGCGTCCGATACAGTATTTATTTGCTCATTTATTATTTGCCCTTTGAAGGTCTTCTGATTATGTATTTCCATGTGTTCTAATATATTCAATCTTTGTCGTATATGTTCTAATGTTAAGTTCTGTTGTTTATCCAATCTTCATTGGTGCGCATTTATTTTTGATCATGTGATTTGCGAAGTTCAATTCTGTTGTAGCCTCTGGTTTACGTTTTTTCTTATTATAATCCCTTATGTATTCTCGATACCTTGTTCTTATGTTTCGTCCTGTTTGTCCTATGTAGCTGTATCGGCACTCGCAGGTTAACTTGTAAACGCCCTGTTTATCTAACGGGTCTTCCTCGCTTATTTTCTCTTACAATATTCCTCCCACAGTGTTCCTTGTTTTAAATGATGTCTGAATGTCGTACATATGAAAGAATTTGGCAAGTTTATACGATGTCTTTCCCGTGTAAGTTAGAACTGCCCAAGTTTTTTTATTGTTCTCATCTTTGCTGCCCTTTTTTGATTTTGTGGCCTTTCTTAACTTTTCAACCAGGCCTCTTTTATATCCATTATTTTGCGCAATGGCATATATTGTATTCAGTTCATTCTTGTAGTCTTCTTCCGTTAGAGGGGTCGTTTCAAGCCTCGTTATTAGTTGTCTATGTGCTGCATTTTTGTGTTGCTGTGGATGGTTCGAGCTGTTGTATATTATTATATCTGTGGCTGTTGGTTTTCTGTATATTTCGAACTGTATCTTGCGCGTGGTATTGCTTACTTTAATTGTTAAATCCAGATTGAAGCCTGATCGCCTTTTATCAGGTGGTGAAGAAGGTCGCGGTTGATTTCCTTCCAGTTAAGAAGCTAGGAAATCAGAAGAGATAGCCGTTTTCTTCTGAACAGAGGTCATCAATGTAGTTCCCAGGTCCGAATTTCGAGCAGTCATCAGCGTATGAGACTAGGGAAATACCCTCCGGTGGCTGAAAGAGCTTCGAAATGTAGAAGTTAAACAGTAATGGGGAAAGGACACCACCCCATATAACCCCCTGATTAATTCTTCTAAGTTTTGAGCTTTGATCTCGGAAGATTTCTGACGACTGTCGACCACTCATATAATTCGACGACCACCGTTTCAGTCCTGTTAAATGACAAACGGCGTCAAACGCCTTTGACAAGGTCAACGCTACTGGGACTATTCTCTCACAGAGGCGGTTGCGGTTTAGGCAACGAGTTATCTGGGTATTTATGAAGTTAAATGCTATTGCTGTGCTTTGCCCTTTACGGAAATCATGCTGATGCTTCTCTGGAGTCAGGTAGTGTGTAAAGCACGGAAATATCAGGGCCTCGATTGTCTTCGCGGCCGAGGAAAAGAGCGTTATTGGGCGATACGATTCCCGTTTGTTGGCTGGTAGGACCACTGGCCACGACTTAAACACATCGGAATTATTGAGAGTGGCCATTGACAAGTTGAGTTCTTTGGTGAAATATACTACTCCCGCGGGACCAAATTTTTCAGCATCAGCATACAAATTCGGTCGGGTCCAATGGTTTTTTCTGCTTATGCTAAATTGCCAGTTGCCGAATCTCTAAATTAAGGTCATTTAAGCGAGGATCCTCGGGATCAACCTGGCGTAGATGGTCACGCTTATTTGTTAGAACAGCCGCTTCTGCCGGGAAGTTTGGGCGGACTTACGCGATAAGTCCGGATGGACCCGCTGCGGCAGTGACCAACTTCCGGAACTGGCGTTCGCCAGCATATATGTCTGTAGGTAAAGGAAGGGTTGCGAAGCTGCTCTCGGTAACACCCGCCAAGCTGTCCGAATCGACTTTGCTAAAGTTGATGTAGGTAGGAGATCCGCGGGGGCTAAGCCGTTAGGCTTATTGATCGAGATGAGTATGATTATGCTACTTGTCAGACCTTCGAACTGCTGCAGCTGATTATGGGCAGTAGCTCGTTTGTCCAACAGTTCTCTACCAAGACGAATTCATATATGAATTCGACGCTTTGTTCTCTACTGCTAATGAGTGGTAGAGAACTACGTATATTCTCTACCAGTAGGAAATAATTGGTAAAGAAAAGTTACAGAAACGAGCTACCATCGTCGTTAATGGTGTAGAATGTCGAATCGTCTATCGGCTCATTCAATAGGTTTTCTCTACGATCATTTACCAGGCTTGAGTGCGATTTTAAGTCACCTACTACCGTTATGTTTGCACCTCTCAGTAGCACCGGGGTAGCAGGTGACAGGGGGTATATATACTTTAAATATTTCGAGCTCGACATCGCCTGACATTCTAGGGTGGTGTCCCTGTGGTCGATGTATTCTTCGATTAGACGATAGTACCGGTGTGGTGTAGGATGATTGTTGCGCCCGCCACGGTTACAGTAGCTGCGTGGTAGCGTATGGCTGTAGTTTTTGCGTTAGTGATTGCGGCTGCGGTGATCTGCAACATGAGGCGCGGTAGCTTGTTGTCCATTCGCGTGTGGTGCGCAGGTCAGAGCATAGGCGGAAGTGGCACCAGCTAAGGCATGAGTTGCATTTGACAGATGCCACATTCCAGTATACTCTGTTCTAACACACGGCGAAGATTGTGTGGGCAACCAAGAGCTGGTGGTTGGCATTCACACATGAATTCGAGCAGGTGGTAGGGTGGTTTGAGGGGTGGGCGTGTGGGAGGTTAAGTGCTGTTCGAAGGGGGCTTCTTGGAGCCGTGCAGACTCTTTGGGTGGTAGTTCACACGTGCGTGTTCCGCGTGCTGGTAGCTGTGGAGGCGAGTGGTCCCGTTTGGTGCGAGAAACAGGGGGAAGGGGGGGGAGGGGGGGGCACAAAGCTTGTGGACCATTCTCTGCATTCTTAAGTGATTCCATCCGTTACCGAAGTGGAGTTTGGATGGAGTCGATTCTGTCAAGCACAGCAGAAGTAGATTTCTGGTCTGGGTTTGGACTCAATGCCTGCTTGAGAGGTAGGATGCGGAGGTATTGCTCCATGGACGAAAACTGATTGAGGCAGCTCGCCGATCTCATCGACTTTAGTTCGCTGAAACAACAGCTTGGTCGGGTTAAACTGAAGCTTTTCCGGTACGTAGAACTAGCTGTCGTGGGATGACGCTGGTCACAGGTACTTGTTTTTATTTCATGCACATGTATCTAGCTGCGCATGAATGAGTAGGAGAAGGGGGGTTGTGTCTAGTGCTATCTAAACGATCGAATAAATAATATGTAAAAATACCGAGATATAGCTGTTAAAAATCAATCGAGTTTAGCCAGTTTGACTCATCGTCAATGGCGCCGGGTTCAGTGGAAATAAAAGCCTATCATTTTGTTGGAAAACATGTAGGAAAATATTAACTAATTGATATCGAACAAGCTTTAATTCCAAAAGAAAAGATTTATTTAGTAAAAATTTAAAATTAAAGAATAATTATTTTAAGTGGAGGAAATTTTAATAAATCGGTTTGTAACGAGAATTTTTTATATATGTATATGTATGTAGTATAGAAAATTGTACTTACTTATTTAAAATAGAATTTCTAAGATTAATACCAAACTAAATTGTTGCATACATCATGGAAAAATTGGCTTGTACCTTACTGTTTAAAGCTTAGTTTCCAGTTCTTAAGAAAACGGTAAAGAAAAAATTGCCATTATTTATTGTTATATTGTGTGACCAAGGAATTTTGACATCTGAGATTCCACAGCCTGTTGCCTCACTCTTGCCTGAAGAAATAATGGAACGGGCATATATTTCGTTACAAACATGAGTTGCCTTGTGCTCTTTTTTCACAAAAAACTTTAGAAACCCGTAGTAGAAAACGTAGCAAATTTTTTTAAGAATTGCTTACCGCCTTAAGGAAATTCGACACAAAAAATTTCTTAGCCATTTCTTGTGCCTTATTTTATATGGAGTTTCTGCTTATTTTGAGAGCTGGATACTAAGCTTAATCGTTTAGCAAATAATTGGCATACTTTATGAGCAGAGCTGTTAACAGTACTTTCAAAATGGAATATCAAAAAAATAAAAATCAATAAATACTGTTTGCAAAGGAATGTGAATGCAAATACCAAGCTCTAAATGAATCATGTAAAGAGTTTAAAATAAATTTCTAACCGGAGCGAAGTCCGTGCAGAAGTATGTGCGAAGGTTGATCGAACACAATTTGTCTTAAGTTTTGTTATTATCGTCATCTCCACCCTAAGCTTTGCTTTCATTCTGTTTTCAACATTAGGGATTTACTCCAACTTAAAGAAAACATTCCATAGTTCACCACACTTACTGACTTACTATGTATCACGATTCGTCTGCGGACGACAGCGTATCTGATCGCGATTTTATTTCTCTATCGGTCATTTTCGTCTTGCTTTTCATTTATTACATTGCAATTGTCTCGGCTGCATTTAAACCGGCTAGAATGATGCCGCCGGACTAACTTTTGAAGCACTCCTGTGCAGACGAATCGTTCGTGTTGCCTATCGCTCGTAATATATAATGGGTAAGGCCATCTCAAGTGGGTCACAAATTTACCGACGTTCGAATTTCCAGGTGATTTTTCACTCAAATGAAGTTCTACTCACCTGAAATACACTCCGTAAACTACACTGAAAAATTTTAAAATTTTGAATATTTATGAGCAATTGAATTTTTTTACAATGGTACGGGATTAATTTTTTTTCACTGCAAATACAAATTGGAATTTGATGATAAATAAAATAAATTTTTTCGTCTTGAAAATTTTAAATTTAATATAAATAAAATAATTTTTTCTAACAAATGAAAATTTCATCAATTTCTCCGCCTGAAAGAAAAATTATAATATCAGCATATCACGCCGAGAGTATTCAAGAATTCACTCCGAAAAAAATATGTGAACGGATAACAGTAGTTTATTCACAATCATAACTCTAGGGCGAGCTTACACAAGGGAGTGTATACATTAGAGTGGTTTTAAAAAATCGACTTTCGATTTTTACAGGTGCTTACGTCTAGAAATGTGCCACCAGTGAAAAATACATATGTGGAAGTTTGAGCCCAATCGGAACATGCCTTCACGTGCCGAAAGTGCCTAAAGTTTGAAAAAACCATAATTTTTCGAGAAAGTACGATATTTTTCTGCTTTAGCTGTCGACTGATTCTATCTAAAGTTATAAATAAAAGGTAATTTTATTGACTTTAAAGTAAATTATAATACACTTTCTTTAAAAATGTACGGTTTCAAAGATATTTAACATTTAATGGTACAGGCACCTTTCTGATAAGGTTCATGGGGTAAATATTATGATTTAGGATTTATGATTTTTTGTTTGTCTTCAGTTTATTGTTCGGTTAATCTTGGCCAGTTCTAATTTGTATTCATGACTTTTGTAAGTAAAAGTCACTGATTGATTTTAAATTGATGACTTCTACAAATAAAACTGATTTGTTTTGTTTTAGATTTTATAATTTGTTTCAATACTGTTGTTCGTGCATGTTGCAAAGCGGAAATGCAGCCAAAAGTGAAAATTTCGTACAAAATCTATTTTATGAAGCACTATTTTGCTAAAATTGTGCACGTAAGCAGAAAATACCTAAGCAGCTAAACGAAATATACTGTAGTTTGTTTTTCTGTTATTATTAAAGAAATCTATTCAATGTGTCCATTACTTACAGTTCAGATTTAGATATTTTGAAATAATCCGGAGAAACTGGAGTCTGGCTTGGGAGTGTCTTTCGCCCTTTGCCAGTGTACCAGTGTCACAATTGTCGCCAGTGTCCCCAGTGTCACCACTGCCGCCAGTGTCACCAGTCTCGCCAGTATCACCACTGTCGCCAGTGCCACCAGCGTCGCCAGTGTCACCAGTTCCACCAGTGTACCAGTGTCACCAGTGTCGCCAGTGTCACCAGTGCCATCAGTGTCACCAGTGTACCAGTGTCACCAGTTTGCCAGAGTCACCAGTGTACCCGTGTCACCAGTGCACCAGTGTCGCCAGTGTCACCAGTTCCACCAGTGTCAGCAGTGTCGCCAGTGTCACCAGTTCCACCAGTGTCGGATGTATCACCAGTGTCGCCATTGTGGCCATATTGTTTTATAAAGAAAATCGCCGCAGACGATATCGGCTGATTTTTTAATTCTTTTCACTATATATTGAAATTTTTTATAGAAAATACGCCGCAGTCGAAAATTTGGAATAAAAAATCGCACGATTTTTTCCAAATTTTTGTCTGCTGCGCTTTATTCTTTGAAATTTTCACTATATATTAAAATATTGTATTATACCCATATTAAAAAAAAAAAACAATAATTTAATATAGATTGAAAATTTGTAATAAAAAATCGTGCGATTTTTTTTTTCAAATTTTTGCTTTCGCCATTTTCGCTCTCCTAATTTCTCCTACTTTGCAATTTTCTTGCAAGTTTTGTAAGAAACGGCCAGCCAGTAAAAATTCCAGTAAAATTGCTACATACTAGTTTCTACTGGATAATGTCTAAAACAACATAAATTGAAGTGCATCGTTGGATTTCCTACCCATAAAAAGTACAGAAAATATATATGTACGATCTAGTACTTGTCAAATGTATGCAAAGCAATGGATTTTCGCTACGATCCTTTATCATTTAGTGGCCTCACCCGAGGTAAGGCATATTTAACACAGCTCATCTCTGCACCCACAATCAACATAGGCCACACTAGTTTAAACTGGAAAGTACATTAATATCAGGATCATCTAGTTCAGCCTAGACTTAACCGGTTTGTCCAAACGGGCTTCGGAAAGACCAGTTTATCCTAGGCTATACCGGTTTATCCTATCGCATGTTGGTCCGTAAGTTCGGGTTTGGCCGGTAACATATACACATGTACGTATGAATACGGAGTGTGTAAGTTCTCACTAAAGTTATGATTGTGAATAAAGTACTGTTATCCGTTTACATGTTTTTTTCGGAGTGAATGCTTTACTGCTTTCGGCGTGATATGTTGGTATTATAATATTTCTGACAGGTTGAGACATTGTTTAAGTTTTTATTTGTTTAAAACAAAAATATTTAATTTATATTTAATTTAAAATTTTCAAGACGAAAAAAATCAGTGGGGTTTTATGTTCTCTTTCTATGTTTAAAAAATCATTCAATTCCAATTTGTATTTTCACAGAAAAATATAAATTCCGTACCATTGTAAAAAAATTCAAATTCTCATAAAAAGTCTAAATTTTAAAATTAAAAAAAATTACGGAGTGTATTTCAGGTGAGTACAACTTCATTTGAGCGAAAAATCACCTGGAAATTCGAACGTCGGTAAATTTGTGACCCGCTTGAGATGGCCTTACCCAATGCTGCTATTTAATCTCCAGTAGAAACTTTATGCATACGACATCGCTGTTGGTGACATGAACTTTCTGCTGTGTATACATGCCAGTAAAAATGTGCCTTAATTTCCATTTGACCGGTGTGGTTTCTCAGACCGTATGCGTACTCTAAACATACACTTGTACTACTGCTGTATGCATATGGCTGATGCATATGGTACATGATAGTTGTACACACATACAAAAAAAGTAGCATTTACATATGCAAATGCATATCTTGTAAAAGCCCGTTAGTGCTGGAAATACTATTGCACAACAGTCCGTTCACTAAAATTTTTCTATAAGACTGAAAATATTACAAAGATTCCACTGTTGTATAGTAGTCAAATTTATCAAGAAATGTACTTAAAACAACAACAACATACGTTCGCTAGAAATTGAATTTATTTGTGGAAATTCATGACGTTGTACAGTGGTTTATCCCCATAAATTTTTTGGAGAAAATTAGAAGGAGTAGGCGTAGGGCTTTAATTTTTCGTGTATTGCCTCTAAGGGCAAAAATCAAGAAAAAAACGAGAAATACATGTGATCGGTTTATTTCAAAGCATACCTCCCATACAAACCTAACCTCAAAAATGCCTTAAAAATGCCATTCAAAGGGTACGGATGAATGAAGGACTCCGAAATTTCGTCCATAGATGTACTCAGAACAGATGTGCTCAACAAACCTGTGAATCGATTTCGTTTTGTTGATGCGCAAAAAAAACGTATCAAAATAATTTCGTTTCGTTTCAGAGCTAAATTAACGAAACAAAACTCAATCGTTAACTTTGAAACGAAATAAATCTTCTATCGTTTACATCGAAACAAAATAAATAAACAAAAAGTTGTTGTTGAATGCCACTGCCAGCTAGCTATTAACACCTAGCACCTAAATGCATGCTACAACTTCAGCATTAACAATTGAATATCTTTTCGTTAAAAACCAAAAGAGAATTATTTTGATAAACGATAAAAAAACTGAATAGTTTCAACAGAAACGATTGCTTTTTTGGTAAATGCTAAAATTAACGTTGTAATGCATCCTTGATTCGGATAATAGTCCAATAAAAGAGAAGATAAACAAACATACATACACATGTATTTACATTTAGACATATACATATACATACAAAAAAAGACATGAAAAGTATAAATTATTGGCAGTTCTCGACAGGTTCTCGCTCTGAGCAGACGTATTTGCTTGTTTTCGATTTCTGTTGTGACTACTCTTTTGGTGTTTGACAAACGCGCACGTGTTTATCTTGCTTTTTTCATTTTGATTTATCAGAATTTAATCTCTTTAAATTTTTTACCAAGTGCATTCATTGTGTGCAAAAACTAAACATGGCCCCCGGGCCACCAAACCTCTGGTACAACAGGTTTGCGCTGCTTTCCTCAAGCCCCCAAGCAAAACGAAAAAAAACCAACATACTCCCCAATAAAATTCCCAGGTTTACCCCAAGTAAAAAATTAAAACCCAAAATTTCTCATAATTCGTGCAACTGATTCAAATAAACCATTATCCAAATACTCGTGCTTTGCGGTGAATAAAGCCCTTGAGTCAATAAGCAAGGAAATTATCTCAATATCAGAACTTCGCGACGGTAATTTGCTACTATTAGTTAAAAGCTCTCAAATAGCTCAGAAATTTATTTGTGCTAAAAATCTTCCTGGTGTATGTCAAATTGTGCTAACTTGTCATGAAAACCTTAACTACTCGAAAGGTACAATCTTCGCACCTTGTTTAAACAATGTGGACGAAAAAGAAATCATTGAAAATATGGCTGCACAGGGTGTTGTCTCAGTGTACAAATTTACGAAGACAGTGAACAATGTGAAACATTACACCGGAGCCGTCTTGCTTACTTTCAACCTTGCATGTGATGTATGCAATCTGCCCCTCACCCGTCACCATGCTCACGTAGCTTTTGTGCAAATTGTTCAGGTGATCATCCATCCTCTTCTAATAAATGCCCAAAGTACATTCAATCCAAAGACATATTGAAAATCAAATGCCAAAATAAATGTTGCATGCGCGAAGCACTTAAAATGTATAAAGAGCAAACACCAACTTTACTCAACGCTTATTTTGCCTCTGCCGCCAGAGAGGCTCAAAAACAGAACAATAATCAAAGTAACCAAAGTAAGCCACAAGCTATTCTACCAACTACATCATCAAACATTCCACCTAAACCTTCTTCACTAAATACTACCTGCTCAACTTCACAACAAAATAACTCAACTTCTAGCAACTTCACAACAGAAATCAATAACAATTCCCAAACAATCGCCACCCCGTCACCGTTTACCGATCCTGTTTCTTCATTTCCAACAAAATCTGTTCCAGTAATCCCCACAAATAACAATAACAACGATCTACAAGTAATTAATCAACAAACTACATCCTCTTTAGTATCAAATGACTTCAGCTACGACACTGTACCCCAAGTCTCTTTACCCTCATTTCTCTTAGATACCACTCTCTCTCATATTCCCTCACAAGTTCAAAGCACACATAATGCATACGATCCACAAGCATCCACATCTCAGACAACCATCTCCCACACTAACAATGTAATACAAAGAAAAAACACAATACAACTCCAATGCCTCACACGAGCTGACTATGTCAGACGATGATTCCAAATAAATTCGATCAATTTCCTAAAGACCTTATTCCCAATGTTTAAGTTATTACAGTGGAATTTGAAGGGTTTTTACAACAATTATACTAAATTAGAACTTCTGATAAAAGAGCACTCCCCAAGCGTTATCGCTCTCCAAGAAACACATTTACCTTTTAATACATCAGCATGCGTTCCAAAACAATTTCAAAGTTACTTTCTTAACCTCCCGCATATCAAACAAAATAAACAAGGTATCGCAGTACTTATCAGGAAAAGCATTCCGCACAAATTAATACAAATACAATCAAATATTGCCTTACTGGCTATAGAAGTTTCACTTAGTTTTAAATTCACCATTATCAATTTATACTTACCACCACAACAAGGTTTCACACATAGAGAGTTAGGCAACATTATACAAACGATTTCAACCCCAATAATTATCGTTGGAGACTTCAACGCTTGGAGTCCTATGTGGGGCTCCCAAATTTGTAATAAAAGAGGAGAAATTATAGAAGATTGGATTCTGTCCGAAAACCTTACTGTAATGAATGACAACAAACCCACACACTTCTCTACACATTCGTCATTTACCAATATAGATTTAACGATATGTTCTACGTTTCTTTCTCCAAAGCTCAACACCAATACCTTAGATCAACTTTATGGTAGAGATCACTATCCTATTGCTACAGTTCTACACTCAAGGCCAGTTGAAGTTATTATCAAAAGTCCTAAGTTTTTAACTGATAATGCGGATTGGGAGAAATTTTGTACCACAGTTACTACACTATGCAATAAATCAGCTTTATCCAAAAACATTAATCGAGAGGCTGCTTTAATCACTAAAATTATACGTAGAGTTTAAACGGAACAGGACAAATGAAAACTTAGTAAGGTATAAAAAGGCAAACGCTATGTTTAGAAGAAATTCAAAACAAGCAAAAAGAGATTGCTTAAACAAATTTACCGAGAAAATAAACCACAGGACAAATACGAAGAAAGCTTGGGCGGACATAAAACTAATATCCGGCTCCTACCAGCAAACAACCATTCGCCTTGTGAACAGCCCTAATGGCCCCATTCTAAACCCAAGATACATTGCTAATCATTTCTCGTCCGTTTGGTCTAATTACTCATTAGACTCAAACTTCCACCCATCATTCGCTCAAATGAAAAATAATTACCTAAAGAAGAGTCACAGCAGCAGTAATTGTTCCTCAGATGTTCTGATAACTGAAAGCGATATTACCTTTATTGAGTTTGAGTCAGCCCTAGCTACTATGTCAGGAAAAACACCAGGTGGAGATAGGATATCTTATCCCATGTTAAAACATCTTCCCAATGACATGAAACAAAGATTAATTAGCTCATACAATAGTATTCTATCACAAGGTGTCTATCCTCAAGTTTGGAAAAATGCGGTAGTAGTACCTATCCCAAAATCAAACAATATCTCAACGGAAGTACTTGGGTCTAGACCTATATCTCTTCTTTGTTGCCTTGGAAAATTGTTGGAGAAAATAATTGCTAAACGCATCTCTTGGTACGCTCTGAAGCATAACTTCATTAGCTCACATCAAGTAGCATTTAAACGAGGACAAGGCTCCATGGATGCCTTGTTAGTATTTGACGATTATATCTCTACTGCACTTTCTAACAGAAACCATGTTTCAACTCTAAGCCTTGATTTTGAGAAAGCCTTTGACCGGGTAAGGGGTGCATGTAGTTCTGCGACAAATACTAAAATGGAATATGGGTACAAGAGTATTTACTTTTGTTAAAAACTTCCTACTAAACCGTAAATTCAAAACCAAGATAAATTCAATATATTCAGACACCTATGACCTACACAACGGAATACCTCAAGGTTCTCCGCTGTCAGTTATTTTATTTATTATTGCCTTTAACGAAGTAAGCGATATAATCGGTAGATACAAACATGTTTCCCATATTTGCTATGCCGACGATGTCCTGCTTTTCACAAAAGTAAGCGATTTAAATTTTGTTAAAAAAGACTTTTACGATATACTTTCTGATATTTCATACTGGTCTAAGTCCTCTGGCGCTAACATCAATGTAATGAAATGTAAAACTCTTCACACTTTCCGCAAGCACAAATGTAGTAGTTTTAGCTTATGTTATAATAATTTAAATATTGTAGATACGAATAGTCTTAAGTTTTTGGGTATCATATTTGATAAAAGATTAACTTTTAAAGACCACTATGTGTATCTAAGAAAACAACTGGCTGCCAGGCTTAATATTTTAAAGTACCTAACTTCAAAACAATGTTTAATCAACACCGCAACATTAGTTAATTTAACAAAATCACTTATTTTGTCGAAAATAGACTATTGTCTTCCAATATATGGAAATTGTGCTAAGAGTCACATAAAACTGCTTTACGCACCCTACCACACTGCGGTTTGCCGTAGCATCAGGGCGTTTCCCAAATCGCCTACAAAATTTGTACTTGCGGAGGCTGGCCTGCCTTCAATTGAGGAGAGAATAGAACTGAACACAAAAAAATTAACTTCAAAACTTTACCTTTGCAACAATACCACACTTTACAAAACGGTGCTTGCCAACATCAATCAAAAACGACCACTGAGACGAAAATCCACAATATCGATCTGCGTCGCATATGCCCTAGAACTGGGTATTAGTACTCCATCCTTCCAACAGCAAGATGATTTTCCTCCGTGGTGCTTGCGAAATTCTTCTTTTATTCTAGATCTGGAAAGTTACCGGAAGAAATACACAAGTCCCAGTGTTTACCAACAACTGTTCTCTGAATACACAGCACCTTTGCTTTCAGAATGGAGTCTCATTTTCACCGACGGGTCTAAATCGCAAGACCATGTATCATTTGCAGCTGTCACTTCTTGCGGGGATACGATAACAACAGGTCATCTGCTCCCATTTTCTTCCGTCTACACAGCGGAAGCCGTTGCTATATTGAAGGCAACGGACTTCGCTGTTAGTTCTCTTTCAAAAACAATAATATGCACAGACAGTTTGTCAATTATTTCATCTTTACTTAATTATAAAAATAGTAATTACATCATATCAAGTATCCGGAATAAACGAATTGAAAACAGTGATACAATAAAAATAATGTGGGTACCAGGACACAGCGGTATTAAAGGAAATGAACTAGCTGATCATAATGCCAAATCCGCCGGAAAACAACCACTAGTAACGTTCCCATTTTTCGACAAAAGAGACTTATATAAATTCACGTCGGCACAACAGCATACCAAACATTTGATTGATTGGAAACTCATTAATCATCATTATACGGAAATAAATGTTGACCGAAGAAAACCATACTTCCCATCGTCGTGTCAATGCGGCGATGTTAATGCATTCGTCCGCCTCCGTATAGGGCATACAATAGTCACACATGCACATAGGCTAGCTGGCCTCAGCCCACCATTCTGTCAATACTGCTCCGCATCAGCACTGTCCATCACACACATCCTCAGCGAATGCCCCCAGATTTCTTCTATCAGAAGATCAGTATTTTGCAATGAAAACCCTATTGATTGTTTGAAAACCACTTCGGCCGAAAATATTGGGAAAATAGCTACATACCTCAACCTAACTAACGTAAAAAAACTCATATAATTCTCGTTAATTGTATACCAATCTATTTAGTTTACATGAACCTATGTAATTAAATTTTGTTAATATTTCTATTTTAATGTAACCGTTAAGTATATAATACTCAACCCCTTTTTTGTAATATCCTTACGTAGTTATCAGCGAGCCGAAGGCCCTGGCAGCCAGCGCTCCTATTTTATAGTGCATTAACAATTGAATTGTTTTTCCACATGTAATAAAAAAAAAAATAAATATATTATTGTGAACACTTGATATATTGACAGCACATAAAAGTATAATTTTAAACACACATTTAGGGCGTGTGTGAGTCGGTAACAAAGTTCTGTGGGGAAAGCTGGTGAATAATATTTTTACTATGGGGTGACAGTTTTGCCAATCTGCTGTGTGAAATGAAAACTTTTTTGACATCAGTAAATTTTTGACAACCGCAGAATAAATTATTATAAAATGAAGTGAAATGAATATTTTAAGAAAACATCTAACATCATTGATTGCAATTCATCAATTTAAGCTCTTAATAAATTTAATTTAATCAATTAAAGCGTTTGAAACATTTTATTTACCAGAAATATTTAATGTAGTGTAGTACTTCTTAATTTGGCACCAGAAACTCCATTTCCTAATGTTTTATTATTTTTGCTTAAATTTGGGGCAGAAAAACAATACACATCAACAGTCTTTGCGATTGTCAAAATTTTATATGCATTTGTCAAAAATTGCACTAGCCTTATGAGCTAGTGAAATTTTATTCACCTCATAATTGTCAAAAATTTACTCGCAGCGAACTTTGTTACCGATTCACACACGCATCTTAATCATTCTCACAGAAGTATTGTTAGTAACACCATAAAATTTGCTTTTGTGTTGGAGTTTCGGTCACGCTGGTTTTCCTGGGATACAGTCAAAACAAAAGAACGAAATGAAATTGTGTACTTGAGCGTGGACATAAACACATACAAACATTGAATGCACGTACGCACATATGTATGTACTAGGGATGTATGTCAGGTTTTTCCAAAGCCTTTTAAAAAGAATTCCTTTGGCTTTTTCAGAATTAGGGCAATCTATAACTTCATCACCCTTTTTCGATTCGAGCTAAATATGTGGATATGGAAAGTAGATTATTGTTTTCCAGGAATGAAAATTTTGAACAAAATTCTGTTCGTCGGATCAGAATATTGTTATTTTTTTTTAAAGCACCCCGTTTTTATAAGGGAACAGTTTTACCATAGAAATTTTTAGCCAAGGATCCAATGTATATCCCTATGAAAAAAAGGCGTGAGTACTAGGTACTCATGAAATCTGATGTGTAAACATATGCGAACGGCAAAGCATAAAATTACGTTTACACATAAATATAATCTCAATCAAAGCTCGTTAGCTGTCAAATTGGTTGTGCTTGTTATTCACACAACTCGAGGAAAAGTTAAACTTCTTTTCTGTGCCACCGTGATCACTTTTTTCTGCAACACATATTATGCCATTTACATAAATATATTTTAACTTATTTTCCTTACTAGTGTCAATTTATGTTTACTTTAACATTTGACATTCCTCCTCTTCTTCGCAAGTATAATCGATAAAACTTGGTTGGACACCAAAAAGTTATCGGTTTAATCTGAGATATTTTTAATTATAGTTTTGCATGGCTAATCTCTTTTTCTAATAACAGATTAGAGAGTTAAGCTCGAAAATTTGGATCTTTTTATATGTAAAGCTATTATTAGACTATGTTCAAACAGGCCAATTAGCTGAGGCAATTAATATTTAAGTTGCTGAATTGAGTTTTGTGTTAGCGATACGAAATCAGCTGCTGGATTACCTACAGTGATGGAAAAGTTGGTACAATCGTACCTTTATTTAGTTTGAAAGTGCATTCGCTACAAACACACAATTTTAGGTACATTTGGAACGTTGCCAAATAACTTCTCAGGAAATCAGTCCTTATTTTTATTGACATTTCAATGCATTTTCTGTTGCGGGAAACTGTTCCAATACCTTCCCTCCTTTGTGAAGTGGCATACAAATGATACAAAAAGGTGGTTAAAGTAACGCAACTGTAGTTGACTTCGCCAGATAGACGGAAAATATTTATTTTAAAACGTCAGATCGGAGAACCGGGAGGAAAGTAATTCACTTTTTCTACAATATAGTTTTGTCTCGCGCTGCTCGAAGAGATTCTTTTCATAGCCAAAATTTGTTTAATGTGAGTACAGAAGTTGATGTGGTATCGATGTGAATTTTTATCCTCCTATCTTCTTTATATAGAAATACATATTTACTTTTTAGGTACATCTATCTACTTTTAGATAAAGCTTTCCGTAAATTAGGTACAATTTTATAATTAAATTTTCCATCTCTTATGGAATATCAGCTGTAAAAGAGGGCAGAAACAAACAGCTGATTGCTTTTTGTTCAATAAACATACATCGAAGTCAAAATTAAACATACCTAGCAGGGTTGCATAGAGAATCTGGCAATTAATAATTTGAATTTTGGTATGATAAATTGGGTAACAATTAATGAAAAGGTTCTTAATTGCCAATTAGGTTGCCTGTTTGAACATAGTCTTAGGAGATTCAGTTAAAATACAAATGTAGGTTATGTTAGAAATTAAACATTAATTTCACTTAGTTTTATTCATTTTGCTGATTTAATTTGTTTATTCATTTTAATTTTTAATTCTTTCAATACATGAAATTATCGGTATGATTCGATAAAATATGACACTTGTATATTAGACTGCATCACTCCCCATAAAAAAAAATCGGTACTATTTTTCCACTGGAATTATAAAATCTATTATATTTTAAGACGTCCACCAAAATATTTCGGAAACATATTAAGATCTAAATGAGCTGGACCAATTTGAAAATACCTCCAAAAATGGAGTTTTTTATGAATAAAAATAGTTTCTAAAGATTTTTTTTGAAAAAATCCCCTCAAATGACAAAACGGTTTAAGCTTAAAATATTAAAAAAAAAATTTGAACGGAATCGTAATGATGGGATTTTTGATGCTGTTTTTTAACTTTTTTCAAAGATTGGTATAAGAAAAACTTGGATAACTGAACCTTAACTCTTCCGATTTAGACTTGAGAAGTGTCATTTGAAAGGTATTTTCTCACCCTTTTTATTTCTTTGCTAATAAACTCATTCAAAGGATGGAAGAGAATGATAGGATGAACGAACGTCATTCAAAGTTGAATTAAGATGTGTTGGTACTCGAAGAAAAAAGATGGGACACGAATGAAGTTTTTTGGCCAGAAATAAAAACAGTGTGAAAATACCTTTCTACTGAGATCCCATAAGTTAAAATCAGAACATTTTGGGCCCAGTTATTCAAGTTTTTCGTAAATCAATCTTTGAAAAAGTAAAAAAAAACAGCATCAAAAGCTTTATGCTTAATCTAATTTGTCATCTGAGGGTACTTTTTTCAAAAAGTCCTTTAAGAAACTATTTTTATTCATAAAAACTTCATTTTTGGAGGTATTTTCAAATCGGTCCAGCTCGCTTAAATCTTAATATTTTTCCGAAATATTTTGGTGGACGTCTTAAAATATAATAAATTTTGTAATCCCGGCTGAAAAACCGCAACTTTTTTTGGTGATGCAGTCTATTGTACATACTTGTGACTCAAGGGCGTTAAAATATCTTGGAAACACCGCATCAGTTATTGTTTTTGAGCTTATAGTTTGAGCATTTCTAGTTGTATATATTCTTAAAATTTAGTTTTTATTTTCGGAATATAATCTGTGGTTCATGTAAATAAGAGCGATTTTTGGGAGAGTTGTGTAGAAATTGAAGTTGCAGGATTTTACCTAATGCTTTTTTGTTCCGTTCGTTTTGCGGTTACTCACTTTTTACTCTAACTTCAGAGAGTGATTTTGCTGTTTGACCTTTTTCCAGGATTTTACACGAAAAGTATTGGATCAGAGCTATTATATCATCCATACATATGCATATTATACATACATATATTCATGTATGTTCATCAGTTATCAACGGTCCCAGTTAAAATGATTTCAGTATTTTTTTTTAATTTTCGCCTTGCTTTTTTATCAAAATAGACTACTAAACCTATGCCTAAAACCATCTACGAAAATCAAAACCAGGGCATGAATCACGTATGACTCAATCGTCTGAACGATATCGTGTCGAGATTGTCTTGCTTCATAAAAATCAAAAATTGTTTCATCGTTTGTGCGATATCGTCAACCCGATTCCAGTTTTGCTTCGCGTAACAGTAACACGTAACAGCAACACAAATGCATAAATCAGTGTTTTGACAACATCGTTTTGTCAGTATCGTTTGAACGACTATCGCTTCAAAGTTACGTGATTCATGCCCAGTTGCAATAAATGAGTCCACATATATTTATGTACATACATAGGTACAAAGCCGTATGCATGTGCGGAGTTAAATAATCGGAAGTAGTAATTAGTTGTAGCGCATTTCCTCTTACTATGCATATGCCTAAATGTATGCAACCATTTACAATAGCAATGAAACACAGGGCGCTTCTAATGAAAATAAAAATTTTATGCTGAAATACACATGCTAAGCCCTTCGAAATTTTGTGCTGGGATATGCGTTACAGCTTCGCAAATTTTACCAACCAAAGATGTATTTATACACATCAAAAATATTGCCCGACAAGTACACAAAATTACTGGTTTTAAAATTTTTGCTAAAAAGAAGTTCCTCAAAGGGCGCCATTTGAAATTATTGAAACGAATATATGTAACATCAAAAGCAAATCACGAAAATTCGGTTAATACTTATAATGTACACTTTCTTCTTTTGTGTGTAGCACTTTTTTTAAGATTGGTTCAAAAAATCTAAATAAAGAGAGAAACCAATGCAGGTATTTAAAGCATAGAAAAAAAAAATATTATTAAAAGGGGTATGTTCTCTTTGACGTAAGTCAAAGGTCAAGTAGAAGTGGGAACTTGTATGACTGCCCATTGATAGCTTGGCTATGCAGCTTAAGGAATAATATGTTTGAATACATTTTTATCAAGGGAGTGTCTATTCGCACTTTGCCAGTGTCACCAGTGTACCAGTGTCGGGAGTCTTCGGCTCTGGCAGTGACACCAGTGTCACCAGTGTATCAGTGTCACCAGTTTCATCAGTGTCGCCAGTGTGGCCAGCGTCGCCAGTGTCAACAGTGTACCAGTGTCACCAGTGTACCAGTGTACCAGTGTACCAGTGTCGCCAGTGTTACCAGTTTCATCAGTGTCGACAGTGCCGCCAGTGTACCAGTGTCACCAGTGTATAAGTGTCACCAGTTTCATCAGTGTCGCCAGTGTCAACAGTGTACCAGT
>NW_023458563.1:8008775-8022975 GCF_013731165.1 Rhagoletis pomonella | reverse complement strand
TTTCATCAGTGTCGCCAGTGTCAACAGTGTACCAGTGTCACCAGTGTACCAGTGTCACCAGTGTACCAGTGTCACCAGTGTACCAGTGTCGCCAGTGTCACCAGTTTCACCAGTGTCGCCAGTGTTACTAGTGTACCAGTGTACCAGTATACCAGTGTCACCAGATTACTAGTGTCGGCAGTGTCACCAGTGTCACTAGTATCACCAGTTTCGCCAGTGTTGCCAGTGCGTTTGTGTCAACAGTGTCGCCAGTGTCGACAGTGCCGCCAGTGTCACCAGGGTTACCAGTGTCGCAAGTGTCACCAGTGTCGGCAGTGTCGTTTTACATAGAAAAGCGCCGCATACAAAATCGGCCGATTTTTCAATCCTCTTTACTATGTATAAAATTTTTTTTTGTTGGAAAAAGCGCCACAGGCGAAAATTAATAAAAAATAAAAGTAGGTTTGCATATACATAAATCAGTGGTGCACAGCGTTGGCAGAGCTCCCAATACAAGCGCAATATTTTTGTATCTGTATGTGTGTACTCAGCAAATCAGATCCCGCATGTGATGCTTACAGCATGAAGTACAAACGCAAACTGACCGTTCTGCTAGCGGCGCATAAGTTCGGTAGCTGCGCACACACGACTTTTATGTGAAAGCCGAGTAGCTCCCGGAGACTCCCGTGTGCACCACTGATATAAATATATATAATCTCAATTAAAGCTAGTTTGTTAATCACGCTATTTGCATAGGCAAATCTCGATTATTAGCCTTTGAATTTGTTGTGATTGTTATTCTCACAACTAAAGGAAGTTTCTTCTCTGTGCCACAGTGATCACTTTTTTCTGCTGTACATTATAAGCAATTTAAATATATTTTAACCTAATATTTTATTTAAAATACTGTTACAAAACTCGTTTCCTTGCTTTCGTCCATTTTTGTTTACTTTTACATGTAACATTTCTCCTCTTCTTCGCAAATATAATAGATTAAACTAAAACTATGTTCACATATCAATATTTTGTCAATCAAAGCTCATTTTTTAATCACCCCGTTTACACAGGCAAATCTCAGATTATTAGCTGTCAAATTTGTTGTGCTGGTTATTCTCACATCTTAAGGAAAATTTATGTTTCTTCTCTGTGCCACCGTGATCACGTTTCTATGCTATAATAAGCAATATAAATATATTTTAACTTAACATTTTATTAAAAATACCTTTACAAACCTCTTTAACTTGCTAGCGTACATTTTTGTTTACTTTTACATTTGGCATTTCTCCTCTCTTTCGCAAAAACAATCGGTAAAACTAGGATGGACACCGAAAAGTAATCGGTTAAATCTGAGATTATTTTATAATTACAGATTAACAAGGGACGAATTTTATATGGCCAATCTCTTGTTTTAATTACAGATTAGGGTGTTAAGCTCGAAAATGAGGATAATCTACTTATATGTGAACCTAGTATAAGTTGGACACTGAGAAGATATCAGTTTAATATGAGATTATTTTATGACAATAGTTTTGTATGGCTAATCTCTTTTTCTAATTACGTTCGAAAATGAGGTTAATCTACTTATATGTAAACCTATTATTAGGCGACTCAGTTACATATATACACATGTAGGTTAGGTTAGAAATTAAACATAATTTTATTCATTTTGCCGATTTAAATTTGTTTTATTCATTTTCATTTTTAATTCTTTTAATGCATTAATTTATTGGTATGATTACTAAAATATGATACTTTTAAATCTTGTTACTCAAGGGTGTTAAAATATCTTGAAAAAACCACAATTACTGTTTTTGGGCTTGTAGTTTCAGCATTTCTATTTCTATATATACATAAATTTAGTTTTTCATTTAGGAATATAGTCTGTGGTTCTGCTTCATCTGTCGCTAAATTTACGTTGAATTCATGGATGCAAATAAAATACCATTATTTGTTTGCAAAATAGGAAGCTGAATTAATTTTTTCGGCATTTCCTCTTACTCTCGTCTTCTCTTTGTGCAGCATTGTATTATATCATCCATACATGTATTCATCAGTTCATCATCAACGGACCGAAGTTAAAATGATTTATAGAGTCCGACCGATCAATCGGCATCGGCATCGGCCTTTTTTCGCCGATTCTTTGCCGATTCTTTGGAATTTCTTTTCAAATGTTCAGGTGAAGCGACAGCCAACTTTAAAAAACATTTGCAGACAGCTCACAAAAAATTATTTTTATGGAGAACACTGCCAGCAAAAAAAATTGCCTAAAATTCACGGGATTTTGTAGCAGCTTGAAACTTGCACTTCATTATACTAGAATGAAATGGTCTACAAAACAGCATACCAAAATTCTGATTAAAAAGTTTGAAATTTTGGTGAAAATAAGCAGAATTTTTATAATTTTTGTACAAAGTTTATATGGTGTTTGTTGTATACCAGCTAGACTTTAAAAAAAAAAAATAATAAACATTAAATAAAAAAGACAAAATCGGTCAAAATATCGCAATTCTTTTATTTTGTATTTTATATGTATGTACATACGTACCTAGCATATAAGTTCTTATGCATTGAGTGCAAAAGAGTGTATTTTAGTACAAAACGAAATTAAATTTTATGTTCCTAATAATTTTTTGCTTAGCACCATATAAAAAAGTATTTTATGTAATGTACATAAATGTGATATATGTAAAAATATATTACACATACATATGTTTGTACGTACATACATGTGTATGTAATGTTGCATAACAAGCCAATTAATTCAATTATTTCTTTTCTTTTGTTTTTTTTTAACTCCGTGAAATGTACTGATTTTATGAATTAATACATTTATTTGTAATTTTTTATGGAATCGGCATCGGCATCGGCATTGGCCGATTCTTTCCCCATAAGCCGATTTATCGGCATCGGCATCGGTACCTGAAAAAAAATTTGAATCGGTCGGACTCTAATGATTTATGTATTTTTAAAATTCTCGTCTTGCTTTTTATCAATAGACAGGAAAATTTTCCAATAATGGACCAGGCTTAAAAAAAGGGTGATGAGGGGGTGTAGAGATTTTAAATGTAACGGTCCCCCCCCTCCTCCGGTGGCTTATAGTTTTTAAGTAATTTGTAATTAAAGTTGTAAAAAAGTCAAATTCAACCTCACCTTTCCCTTTGTAGAGCGATTGAACTGAAACTTCGCTGCTGGCACACATCCCAAAAAAAATTTCGAAAATCAAACTGAAAAGGGAAACAATGAAAACGCACGATTTTTTATTAAATACTTTCGCAATTTATCGATGTGTTGATTTAAAAAAAAGGCGGCGCAAGCGAAAATTGCAATATATCGAAGTAGGTATTGATTTTTTGAAAGATAAGCGCCTCAGGCGAAAATTCGTAATAAAAATCGCGCGATTTTCAGCATTTATCAAAGTATTGAATTAAAAAAAGCGCTGCAGGGGAAAATTTGTAATAAAATATTGTGTTACCTTGAAACTTATATACATATTTTATATACTTTATATATCGTAATGCCTCGCGAAGTATTTTTGGGTAAAGTTTTCAACGGTCCGGCATTACATACTTCGTGGCCATTGCTCAACACTTGTGTGTTTACAGATAGTTTATATAAACTTATTTAAAGAACTCTTTTATAAGCATTAATTGTTGAATATTTAGTACAAAAAAGATGTAAATTCATTTGTTTATGAAGAAAAGATGATATATTAATGAAGAAAAAAGTGATTAGTCCAGTGTTTATATAAGGTAATGGGGAAATTTTAACAACAAATAACTTTAAAACTGTTAGCATTTCTACACAAGATGTTGAAGATATAGGTCAATGAGCATTTCCTCAAATGTTCGTTACCTTGGACACAATTCGAGAAACTCTGATTTTATTACTCTAAAATACCAAAAATTTGTTTTTGTGCAATATCATCAAATGTTTTCCGCGCGCCGAGATCCAAAACAAAAGCCTCAACAGCCCACTAAACAGCTGTGAAACTCTAGGGTTGCATTTTACTATCGTATGCTGAGGGTGGGTGTCTTGGCTACAAGAAAAGTGGTTGGACTACAAGCATCAGTATATTGGCTACAGCCGAGGCGTTGCTGACGTTTAGCGGAAACGCGGTAGCGGGTGCCGCATATGATCTGAAATGGCGAATACTCCGCAAAATGTAAAATCTGATGAGATCAGAAAGGATGTATTGAATCCCTTCCAGAAGCGGTCGAAGGAAGCGCATGCTCCCACACGTTCAGCACCACCAGCTATTGAGGCAGTTAGTGCGGCGTCTCTGACTTTCGCGGCACCAAATCAGGGCACAGAGGACGACTGCATTGACGAGAATACTTTCGTTACTCTCGCAAGGCTCATAAATGATCTGAAGGAAGTCATTGGTAGTGGTAAACGCTCTATTAACCAAAACTTCATAGACTTGGTCAACGCGATTGCGGTTTCGTACGATCAAGCAATGGAGCAAATGAACGAAGCTTATATCACCGAAAAGGATACGAGGCAATCTCAGACAACCCAATCCCTGAGGCAGATGGCAAAGATACAATCCACGAAACGCGCCCGGGAGCAAGTCCCTGGGGATACGACATCCCCACAAATCCTCCCCACAAGGCATAAGGAGAACCAAAAAAGTGGCCTCCACGTCAGCGATGGTCTTGTCAAAGCAGCAGCCAGTGAAGGAGAGAAAGCAGCAGATGACAATGGTACATGGACAACAGTAATGAAGAAGAAGCGCCAACAAATAAACCAGCCCGCCCAGATTCCATCGTCGTTAGAAGCACGGGCGAATGTACATACGCGGACATCCTAAAGGCGGTCAAGAGTGAAGATGCCCTGAAAGAGATGAACACAATGGTTCGAAAAGTACGTAAAACTGCAAGCGGGGAACTCCTTTTCCAACTTACTAAATTGTCTGATGGGAATACGGTGAAACTAAAGGCAGCGGTTGGTCAACTGCTTACAGGCAAAGCGGAAGTTAAATCACTTACCCAAGAATCACTGGTAGATATTCGTGACATAGATGAGATAACCGCGAGGAAAGAGGTATGTTTAGCCTTGATCTCCCAGCTCCCTGACTTCGTAGTAAACCCGTCGAACATACGGTCACTACGGAAAGAATATGGCATTATATGCCGCATTCGCGAGAAAATGCAACCCTGACGCTGCTTCAAGTGTCTCCATTTCGGTCACATATCGTGCAATTGCACTGGAGGAAACGACTACAGGAGCATGTGTTTTAATTGCGGGGAAGTAGGTCATATAACGAAGTCATACACTAACGCTCCATGCATACTGTGTGCTAAAAGAGGAACCGGTCGCGCGGACCACTATACTGGGGGCTCCAAATGTCCGGTATATCAGACAGAACTGGATAAATTAAATAAGCCATGAGATTAAAACAACTTATCCTCAAGAACTGCGAAGTCGCACAAGATCTCTTGTTGCAGACAATAGAGGAGTTAAAGGCTGACGTAGCTTTATTAACTGAGCCGTACAAAGCGCAGTCAGGTAACTTGACGCAAGACTCGAACGCATTACCCAATATAGCGGCTTCGTCTGTAGAAAGATAGATGGCATATACATCTACAGCTGCTACATACCACCAAGCACGCCTTTAGCCAAATTCGAAGATCATCGAGAAAATCTTAATGGATGCTAACACCAGACAGCACTTTATTATTGCAGGGGACTTTAATGCCTTGGCGATAGAGTGGGATTCTAAGCGTACTAGCCGAAGGGTAGATCACTGCTTGAAGCATTTGCATTCCTGGATGTGGCCCTGCTAAACACTGGAGAGGAATAAACATTTTATAGAAACGACTACGGGTCAATCATAGATATTACATTCGTCAGCGCAAAGTTGTACACGCTCTCAATCATCGGCGCAATGGAAAACTAACATCTTAGACGTCGACGTTTTCAATTAAACGATGAGACCAATTCAGTATGCAGGATCGGCGAACAAAATGGCCTCCCAGCTAATGGTAACATTCGAGTAGCTTGCGATGCAGCAATGGTATGGAACTCAACATCGAAGCAACAATGTTCTGTATTTTGGTGTAACGACCACATACAAACTCTGAGAATAGAGTGCATCAAGATAAGAAGGCATTTCCAACGTGCAAGAGGAAGGGCCCAGTTCGCGGAGCACAGAGAGAGGTACAAAGCGGATAGACACGCACTTAAGTTAGCAATAAAAGATAGCAAGCGTCAACGCTTTATTGAGCTTTGCGACGACGCTGAGAAAAATCGATGGGGATCGGCATACAAAATTGCGATGAAAAAACTTCACGTCACAAAGGTAGACACACTTTTTACCGATCAGAGGAAACTGGTTTCCTCTCCTCAAGGGAGCTCTTAAACTCCTTTGATGAGGTCACCAACGAGTTCTCCAAGCTGCAAAAAGACTCGAGGATAATAAGTCTCCCGGCCCAGACGGAACCCCGTTTTTAATTTAGTTTTGAAACTGACGATCAGCAATTTTGTATCGTTGTTCACGAACTTATTTAACGCATGCCTAGCCGAGGGGAAATTCCCAGCAGTCTGGAAGAAGCAAATGCTGGTACTGCCGCCTAAACCCAGTAAACCGCCAAGGGAACCTTCGAGTTACAGACCCATATGTCTGCTCGACTCGGCGGAAAAGTCCTCGAGCGTGTTATGTGCAACCGTCTCTAAAACGAAATCCAAGCTAAAGTAGGTAAATCGAATAACCAGCTTGGCTTCCGAAAAGGGAAATCCACCATTCACGCAGTAAACTTTGTTACCCAGGTGGCATGCGACGCAATAAGTGGCTCAAATATTGCTTAGTAGTGACCCTCGACATTAAAAATGCGTTTAATTTGGCGAACTGGTCAAAAATCGTAGATGCACTGAATCATACCGGGGTACGTTTGTACCTCAGAATGCTCATACGAAGCTACTTCGAAGACCGCTAGCTGCGGTACGAAGTCTCGGCAAGTATTAGAAATAGAAAAATCTTAAGTGGAGTCCCCCAAAGCTCTGTGCTTGGTCCTTTGCTTTGGAACATCACATACGACGGAGTTCTTCGCCTCAAAGTACCCAAGGCGACAGAGGTAATGGTTACTGCGTAACACTTAAGCGAAATTTGCGAGAAATGCAATAAAGCCTTAGAAGCTGTACAATCGTGGCTTAAAAAAATGGCCTTAAGCTTGCGGAGCAGAAAACGGAGGCGTACTTATCTCGAGCATAAAAAAGTTAGAAGAGGTCACCATACAAATTTTCGAACACAGCGTCACTACTCTGCCTCATGTCCATTACTTTGGGATTATGTTAGATAAAAGGTTTTCATTCAAAACCCTCCTTGAAATGTCAATAAAAAAAAGCCTCTACGACAGTATCAGCTTTATCGGGGATAATACTAAACATACGCGGGCCAAATCAGAGTCGACGGCAACTGCTCGCAAGTGGTGTAAAGAGCCAATTGCTGTATGAGGCTCCTGTTTGGCACACCACATCGCAGTACTCTCCGTACCTCCGCGGTGTGAGGTCAACGTACAGATTATGTGCACTTCGAGTATGTTGCGCGTTCAAAACGGTCTCCGACACGCCAGCACTGGTTGTCGCTGGAATGTACCCCATCGATATACTGACGGAAGAGGCAGTCCAACGTTTTGGGAGCGAAATTGAACCATTCGCGGCAAGCAAGATGCAACAACTCACCAAACCGCCGTTGGGCGTACCGCTGTATCCCGGATTTGAAACGCTGGCTTGATAGAACGCACGGCGAAGTACATTTCTACCTAACCCAGTTCTTAACTGGGCACGGATGCTTGAAAGCGTACCTATACCGGTTCAAACACGAATCGGATCCTTTATGCGACCACTGCGGGGGGATACTATAGAAGGCGTAAACCATGTGTTCTTCGAATGTGTGACGACGCAAGACGGAAAACTCGCCGCGTATTTGGAGGAAATTACTTCTCCGAATCGTTCGTACGTAACATGCTGGAAAGCAATGAAAATTGGAGATTAGCATGCGACGCAATCGCCCAATCTATGAAAAGATTGAGAGATCTTGACAGGCTAAGACATAGCAGCAGCGACTAAGCGCCTTTCGCAAAACTTTCTTCGATAATCATCTACAATACTGTTTTAAAACAAAAAATTGTTTTCTAACTTAACACACAACTTTTGCATTTGAAAACAAACACCCTGTAGTTTTATTTGTACTAAGTATTAAGAAGTGGAGTGTAATGCGATCAAGCATACATGTTGCAACCCTACAAATCACCTTATATGAATTCGCTTAAGGTAATAGATTACAAATATAAATTTACGATATTGATGCAACCCTGTTGTATCGGTGAAAGCAGCTAACTTTAAGTATTTTAGTGAAAATAAAATTAGCGGCATTATTCCGCGTACCCTCAAATCGAACAGTCAAGTCTTGTTTTAATTTTATATTTGGGTAATTGCCGGCAACAGAGCCGGTGGAGCACCAGGGCTCCACATCTTTACCGAGTGAGTGCAGGGGAAAAAACAAATTAATTACAACCTCGACATGGCGACCGTGGGTCCGTCCCATTAAACGGCGGCCACCCACATAACTAAAAGTTAAAACATGGGAAAAATTAAAATACAAAAAAAAAGCGTGAAATGAACTGAACTTAATTTCGAGACCAAAAATCATTACCAACAACTATACGGTGGCGGTTAACTAAATCAAAAACTTTGAAAATTATTACAAAAACACAAAAAAAATCTAAAAAACTACAAAAATACAAAAAAAAGGTTAAAATACAAAAAATAAGAAAACATACATACACGTGCATACAGATGTGGAAAAAACAACGAAAATGAACTTATATTAAAACTAAAAACTTGCAGTGCGCATACATACATAAATGTGCATATAGATGTGTAAAAAAAAAAAATGGGGCGGTTATAATTAGCTAAAATTATAAAAAAAAACAAAAACAAAAAAAAAAAATATAAAACATTCAAAAACCAAAAAAAAGTGGTCGTACCAAATTTAAAAAAAAAACTAAACTTTACAAAAGTGGTAGAAAACACATGAGTGGCAAAAGAACAATAAAACCAAAAACAAAACTATAAGACTGTGACCGTGCTGTACCACCAGTCCTAAGCACGACATAACGGCATCGCATACACGCCAGGCCTTAACGGCAACGCAACTACGCCACGCGGTCCGTGCTGTACCACCAACAAACCAGTGCAAACCGCTATAACGGCGTTAAAACCACGCCATCTACAAGTGTCGCTATGCCAAGGCGCGACACGCAGCGCTAAACAGCAACAACAACATATATACATCAGAGCTGTGTAAGTGTGAAATCATTTTCAATTTTAAATCAACATTTTTTTTCTATCCAGTTTTCATTACTTATTCTTCGCTTAGGATTGAGGTTTAAAATTTTTGAATTTTCCATTCTCTCAAAGCAGTTATGAATTCACACATCAACATATTCATAGCAAGATTGAAAAAACCAATACCCAATCAAAAAAAGGTTTAACACTGAATGAGTATTGAAAAGGCTGCAATCTTTTATGTGTGTGCATTCTTTAACTCAGTACCAATCATTAGTTCAAAGACACCCTGGTAAATAACTTTTTGATAAAAAGGAAGATTTTTGACAATTGCTCAATTGTAAAAATTCAAACCGGCGTTACCCAATTTAAGTTTTTTGTTAGAGGGGATTTTATATCATATGTTTGGGATTATATATAAAGCAGTTGTATTAACATTTACGTTTTAAATATAATTCATGTTTTATCTTGAAAATGTTTAAAATTTACATTAAATTAGATAACTACTTCGCATGAGCTTTACATTTAGGTTGATACAATTTTATTGAAATTATTTTAAAAATCTTAGTGTCTTTAATAAAAAAATAGCTCATCATAAAAATTGTATCGCCGTTCGGCGTCGGCGTAAGTTTGTAGGTCCCTCCCATTTGTGTGACAGCAAAGGCGCACGCTACGAATCGGAGGAGAAGCTCGGCCAAAACTTAGCAAAAGTGTCAAGGCCAAAATATGATTATTATAAATAAATTTAGTTTCAAACAGGTCGCTACCCTCTTCAAACAACTCAAAAGTATTCCCAATATTATTTAGTTGTGAACCCGCATGAGTCCGAAATTACCAATTTTTACCAGAATTTCCAGATTTTACCGGAAATCGTACTTGGTTTTCTGGCAACTGAGAGGATAAATAAGAGAGTAAGTAAGGTCATCTCTTTGTCAGAAGCTACCTGGTGGAAAATTCTGGTAAATCTGGCAAAAGATCCGATGTAGTGTGTTTGACAACCAAATTGTAAACAAAAGAGAAGTGCACTCTGCTAATGCATGTTGAAAAGTAAATAATTCCTTGCTTGAGTGGATGCTAATGAGTTTTGGTTAAATTACAAAACGCTTAAAAAGGTATTAGCCGTCATTTTACGTTTAAAAACCTTAAAACTTTAACACAGTACCACCCTATACTCTATATGTGATTGACCATTGAACTAAATCGTTGTTTATTTGGGTAAGATTAAAATATATTTTACTATTCAATATTGGAGTTGGTGTGAAAGAAAAATTAATAATTTATTGTTATGTATGCAAATGAGAACTACAATTCTGAGCTTATTGAGCATCTCTTAGTCAAAAACAAAGGCAATTTTGCTTGATCAAGTTTCGAATCTAAGAAGAAAATGTTTTTAACAAACAAAAGGTTAATAATAAAATTTGAAGGATTTAAGATATTGCGTATGGTAGCATGAAACGTCACAATCTTCTTAATTGTCAGGCTGTTGATATGGCTACGAAAAAGTGACAATGGAAACACATAGCTGAAGATTTCATACTTACAGTGGCATAAACTTCAAACCTCTAATATAAATTAGTTAAATTTAGTTATTATTTTTTTTATCAATTTTAAGTTTTCGTTTGGAATAATTTTCATGAACTTATCTATTAGGAGATCTCTTTGGAAAATTACCGTACATCCGATATCTATTGAAATTTTGGCATCCTCACTTTTTGGAAAAAGAAGTTCAAGATACAAGTTTATGTGCAAAAATAAATTAAACAATAAAAGTCTCCTTATATTTATGGAACTTATAATAGAAAAATTTTTATTTCATTACCCAGACTTTATGAATAGCCTACTCTATAAGTAATAGTAGAAATTCCGAATTAGTAAGTTCAGTCAAGACGTCATTCAAAAGTTTTGAAGAAAATCACTTTTCTCTTTTGTGAAAATTTGGGACTATCTTATGCGAGTATTGTCGACAAAATGTTAGTCTATGAATGACTAAAAATTAACGAATAAATGGTTAATCGCGATTAATGATTAAAATTAATTAAGCGATCGCTGTGGTGTAGTGGTTAGAAGTGCGCACTACCATTCCGCAGGGTGAGCGTCCGAGCCCAGTTCCGGCCAACAAAAAAAAAGAAAATGTTTTTTGTAATAGTGGTCGGCCCCCGGCAGGAGTCGGCGTAAAACTGTAGGTCCCTCCCCTTTGTGCGACAACGCCAAGGCGCATGCCGCAATCGGAGGAGTAGCCCTAACATATGTCGCTGGTCCTCTGCAATAACGGCACAATTCAAAATTTCAGGTTTAGAAAAATACATAATTTGAAAGCTTACAGTATGACTGCATATAATCCGGAATAATTACGTTCCAAGACATATTATTGCTAAATTACGAAACAAAAAATCTTTAATTGGCTCTACTGAAATATATGAAATTTTTAGTTGTGTCGATATGTAAGCGCCTTTCTATTATTATTAGTAATCATCAATACAATTTCAAATTACATAAACCCAGTCACAGCCCTTTTTTGTATTCGACGCTTCCAGAAATCGATTCAGACATGCCTGTTTAACTGGCCGTGCGTGCTCAAAACAAACACATGTTAATTAAGGAGCTATTCAAGTATTATGTAACCACCAGTGGAAAGCGGGGGTCTTGGTTTCCTTATTTTTAATAACAACGGGCAACATTTCTTCAAATAAGTAAAACATTAATTACACACGCACAAATTTTGCCTGCAATTTCGATCACAATTGAACACTGCACTTCACTCTCGTTTCGAATTTTTGAAAGCGTTTTTTAAGCTATTTAGTGGTTTAACACTTCTTGTGGGCACTTGATATTGTAAAAAAAATATGCGCAATTCGATCCCTAACTACATTTTTTTGTAAAGAACGCCCGTTTGCTTTAAATTTGTAAAAATACAATTATTTTTTTATTTTGTTTACGTCTGTCATTTGTTACAAATGAAGAAAAGTCCAAGAGTTGCCAAGTATAAATATCTTTATATCTATTTATTAAAATACAAATTTGAAGTGCAAATACATTTGTAAAACTGTTTATCACAAAATGTTATTAATTGTTTGCAAGCATACTATAGTTTTCATGCATTTTGAGAATAAATAATCTAATATGTATACATATATATCGTCGTTTAAAGTACAAAACCGCCTATCGTCATTCTTCAAAACCGTGTGACTGACATTGGCTGCCAAAAATTGGATTTGCTCACAAAAACTCTTGGCTCAATTCTTATCCATTCGTCCTGAAATATACTAGCCAGAATACGTTTGCTTTATAAAAAAGATAACCATTTTGAAATATGGGTGACTTTACTCTCTAGAAAATAATTTATGCAATTACGCGGTTTTGCATTTTCTTGATACGCGGTTTTGTACTTTAAACGACGATATGTATAGCATGTACTTACGGCGGCCGCCGTAGCAGAGTGATTAGAATACAAGAATACAAGAATTTATTTAATCATTAGTAACGGGTGATTTTTTAAGAGCTTGATAACTTTTTTTTTAAAAAAAACGCATAAAATTTGCAAAATCTCATCGGTTCTTTATTTGAAACGTTAGATTGGTCCATGACATTTACTTTTTGAAGATAATTTCATTTAAATGTTGACCGCGGCTGCGTCTTAGGTGGTCCATTCGGAAAGTCCAATTTTGGGCAACTTTTTCGAGCATTTCGGCCGGAATAGCCCGAATTTCTTCGGAAATGTTGTCTTCCAAAGCTGGAATAGTTGCTGGCTTATTTCTGTAGACTTTAGACTTGACGTAGCCCCACAAAAAATAGTCTAAAGGCGTCAAATCGCATGATCTTGGTGGCCAACTTACCGGTCCATTTCTTGAGATGAATTGTTCTCCGAAGTTTTCCCTCAAAATGGCCATAGAATCGCGAGCTGTGTGGCATGTAGCGCCATCTTGTTGAAACCACATGTCAACCAAGTTCAGTTCTTCCATTTTTGGCAACAAAAAGTTTGTTAGCATCGAACGATAGCGATCGCCATTCACCGTAACGTTGCGTCCAACAGCATCTTTGAAAAAATACGGTCCAATGATTCCACCAGCGTACAAACCACACCAAACAGTGCATTTTTCGGGATGCATGGGCAGTTCTTGAACGGCTTCTGGTTGCTCTTCACTCCAAATGCGGCAATTTTGCTTATTTACGAAGCCATTCAACCAGAATTGAGCCTCATCGCTGAACAAAATTTGTCGATAAAAAAGCGGATTTTCTGCCAACTTTTCTAGGGCCCATTCACTGAAAATTCGACGTTGTGGCAGATCGTTCGGCTTCAGTTCTTGCACGAGCTGTATTTTATACGGTTTTACACCAAGATCTTTGCGTAAAATCTTCCATGTGGTCGAATAACACAAACCCAATTGCTGCGAACGGCGACGAATCGACATTTCACGGTCTTCAGCAACACTCTCAGAAACAGACGCAATATTCTCTTCTGTACGCACTGTACGCATTCGTGTGGTTGGTTTAATGTCCAATAAAGTAAACTGAGTGCGAAACTTGGTCACAATCGCATTAATTGTTTGCTCACTTGGTCGATTATGTAGACCATAAATCGGACGTAAAGCGCGAAACACATTTCGAACCGAACACTGATTTTGGTAATAAAATTCAATGATTTGCAAGCGTTGCTCGTTAGTAAGTCTATTCATGATGAAATGTCAAAGCATACTGAGCATCTTTCTCTTTGACACCATGTCTGAAATCCCACGTGATCTGTCAAATACTAATGCATGAAAATCCTAACCTCAAAAAAATCACCCGTTACAAGTGAGACTTTTGTCTCTTACAGTACATCAACTAATGGATATATATCATAACTCATGTGACAATATCTTAATATTAAGAAAATATAAGTGTTTACAGAAATAGATAGTATAGATTAAAATAAAATAGTTAGATAACTGTTTTT
>NW_023458563.1:7952870-7973775 GCF_013731165.1 Rhagoletis pomonella | reverse complement strand
ACCAATTGGTGATCAAACTCCAACCAATAACTTATTATTTGCTATAAGGGTTTTTAAGAAGTGGGAACGGGGGAGCAGCTCAGTGAGAAACGAAGGTCCGTCCGTCGATGTAGGCGACGGTTTCAGCGGGAACGACGTAGGGCTGGTGAAGGTCTAGCTCAAGCTAGATCGCTGTTTTCTCGTTAAATGAGGAAGTATAAGGAGATGCTTATATGGGTGAAGGAGGAAGAGTGGAGAAGGTTTGTGGGGGAAAATAGGGACGACCCTTGGGGCAGGTCTATAGGATCTGTCGTGGGCGTCGAAGTGAGGAGATCACCTCTCTTCGCGTTGGTGGCTCCGTGTTAACAACGTGGAGCGAGTGCGCGGGGGTCTTGTTAGGTGCGTTATTTCCTAATACGGAGGTTCAAGTACCTCAAGCACAAGAGGTACCTGTCCTTCCACTAGATGTTGGGGAGTTGGGATATGCATTTGGCCTGGTTAGGTCTGGGGAGTCACCGGAATACTTGGAGGCTATCTATGATAAATGCCTGTGTGAGGGATATTTTCCACGTGAGTGGAAGGTAGCTAGGGTTGTTCCTCTTCTGAGGTCGCCCGATATGGTCAGGAGTGATCCTCGTCTTATCGGGGCATCAGTCTCGTTCCAGTGCTTGGAAAAGTGCTGGAACGTGTCATGGTGGAAAGGCTTCAGGAGCTTACTGGGGGTAGTATGTCGGATAGGCATTATGGGTATTGGAAAGGACGCAGTATTGAGGATGCTTGGCTTAACTTCAAGGGGTGTATCCAGAATAGTACCTGTAGGTATGTTCTTGGCATATCCGTTGATTTTAGCCACTTTGCAATTTTAGCGCGTACGCAGATGACCTTCTCATCTTGGTAGAGGGGCAGTCGAGGGCTGAAATAGAGCTAGAGGGAAATCAGCTGCTCGGTGTGGTTAGTGCATGGGGTGCGGATGTGTCGATACAGATGCTCCCCAAGGGGAAATTTTCGTGTGGTCACCCGCCGGTCATCCGTTTAAACGGAACCAGTCTCAGGTACGAGACGCAAGTCAAGTGAACTTTGGTTTACACTTTGTAAGGCGCACAGCGACTTCTTGGTGTTGTACGTCAGGTACGTCGTGTTTTGAGGTCTGATTGGGGCCTAGGCCGACGTTTTGTTCGTACCATATATCAGGGCCTGTTTGCGGCTTGTGACACTTATGGTTCTGCTGTTTGGTATGAATCTGCTATGACAGTTGTGTGTCGCAAAAAGATTTTGTCGTGCCAGAGGGTTATGCTGCTGTATTGTTTGCCGGTATGTCGCACAGTTTCTACTGATGTGCTGCAGGTGCTCTTGGGGGTGCCCCCTCTTGACTTAGTGGTTATCTATGGCTTTCCGGTTAAGAAGGGGCATGGAGATGTCTTTGTTGGATGGGTGGATTTCGGATGACGACTTGGAGAGAGGGTATTTGGAGTATAAACGCTCCTTGTGGGAGACGTTCTTAAGGAAGTGGCAGGAAAGCCGGGACAATAATTCCAACGGCCGGGTGACATATGAGTATATTCGTGACGTTAACTTTGTCCGTGAAAGCCCGGATTTCAGATTTTGTCTGAGTCTGGGTTTTCTTCTGACTGGACATGGGCCATTCAATGTGTTTTAGCATAGCCGGAATCTTCATGATTCGGAAAGTTGTGCATGTGGTGCGCAAAGCGAGGATTCTAGACACGTTGTTTGTGAATGTCCGATGTACTCTGACATTAGGGATTTATCTGGGATGGGGATTAGGTGGACTGACGGACGGTATATTTTTGAAGATGCTCTCTCTTGAAGCCGGCATGTTGAAAGTCTGAGGGTATTTGCACGTGAGGTGTTTAGACGAAGAAGGCGTGCAATTAGTTGAGGGGATAATTTCGTGGGTGGGGGCGACCAGTTCAGAGTGGTTTGGAAACTCAACTGGGAGTAGTTACGGCTACGAGGTCTGACCGGAGACTTAATTCTGGTACCACGGGGAACAGGAGCGCCCAGAGGTTAATCTGGCCTGTTCCTAGGTACGGCGCCTCGGGGAGTATCGTTATACGGGGAGAGTCGTTCTGGCTCGATGTGGAGTTGCATTGCAACCAGGTGCCGGACCCATAGCACGGCAGAAGTTTAGATAGGCCTCTATCTTACCAAGGTGGTAAGTGTGTCCACTACGCACTTCCAATTGCTCCAAAATGCTTGTTTTTTGGGGTGCTGATCCTCACATTGATTTGATCCACTGTGCTTTTGAGCGCCGTGGTGTAGGACCGGATTCGGCAGGTACCCACGGAAATATTACCACACGTTGTATTCTAACAGCGCATCTCGGATATCTGTCCACCTCCAGGAGTAACGGTGGACTTGCTGCGGCCTGGGGCTCCACCGTGGTCGACCTTATTTCCCTTCCCCTTTTTCCGGCCGCCGAAACGCTGCTGCTTAGTAGGCGACCAAAGAACCAGATGATAATTAACATAACTAAAGCAGCCTCGGGACTCTGCATGGGTATTGCCGTCGCTGGACAAGGCGAAGTTAAGTCCAAAAAACCCACCATCTCGGGAACCGAATCGACGGTCCTCGGCAGAATCTGGAGGGAATGGTAAACCCCAGAGGGAAAAAATACTTCCAGCGAGACCACACTGTACCCCTTGAGGGAAAGTCGAAGCCGGTGGGTAAGCTGCGGACGGCCCCTCTCTCTACGCCCATCCCGGGCAAGTCATAGGGTGTAGTAGCCGAGCCCAACTCCTCTACGGACAAGCCCGGGACTACTCCTGCGAGTAAAACTCCAACAACCGGGGAAAACGACCTTGATTGGCGCATTGGCTGCTCCAATGCAACAAAATAATTCCGCCTTCCGTCGGGGCTCAGCACGACCGAAGGGCAGCCCCTAAGGTCATTAAAAGACTGGGTGTCATTCCACATGACCAGCTGACGGAGGAGCGAGCAAAACGCCTCCCTCAATTGGGCAATGGGAGTCTTCGCCGCCAACGACAAGCGAATCTACAGGAAAGGCGGTAAAGACAAACCATCCACTGAGGCAAACCCATGGAAGGACCGAGCCCCCAAGAGACAACGATCTCAGGACGACACCGCGAGTAGATCCAAAAGGCATAGGGCTTCCTCCCCTTCTAACCGTTCGTCCACGGCCGTGCCTTCCACGAAGCCATTCAGCGAGGTCGCCAAAGGGCATCTAACGCTGACGGTGTCAGACAAGGGCCATCCGGGCGGCCACATTACCACGGACAATTGGAAGTCCGTGCCGATAGGTCCATGCAGGGTATACAAAGGGATACTCCAGAGGTATGCCGGCCCTGCACCAGTCGTCCGTAATGCTACATGGCATCAGCGGCGGGTAAAGCTGGTAGCGTGTGCGGATGATCGTGCTGTCCAGGTATACAAGGAATCGATCTCCACTGTTGGACACCTGTGGCCCAGGGCAGAATTAGTTGCCGTTTATAGGGATGAAATCCCTAACAGGGCGCGAGACTGGGCCTAAGTCCTAGCTGAACCAATAAAGCCGGATGAGATTCTGGACTGCCCACAAGTGTTTGGAAAGTAGTCCGAGTTGGCGAGACCAAGGGGAAGCAGCATTTGTTGGCTTTGTCATCAAAGATGCTTCCGTTGTGGTGGGGTAATAAGCTACGGTTATTACTTGATCACGATAAAAATCCACTGGAAAACGGACCAACAAAGGGAGGAGACGGACAACTCCACGAGCGGCCCCGCTCTTCCCGACAAATCTACCGACGAAGGGGCCAACAAAACAGGCAACGCCTCGAACGGACCTGGGGCCTCCGAGTCGGCATCAGTAATAGACAGTGCGGGGCCCACAGGAAACACCACGGGTGGACCTGGGGATCTACCAACTGGAACCCGATACCGCGTCAGATACAGAGAGCGACAGGGGCTCAGTATCTGCTTACGTGGGTTCGGTATACAGCCTGTGGGCAATGCTGGACGAGGAGCAGCTTCTGGTCTCCGAACCGTAGGAGGAGGATAATGACGTCACAGTCATTGCCGCCGCAGAACGGGAGGAGCTGGAATCGATGGACATCACAGAATCTGGGTATGGTGCAAATCCTACAAATTAATCAGCACCATTACAAGGCAGCCTCGGCTGCCCATCTTTTTCGCCTCAGCGATAAGCTGAGGATTTTATTCTAGTCCAAGAGCCTTGGACTTAACTCTGATGCCTACCAGGTGGTAACAACTCCAGTATCAGATAGGATCAGAGCTTGCATTCTAATTAATAATGTATACTCTTATTTTTTATTCTCCCAATACAGCGACGGGGACACTGTCTGCATCAGCGTCCAACTGAAGGAATACGTGATCTGGATGGCAACGACCTACATGGCCCACGACATATATGTTTTTTCACCGTATAGACTGCAAGAAGCAGTGAATGAAGCAAATCGCAGAAAACTCCCGGTCATAATGGGGGCGATTCGAATTCGAATAACACGATCTGGGGCTCAAGCGACACCGATTCCCGAGGTGAGTGTTTGCTTGGCTTTATCCTTTTGTATAATCTTACTGTATGTAACCGTGGGCGCGACACCACTTCTGTGACCTCTGTTACAAGAGAAAGGCTGCACATCACCCTTGTGTCGAGCGTTTTTTCTGATCGAATAAGGGACTGGCAGGGGTCGAAAACACTCTTTTTCTTACCACCTCTCCATTAGTTTTAAGCTCACTTTCCATCCTGCTCATTTAACAGCATACAGGAACAAGATGCGAACCGACTGGGCAAAATTTAAAAATACGCTGTCGGCCTCTACATAGATACGTTTCTCACGATAAGTCCTGCCTATCATTAAGACCTGATGAAGCGAGTCGCTCGAATACGAAGGTTGTTTCTCTCGGTGAGCTGGACTCATCGTCAAAAATTTATAAGGCAGTAACTTTTTAATGCTGCTTTCAAAGCCTCCTGCTAAAGCACCCTCCCGAAGAGCAAAAAGAAACCCCATTGGTGGAATCCTGAGATTCCAGCGCCGAGAAAAAACGGCAGGTGGCTCTTCAGTCAAGCTAAGCGAACACGTCTTTGGCAACCCTACAAAGACGCACTCAAAGTTTCAGCAGAGAACTCTGAATCCAACCGGCTGAGGAAAGTTCTATCGAAATCTTCGTCACGTATGAATTCTATCTAGAAGCCTAACGGTGACTGGACGATATCATGTAACGAAATGCTGGAGGTCCTTTTAGCACTCACTTCCCGGGCTGCTCGGACGACAGCTCCGGCTTTTCACCCGGTCGTACGACCTACTCGTCTCTGGGTGATACCGTCAGGGACATCGTAAGTGAGGAGAGCCTGGAATGGGCTTTAATGTCCTGTCCGCCGTACAAATCTGCGTGCCTTGACGGAATCTTTCCCGCTAAACTACAGGAGGCTAAGGACATACTGTGCCCTCTGCTCTCTCAGATTTGTACAGCTTGCCTAACCCTTACTCACATACCACACGAGTAGACAAAGCCAAAAGGAAGCAAGGCCTCTCATGTGAAACCGAAGGATTTTAGACCTATAAGCGTCACTTCATTCTTTCTGAAAACTCTAGAGAGGCTCATTGACGAATATATTCGACGGAATATAAAAACTGACAAACTCTCCTCGAATAAGCATGCATATTCCAAGGGGAAACCATGGGGACCGCACTCCGCGAAACCGTATCGACGATTGAAAAAGGAAATATACGCTCGGAGGTTTTCTCGGTGTCGAGGGTGCTTTCAGCAACGTTTACCCGAAGTCTGTTTTTAACTCCGTTCTCATGGCGGGGGTGCAGCGGGGCTGGTGGATTTCGTTGAGGTCCTTCTCGGACAGAGAACAATCCTATCAGAACTGGGGGATGGCTCCATTACAAAGTAAGTTACTAGAGGTACTACCCAAGGGTAGTTTTCTACTTTCTACTCTGGAACCTAACAGTGGACACCCTACTTCTAAACCTAAAGAGCACCGGTAGCATACGCTGATGACATAGCAAACGTGGCAACGGGCAAACATCTTCAGGTCCTGAGTGAGTTATTGCCAAACGCACTCGGTCTGGTAAACATCTGGTCCAAGGAATATGCACTTAGGGTCAATCCTACCAAGACAGAAATGGTACTTTTCACAAGGAAGTATAAAAATCCCTTAATATTGTTTTGAGCTTTGTACCACAATTCTGTTTATAAGGAAAAATTGAAAAAGCAACAAAGTCTAAGCGATGGAAGTTATAGCAGATATTTGAAATATCACCACATCTCCTCATCAGACTTCTTTTTCCAAAACTTCGGCAGGGATCGAACCCGTGGTACAAAGCTCAAAACAATATTAAAAATAAAATGTTAATAAGCCACAGTAGCATTGACATAAAACTCCCTTATTTAAACCTCCCACCCTAAACGGGGTGGCACTTACTCTCTCACCCAAAGTCAAATACCTTGAACTTGTTCTAGACAAGAAACTGGACTGGAAGCGGAACACTGAAGGCCGCTCTAGGAAGGCCAATACTACCCTGTATGCCTGCAAGATGGCTATAGGCAAAAAATGGGGAATAAAACCTCAATTTTCCAAAATTTTAATGTATGCAGATGATGTAAAGCTTTATAAATCGTACGTTTCAATTAAAGAAAGGTCTTTGCTACAATCAGACTTAGACAGCATGGCTTACTGGTGTCAAGTAAATCTTATGCCTCTAAATCTTAAGAAATGTAAAGTAATGAGCTTCTCGCGAAGAGCTGTTCATCCCACTTCTTATACAATAGGTAACCATAACCTGGAACAGGTATACAATTTTGTAGACATTGGTATCACAATGGATCCTAAGCTTAATTTTAATCTTCATATTAATGTGACAGTCAACAAGGCTAAAGGTGTACTTGCATTTGTGAAACGATGGTCAAAAGAATTTTGTGACCCTTTTATCACTAAAAGCCTGTTTACAACATTAGTTAGGCCAATTCTGGAATACGGTTCGGTGGTTTGGAATCCAAGGTATCAAATTTACTCAGACAAGATAGAGTCAATTCAAAAACAATTCCTACTTTTTGCTTTAAGAAATTTCCGTTGGGATTCTCAATATAACCTTCCACCTTATACGAGCCGATTAAAACTTATTAATCTTCCTAACTTTCCAGCCGCAGGCAAATGCTTGGTACAATTTTTATAGTTAAATTACTAACAGGCTCAATTTCAAGTCCGCTTCTTCTTGGCGAAGTTAACCTTAATGTTCCCTCCCGGGTATCAAGACACCCCATTTCTGAAAGCTTGTAAAACTAATTTTAAATTGCACGACCCACTCCGTTGCTTATGCCAGGATTTTAACTCTCATTCCAGCACGTTTGATATATCAGATCCGCTTTTCCGCATTAAGAAATCGATACTGTCCTCTCTCAATAAATGAATCATTAAAATAAAGACATAAAATCGGCTGATGAATTTAGTTCTGTAGCTGAACAGTTTTAGATCTCGACACTTAACAAACTCCTGCCTATCGTGACTCGGCGCAAAAATTGAAAATACTGGTTCCGTACGTCATGCGGACTGCGCTCCTCGTGCGGATGGGCGGGAATGGAGGGTAAAAACCGTTGGGATATTATTATTATTATTATTATATAGTACACTGGATTTACGCAACACTGATAATACCCATCCTTTTCTACAGGGTCACCGTATGGTGGGCTCCTCTAAACAACACCTTGCCTAGAGCCAAGGTTGAACATGTGCAGCGGATGGCTGCCATGCTCGTCACGGGATAACTGCCCACTACACCCACCAAATCTCTGGAAATAATGTTAGATCTTCCACCTGTGGATCTCTACGCCAAATTTCTGGCCGGCCGCAGCGCGGCCAAGTTAAATACAATCCAGCCATGGAGAGACCACAGATTTGGGCACGCAAAAGTACTTGAAACTCTTCCGGATAATCTACGACACATAGATTATACCACTTCTCTACTCTGTTTAGACAACAAATTCTCCACAAGAATCCCAGAGAGGAACGAGCGGGAAAGAGCCACAGACCGGAACCCAGAGTCTATCGACCTATAAACATATGGTTCCTCCAAGCTTAACTTAAGAATGGGTAGCGGAATCTACTCTGGCGAACTCGGGCTAAACCTCAGATTTCGCTTACCGGACCATTGTAGCGTTTTTCAAGCAGAATTAAACGCCGTAATGAAGGCGGCTCGGTAGTGTATAACCTCCGGCTTTCCAGGACGGCCTATTGCTATCTATTCGGACAACCAGGCTGCTATCAAGTCTCTCAATTCTAACGGAACAACGTCAAAAGTAACCTTAGAATACAGGAAGACTTTCAACCTGCTGGCATCAAAATGCTCCTTGACTGATATATGGGTCCCTGGACATAGGGACTTTCCTCGTAACTGCCTAGCCGACGAGCTGGGAAGGAGGGGTATGGAAATATCTGAAGTCAATTCTGATCGAAATGCGGGCATACGACTAACCTCCTTCAAACACAAATTAAAGGCGAAACACGTTGCCATACTACCAGCCAAATTTGGTCAAAGGTAGTTGTAAAGCGATCCATAGATCTTACCCGGCTGGACCGCTTCTCTCAGATTAGTAATCACACACGGAAAGGTTAGGATACCCCACCAGCGATTTTTGCCGGAGTTTAAGACACGAGGAAAAGGTGAAGCCTATCGAAAACTATCTCTGCCATTGTTCCGCCCTGGTCAACACGCGCAACCAATTCTTCAACAAGTACTTTCTGGAACCGATTTGAACTCAGCGAATATTGTAGGCTTTTTGTGCTATATAAAACGCACTCGGTGGTTCAATTACTAGGGGAGAGAAAGAAACAAATGGCTTCGGCCAGTGGTACCACACCGAGCTATCCCAGCCCATTTAAAAATACATACACACATACACTAGAAAGTGCATTAGGTAATATTCTTTGCATGTATACAATAAGCAAAGCGTTGATTTGTAAATATATAAAAAAGAACATGTATATACACATATAAATAAATAGTTCCGAAGATGCTAGGAAATTATATATAAAAGAAATTGTTTATAAAGAGAAAGTATTAAATAAATATTCAGCTTCGATCAGTCTCACACTAACCACTTCTTCTTTTTCAATGACTCTCCTTCTTTTATTTTATTAAAGTCTACTTTCCCCACCAGTGGTAAGGGTAGTAAGGTAAATAACAGCAATTTCAGCTTAAACAGTGTCTATCAGTCGTTTCTTCCCACCCGAGGTAAGGAACAAGTGACATAGCTCTGCACCAGCGAACAGTACGAATAGCGATTACGCGGCGTAAAAACAACAAAGCTGCTGGAGCTGACGGCCTGCCAGCCGAGCTATGCTAGTACGGCGGCGACGACCTGATAAGGTGCATGCATTAGCTCTTATGCAGAATATGGTCAGCTGCCGGCATGCCCGACGACTGGAATTTAAGTGTGCTCTGCCCAACTCACAAGAAAGGCGACCCCGCCATCGCCCCAACTACCGCGGTATGAGCCTTCTAAGCATAGGTCTTATCAAGTGAATTGTGTGAAAGACTGAAGCCCACCGTCAGCGATCTGATTGGACCTTATCAGTGTGGCTTTAGACCTAGCAAATCCTCCAAAGATCAGGTATTCACAATAAGATGATAACAATAATGATTAAGCGAAGATAAACAATGTCGAAATCCCCCGTTAGCAACACTATAAGGGAATTTAATGGAAGCATCAGCATCACAGCGATCGTATGGTTGCTGCTTATATGCGCGAACGAATGTAAACGGCACATACAACTTATCTCTTCTAATAGCTAAATTTAAGGTGGCCCCAATAAAAGCGCAATCACTTCCAAGGGTTGAGCTATGTGCTGCAGTTTTACTAAACAAAACTTTGAAAATGATCGTGCACACACTAATTTCGCGATTTGCACCTGTTGTAAATTTTTGGATTGCCTCCAAAATCATGCTTCAATGGCTCACATGCACTCTTCTTCACTAAACTATTTCGTAGGAAACAGAGTTTCCGAGCTGCAAGAAAGCTGCAGGAATGTTCAGGGAAAACATGTTCCATCAAAGGAGAATCCTGCAGACATTGTGTCCCGCGGATGCCGCGCAGCTGAAACTACTAAGTACTATTTGGTTTTCTGGACTAGAATTTCTCCTAAAGGACTAAACCGAATCGCCATCTCAAGTCGATCAATTTCCGTCACAATTTGAGAATTTAGAGAAAAGAAAATGTCTTTCAACTGTAGTGTTAGTGACAGTGGCACCGCTGGATCCATCGTGAATGACTTAATTGAAAGGTATTCGTCGTATTACCAGATTATCCGCATTCTTTCGCTCATATTTAGAGTTTTTAATAAATGTTCTTTGACTAGAAAACAATCACCTGCTGATGTCTTGCATTTAACCATTGCAGAATTAGATAGCACATTTTGGAGAACTATTTCTGAAATACAACGATTTGAATTTAAGACAGAATCATCAAATTGTTCTTAAGATCTACCAATCAAAGGCAGTTTGACAAAACTTTGTCCATTTTTACAGAAAATGCAAATTGACAGCAAAATTATTAAAATACTATGAGTTGGAGGACGCCTGGCTAAAGTTCCAATTGCATACGATGCAAAAATTTCCTGCACTTCTTCCAACAACTCATCGCTTCACTCAACTTTACATAGATCATCTTCACAGACGAAATCTACACGCAGGGCCAAAGTTTCTAATTCTTAGTCACCGCAAAAGAAATTGTACGCAAGGTGTCAGGAATTATACTCGTTGCTTCTTCTACAAACCTAAGTTATTGGGTAAAGTTGTGGGTGACCTCCCCGCTGATAAGCTAAAGCAGTGTGGACTTTTTTATAGGATACGAGGAAAAGAACCATACAAGAAATGTACTGAAATATTGGTTTGCTTTTCATCGAAAGCCGTACATTTGAGACTGTTTTATGATTTGTCTACTAATGGGTTTCTACTTTCTGTAGAAAGATTCGTAAGTAGACGACGCATACCATTGCGTTTGTATTGCGACAACGCTACTAACTTTGTTAGTGCTCAAGCCAAGTTTCGCCAAAGATTTTTCAACAAAACTTCTCTGGATGAAGTCATGAACTTTTCAAGCCAAGCCGGTTTTGAATTTCGTTTTATTCCACCGCGCGCTCCGCACTTTGGTGGATTATGGGAGGCGGCCGTTAAATCCGCTGAAACACTTTTAGTTAATAATATTGCTAATTCTAATTTAACTTTCGAAGAGCTTCAGACAGTATTAATTGAAGTCGAATCAATATTCAATTCGCGTCCTATCACTTATTTATCAAATGATCCTAACGATGGCGAGGCACTAATACCTGCTCACTCACTTATTGGATGCTCCCTAAAGTCTTTGCCTGAAGAAAGATTTGATTCCAACAAGGTATCATATCCTACCATCTTATTTTTGGGAACTTTGGGTCCGCGATTATCGACACGACTTGCGACAGCGTTCGAAATGGTTAAAGCCGCACACTAAATAAATTAAATAATACCCAGTATGATCATCCGCTTATGCAGTTTTTAGTTTCATTGCATGTTTATGCAAAAGAAGAAGGTATTATTTTTTTGTTCATTGTGTAAACTAGGCAGATCAACCGCAGTGATCCGAAGTCGATGTTTATCGAAAGCATGATATGAAAAATACAGACACATATCTAAATATTATGCACTAATTTAATTTAAAAGAACAAGCTTTACATTAGGTTTGTTCATTGAAAATCCAGCAAGAATTATCCAACACTCAAAATATCAGAGAGTAAAGGTATTGGCCCAATGCAGGCTTGCTTTGCCTGCCTCGCTTTGAGAACTGTCAAAAGTCATTTGGAATATACTAAAATGTATGAAGGCTGGCCAAATGGCAGCTTTGCTTCACTTGCTTTAAGCGCCTCAAAGATTCAAATAGGCAAATGTTTTATTTGAAAGCGTTTCGTAGGCTTTTGACAAAAAGGTATATTCCCGTTCTAAATCAATTCAAACAAACTGCTGCTCACTTTTATGTACAACATTTTTTTTTACGTAATTAAAAAAAATATATATAATATAAGTTATTCAAAGTTTAATAAAAATGATTATATGTTTCCATATTTATATTTAACATATAGCTGGCTGAAAAGTTGCTAAGTCCATTTTTACAAATTTTACAGGAACTTTGAATACAACATTTTGCGTGTTTAAAGCAAAGCAAAACTCCAAAGAACCAAAAGGATTCGATCTTTATTAAAAGATTTCGTATTATTTTGGCCTTATCGGATTTTTGGGGCCTCTTCTGGACTTAGAAAATTTGCCTTTCATTGAATATAAATAAGAAAAAATAAAACAAGTACATTAATCCTTAATTTCTCTTGCTAGCTAGCGATATTTATGATGTCAAACTACTGGTCAGTCGTCTCTTGAAGAATTGGATTTTTTTTTTTTTTTAATAAATGTACCTATAGTTATATATGTATAATTATTATCATTCCTTTGAAATGCATTCAAATTCTCATCAATTTAAAAATAAATCTGAAAAGATTGTTTGTATTTTTTTTTAGTTTTCTGGAATTTTGTGGGAAATTATTCATAGTGTAAGGGAACAGACCTTAGTTTTTTAACTACACAGCTGACAGCGTTCCAAGCCGTCATTTGACCAAACGAGTTTTTGAAGTAAATCAAAGCAAAATAAAGTAAGTAAGGCGTGCAAAGCAAGCCTGCATTGGGCCTTAAGAAAAAATTCTCTAAAATTCTTTCTCATGTTGAAAAACTTGCAAATTTCTCCACGAATGCCAATTTGCAGGAATTTGCAAGCTTCCCTGCCAGCTGGTGTCCACGGCTGCATTTATAACATAATAAATTTTTATAGAGTTTTTAAAATTCTTTTATATGTATATCCTACATGTATTTTTCTGACTTTCTTTAACATACATTTCAACTTCTTTATTGTACTAGATGTCTTGCTTCTTAAATTGGCTCTGATTGCGATTGCATTCCGATTACGAATAAAATTTTTTTTACAGCCGTTTATATTTCAAATCATTCCAATTAACTAAATTAATTATATCAACAAATATTTATTTAAATTTTTCATAAAAAATCGATCATTTAAAAATCTTTTAATTTAACGAACTTGTTTATTTAAATTATCGTCGACAAAAAAGCAACCATGTGCCACTGTCATATGTTTTTCGTGAATTCTTGATGGCTAAATTTTTCCACTGTGGTGTAGTGGTAAGCAGTGCGCGCTTCCACTCCACAGCACCTGGGTTCAAGCCCAGGTCAAAGCAACATCGCAAAAAAAATATAGAAAAAAAGTTTTTTCTTAACAGCGGTCGTCCCTTGGCAGGCAATGGCAAACCTCCGAGTGTATTTCTGCAATGAAAAGCAGCTTCTCATAAAAATACAATCGCCGTTCGGAGTCGGCATAAAACTGTAGGTCCCTCCGCTTTGTGTGACAACATCAAGGCGCACGCCACAAATCGGAGGAGAAGCTCGGCCAAACAATAACATATGTGTAAGCACCAATCTATTATTATTATTATTAAAATTTTTACAGCAAGAATTTGCAACTTCTCTCCAGGAGAACTGCACTTTGAGCTCTCAGTTTTTGAGTGATAGATAATTTTTTGGACTGCACGAACGCGATTTGGGCAAAAATCATGATAATTCGTACAAAGTTGTACAAATTTTTTACTCGACGAACAGAACTATTGACTTATTATTTTAAAATGTATCAAAATCTTTTTAATTATAAAATTTTGATGTAGGTTTATTAGAATTCTAATGCGCATTAAACTTTCATCTTTCGATTCAAATTGATGGCTCTGTGTAAATTTCAATTGGAGATCATTCAATATCACTATGAATATGCGCCATTAACTTTAACATAAGATTTTTCTCTTATGTATGTATAACTCTTTTCGCTATCTTTCTACCTAAATATGTATGTACATATAGGGAGTTCACAAGGTGTTGTATACTGTCGTACTGTTGTATGTCATAAACTTTAAACGGCTAAAACTATATTTGAGGAATTCGCAAGCTAACATAAAAGTTTTATTATGAAATTTCACACAATTAAAAAATAGTTGGTGGTGATTTCAAGTCCTCTAAACATTTATTTAGCCGCTAAAATTTTTACAACATACAACAATACGACAACTACGACACCTTGTGAACCACCCAAATCTCTTGAATTGTAATCTTCACTTGCTAGCAGACATTGAATAAAGCAGACGTTCAAACATCATCCTACGTAAATTAAATTCTTGTGAATTTTCGAACTACACCGGGTGCACTTGTCCTTATGAAGGTAGACTCAATGACCCCAATGAATTGGAGGAGGGGATGGGTCGCAAAGCCTATAATAGGAAGAGACGGGCTTTGTAGGATGGTAGAAGTAAGGACCAGCAATGGAGTGTCGTTAAGATCGACACACAATCTTTTCCCACTGAGCAAAATAGGAAAATAGGAGATAATGATGACATTATTAAGTTCAATCAGGAAAGAACGATCAAAGAAGATCGAAGGCCCGCTTGAATTCATCGCCAGCATATACCATGCTTTGTTTGGTCGGATGGATGAGGAGCACGTAGAGAAATTGACAGAAAATATTAAAAGAAGCACAAAAAACGAAAAGTATTTGCTGGATCCATTGTAAAACCAATTGTCAATATACAGTTGAAGCTGTGGCCATGTCAATGGATTCATTAGCACAAATGCAGAAGAATCTCATAGCGGTAATACAAAAAGCAATTTATTAGAAACCTTGATATCGCTTACCAGCAACAAATCGAGAAAATCCAGATAAATATGCCATAGTGAGTGAAACTTCCGGAAACTGATCCTCTAGAATTGGTTAAAATTGCGAGGGTGAGAACGAGAACAACGAATTCAACAGTTTTGTTCAAAACTCAAAATCCCACTGGTAAACAAGAGACAGATGGAAGCATTTGTAATGTATTCCTATCCTAAGGTTCTTGACGGACGCAACGTAAGCATTAAATATACAATGGATCACCTGCTAGTTGATGAGACCCAAGACACTATTTTATGGTATAGATGATAAAAGCTGTCAACACTGCCAGAGAATGGAGGAGATGATACTATGTTCGCAGATACATCTACCAAATCAACCACAAACTGTGAGGTTAGACTCTTGGCCAAGCGCTCCGAACTCATGGTTATTTTCGGCGCCGTCCAATAAAGCCATATGAAATAACGCCATATGGCTTGTTTTCACTTCACATTGAGAAATAAGGCCATATTTTTGCGTATGGTCTTATTTCTCACTGTGAAAATGAAATAATGGCGTTATTGCAATTTTGATAATTTTTTGTGTAATGTTTACTCGCTAATGTAACTCGGTAAGTTCTCTAGTTTAAGGTACAACGTGTGAAAACAAACTCCAAAAATGTCAGGAGGGTTACCAATGGGTGCGTTTTTATCCCTTTATCATAAATTCGGATGTTTTTTTTATTAATAAAACACGTTTTTGGAGAACTAAACAATGTTCCCGAACTGAAACGAGAAAATGCTAAATGGCATATAGTGCTGCCACTTTCTTTATATTTTGTAATAATTCAGTTTTCCTTATATGGCGCCTGCAATGTTGAGTACTTTTCGGTTTTGTCATTAACAATTTTATACACTCTTTAATTTTATATGTATCTTCTGGTTTAAAAGAAAATCTCATACATATATACATATGTATGTATATACATATACATCTATTTATTTGTATAGATATATCTATGTATGTATGTATACGAAATTTTCTTTTAAATAGGTAAGATGCATATTTCAGATATGTATAAAATGTTTAATGACAAAATTGGGAACACATCAAGATAACCAACCGTTCAGCTATGGGAAAACTAAAAATGCAGACCAATAGTACTTTTTACGCTGAATTCACTTATATAAATACTATTTGCCGCAATGAAAAAGTAAAGAAGATATAAAAGGTTAAAGACAATTTTTGTGATATTTTAAAATATCAATATTTTCTAAACTACGTAACCGATTAAAAAAATAATGATATAGAAATAAAGACAATTAATCTGTCTTTAAGTTGAAATGTGTTTGCTTGCTTATATATTTAAGCCAAAAATATTAAAACACTAATAAAATGTTATAATTTTTTCATAAAATAACCTTTTTTAGAAAAAAATGCATAATCAATGCTAAACACGTATATATTATTTAGAAAGTGCAAGTTCTTACCTCTAATTTGATATACATATTTTATTATGATCTACCTTTGAAGTTTAAGAATTCAGTGATAAGAAAAATTAAAAGCATTTACAAGCAAGTGACAAGTGTGGGTGATATCATAGTTTCTTTTGCCCAGAACTTCTTTCTGCGTAGGCGGCCTTCGGCCGCGCTTAGGGATCATAACCATTACAAAGTAGAATTCTCCTTTCTGTATTACCGAAGAAGCGGAGCTGAACACGTTTTGCAGAGCACACTCTTCTGTGTAGGCGGCCTTCGGCCGCACTTACGGTTTATAACCCTTACCAAATAGAATTCTCCTTTCTGTATTGCCGAAGAAGCGGAGCAGAACACCTTTTGCAGAGAACACCTTTCTGTGTAGGCGGCCTTCGGCCGCACTTACGGATTATAACTCTTACCAAATAGAATTCTCCTTTCTGTATTGCCGAAGAAGCGGAGCTGAACACCTTTTGCAGAGAACACCTTTCTGTGTAGGCGGCCTTCGGCCGCACTTAGGGATTATAACCCTTACCTTGGGAAAGGATGAGGCAAGTAGAATTGCCTTTCGGTGTGGTAAACTTGGGCCTGCCGCCCCAGTGATGTCTATTATGGTTACTGGGTATTTTATAAAAATGTCTTGTATATAAAAATGTGTATATAAAAATGTCTTGTGCAAATGAATATTTAACATTTTTCAAGCGAAGAAACGCAAATGAAAATTGTGATTTTTGGCCATTTTTCTAAGGGGTCCCTAGGGTACCATAGGGGACCTAGGTGGCCGGGGGTTGCATTTTTGTCAATGGCGGTTCATTCCCTCTCCAAAATGGTGGGTTAGAGGTGCCACGCCCACTTACCTTTCGTCCACCGCCCCTTTAACGAACGGCCATAATGGAAAGCCATTATTATCACTGAATTCTGAAAACTCAAAAGCAAATCATAATATAATATGTATATCAAATTAAAGGTAAAAACTTGCACTTTCTAAGTAATATAAATTTTTTTAGCATTGATTATAGACTTTTTCTAAAAAAAAGGTTATTTTATGAAAAAATTACGACATTTTTTGGTTTTATAATATTTTCGGCTGAAATATATAAAAAAAAAAACGTAAATATTTTATATACCTTCTTGAAGACAAATTAATTGTCTTTATTTTGACATCATTACCTTTTGAATCGGTTACGCAGTTTAGAATATATTAATATTTTAAAATATCACAATTTTTTTAGTTTTACCTTTTATATCTACTTTACTTTTTAATTGCGGCAAATAATATTTATATAGTTAAAATCAGCGTAAAAAGTATTAGCAATCTGGATATTTAGTTTTTCTATAGCTGAACGGTTGGTTATCTTGATGTATGCCCAAAATTGAAAAGCAGTCAACCTCATAAAGAAGTTACGGACCTTCGGTCCGTTCTAGTCACAGAATTAGTTGGGCCAGCTGCCCAAAAGGAAACACAGATTGGTTAACTATTAACTTATTTTTTATTTACACTCAACTTCTTATAAGTAGCTGGATTTTAATTCTAACGCTAAGTGTACTGCACAGCAACCCGTCCCGAACTCGACTTACTTAATATTGTGGCCGTTGCTTTCTTCCCAACTTCGTTCTTCGGCAGCAGCGCAATACTTGCTCAACAGGTTTACAACCCGTTGTCTGAGACAGGCTTTAGCCTTGACTTCCTATGGGTGCATTATGGAAAGCAGGTAGATATATCTCCCGTTACACTATATGATTAAATGAAAATATGCTTACACTGCGGCACGTGTAACGGGAAACCGTGGGAGCGTCGCATAAAATGCGACTGGTGCATGTTAACTCTTCCCCCTCTAAAGATTTGCGTCCCCCAACTCAACGTTTTGGGAGGCGTCCTTCCTAAGTCGGTTCCGAGTACTCTGTTGCAGTATTTACAAATTCACCTCAAGAAGTTTGGCTCCTGTCGTCAACTTTCTCCAAATCAGCAAAATTAGGATCATTAGCAAAATAAGTCCTAGACATTAAGACGTCGCAATCCAGTTAGATTTGTCCATCAGTAACCCAAAGTCGTATGTTTCCGGACGGGCCAGGCTCTTGTTCGTTTTTTAGACAACACCTGCACACCTGAGCTGCTTCTACTCCAGTAGGTTTGATTGTTGATCGTTATCGCCTCGTGCTCCAGCTGTAGGATATGGGAACCAGACAGGTATTTTGGAGTTCTACGATGATGTTGAAGTTATCCAGGAAAATTGTATCTTCCTTGAGTACTTCAACCGTTGTTTCTATGCAGGTTGTGTAGCGACAATCTGTTTGACCGCTCTTGAGTAGACGTGGTAAGCATTCCTCTTCACGCAGTATGACAACACGTATAGTAGAAGAGTGCCGGTGGTTCATATTGATGTCTCACTATATTCAATGGCTTCGTTGACGTTACTGTACAGAAGGACTTCGATTTCGCTTATTAGTTGACTTATTTCCTCTTTATTTAATAGGTTGCTGGTTACAACTCCTACTTTGGGCTTTGGCATGCCGGAATCAGTTCATTAACGTCTTCCTTAAGGATGGCGATCCTTGTATTCTCTCTCCTGTTAAACTTTTTCCAGGTGGTTGCGTCCCGGAATGTCATTCGTGGCCGTTGCAATTCCGTTGACAACCTGTAATAGCTCTTGGGTTTTCTTCAATATTTCAGAGTTTATCTTAAGCTGGGATCACACAATTTGTACATTTGGCTAAAAATTTGTCAAATTTATAGACAAATCATGTGAACGCTAAATTGCATTTGTCATTTATCAGAAAAGCCAAATATTTGCCTTCTTGTGGCAAATGAAAAACAACCCTGGTGGCCAAATCGTGTGAACGCAATGCTGCTACATAAGCAAAATAAAAATTACGCAAATGACCAAATATCTGATTTGCCACTTGATGACAAATGCCAGTGACAAATATACAAATATTGCTGAGCGGTATTGCCATTTCGTGCTTGTGAACCTTTGTATTTTCCAATTTTGGTAACATTTTAATATTTAATATAATATTCGTATCCGAAAACTACCGAAAAATATCACGTTATTTGAAAACGATAATTTTAAAATATTTGTTCAAAATGAGCATTTGAAAACATGTACATATACGTATTCGACAGTAGCTGAGTGTGCAGAGAAACGTGCGACTTTCATGGGGTCCCAGGTTCTTATGCCGGCAGACGAACATATTAAAAAGTATTTATAAAAGTATAATTAATTTCTGAGTATAATTAACTATGAAAAAGCATATGTGAAGTTGAAAAAGCATATGTGAAGAAAGGTATTCGTTTCACAACCCTTCGTGGCACTTTTCTATTCACCTTTCTTTCAGTTTTCGGATCTCTTTCCGCAGTTTTTGCTGGCTATACACATATACATACACGCATATCGTCGTATAAAGTACAAACCCACGTATCGTCATTCTGCAAAATCGCGTAACTGAATTGGCTGCCAAAAATTGGATTTGCTTACAGAAGCTGTTGGCTCAATCCTTATCCATTCGTCCTGAAATATACTATCCAGAAATGCGATTACTTGAGTGTTTTTACTATCTAGATAATAATTTATACAACCTCACATAGGCGGCTTTGCATTTTGTTGATACGCGGTTCTGTACTTTAAACGACGATGTACAGATTATTAAAGACGATCTAAATTACACTGTGTGACAAAAAAAATGTATATAGTTTTTTCGAGGTTAACACTTGTTGTAGGTCTATTCAAGCAGTAAAATCTGCATACTCAGAATTTTAAATACACCCTCAAAATCTGGGCTTAAGGTCAAAAACCGCGTTTTTCAAAGGGTGACGCACAGGTATACTTGCTCGTAACTTTATTTCTGTTTACCCGGTGAAAAATACGTATATACGTATGGGCTTAAGATAAGAGATTTCGCTGCTTACAACAATGTTTAAATTGATAATTTATCTTAAGAAAGGGCAAAGGAATCAATGATCGGACTTAAAAAAAAAAAAATGTGTGGTAGAATCAGGAAAAAAATGTTGTAAATTTCAAAAAAATGTGGTAGATCTCAGGTTTTGGATCAAACTTTGTACAAAAATTAAAAAAAATATGCAAGGCTTCATCTAAATTGCAAACATTTTAATTAAAATCTAAAACAAAATAATTTTTAGTATAATAAGGCGCAAGATTGAAGTTGATAAAAATTGCGTTGAGTTTTGGCAATTTTTTCCTTGACAGCTTCGAACATGTTTTGAAAGATTTCCGCAACCTTGCGGAGTGCTACCAGCTTTTCTTTTTATCACATCACGATGTAGCAAACAAATTTGGCTCGTTGCAGAGATGCTACTTGGGATTTGCCGATTTTGACAATTCTCAAGTAAAAGTAAACTACGCTTAAGAAATTTGAGATGCACTGAAATTTGTTAATCCTTTCACAAAAATCGCCGGTTTTTATCATTTTCGCTATTAATTCTTTTTATAAATCATATATTTTGCAATTTAACACAATAAAACCACGTTTGACGTCGAAAAATTGAATATTGAGAAAATTTACTATTTTACAGTTTTTTATATCCTCCCTTCTGCCTGTTGTTAGTGTTTAGTGTTGGACAATTTTTGGTCTTAAAATTAAGAAAATTTTGTCGAGCCAAAATAAAACTAATCAAAAACGCGAATATGTGGTAGATTTCAGACCTTGTATGGTAGATGTAGTAGATGCTCAAATAAAGTAATGTAAAAGAAATATTTTTTTAAAAATAAGCTTTTATTTAACATGTTTAATCAAAG
>NW_023458563.1:7949055-7952770 GCF_013731165.1 Rhagoletis pomonella | reverse complement strand
CTTTGATTAAACATGTTAAATAAAAGCTTATTTTTAAAAAAATATTTTTTTCACATTACTTTATTTTCTAATTTTTAGTCCATTTATAAAAGCGTTGTATATTAAATAGTTTTATTTTATTTTATGTACAAAATTTTGCAATAGATATTAAAATAATTCAACTTGCAATGAAAGAGAACAGAAGACTATGCAAGCAAAATGTTGTTTGCTTACGTTTTGTATAAACATACATATGTACATACATACATATAGCAGCAGTTAATTTCATTAAAAGAAATGGCGTGTCGTCCACTGCCGCTGTAGCATGGCATATATTTAGGCGCAATATTAAAGTTCTTCTGGCGGGGACTCTTCTCGAGTCTTCTAATTGTATCTCCTTGATATGATGCCTACAACGAGGTTCATATCTAGACTAGGTTGATATCTAGAATTTGCCATAAATAGCTTTGATCTGGTTTCACGTTCTTTGGCAAATTACGCTCTGTTAGCCATAAATTTTACTAATTTTTGACCGACTTTGAATCGAGACCCCTGGACCTTATAGGGAATTCATTTATATTTTAAATTGCATTGTCATCGTGATTGGAACTATGCTGAAAATTTCAAGTCTCTAACTTGTCGGGAAGTTAGTTTAAAATCGATTGGAAATTTCCCCGATTTGCGCGGGATGACCAAGTTAAATAAAAGCTTATAAAAAGTAGCAGATCTACAACAATGTGGTATACGTCCGACCACTTAGAGGAATCTTACAAAGTATATGCAAACGTTTAATTTTTAACATTTTTTCATTTTAAATTACGACTTGTCCGACTATTTTGTTTACTAATATACATACATACATAGGGTGCCCATCGAATTTTTATTTATTTTTTTATTTCAAGGCCCTAACCCCTAATTTCCTTTCTTTTTATGAGAAATATTATTGCCTATTTTTATAGGTTTTTTAAAAATAATTTAAAGTTCGCGATTTGTCATTTTAGGTCAGAAAATATGGTTTTGTAGATTTATCAGTTCAATTGTACTACATATTTTGTAATTGTATAAACAAGGAATCGTCAAAACTTAAAAAAAAAAGAAAATATAAATTTTTTTTTTATTTGCCAATGAAAATCGCGACAATCCAAGAATGACAGTAGATTATTATACATAATTTTAAAGGCCTATAAATCTTCTTCTCACAACATGTTCGATCTTTAAAATTTAATGAAAAGTAGTCATTCAAGACTGATAAATGTACAAAACTGCGTTTTCTAGCTTAAAATTAAAAGAAATGAAAGGTATATTTAAAATTTTTGATTTTTAGTTTTTTGAGGTGCTACCCTCTAAAATTGTTATATATAAGGAGAAAATATTTATCATTTAATATAGACTAAATTGACCCAGATTAACCTATGTCACAAACGAGTTGGAATAATGAACCATGTATCGTGGTTATGTGCGTTATTATCTACTTACTCGTACATATAAAAAATCCTAAATATACATACACATTTTAAAGAAACAAAATCAAACTTATTTTTAACCGACTTCACAAAAAGGCGAAGGCTATCAATTAGCAATTCGTCGGAATATTTTTTTACGTATTTTACAGCATAACTTTGGACCACGTTAACCGATTTCTATAATCTTTTTTTTTTAAAAGGAAAGGTGTTACCTCACAGGTGGTTCCATACTAATTTGTTTAAAATCCGATCATTGGATCATGAAGAAATTAATGATAATCTTAAATTTGTATATGAGAATTGAAGTCGGTTTTGATTTTAGCTTAAAAATTACTTGTCCATTTATTTATGAATGATGGGTGAACAGAAATAATTTTGTTTTGCATCATGCTATGTTTTATACAATAGTAACCGTGCAAAGGCCGCTAATAAGGTGGCTAGCCAAAGGCAGCACTGACGCAAAGTGATACTTTCGTTATCTCAACTTCGACCCGTTTGCGGCACGGGTTAGACTTGATTAATTGAGCCAAAATTTTTAGGGAATTACTTTTTCAATAAAGGTAACCATTTCAAGGGGTAGCACCCGCAAATTTGCGATTTTCAAAAATACGGGCCACTTTAATGTACATATACATATAAGAAAGAAGACGTAAGGAGTTTTGTTTTTAATTAGCTATAACTTTTGAAAATCAATTAGGTTTTGGCTGAGACATTCGACTTTGACCAATATGTTCTGCACTTTTTCTAGTACTAAAATTTAAGTGAGATATCACATCGTGGTATAAATTTTATTGGTGGTTTGATGGGGTCTGCATATACATGTATATTTATATACTAGTGAACAAAAAAGCCGTACAAAACGTTCCACAGATTGCTCCACCATTTCTCAAGAAAAATTTACCATTTATAAATGGTTGTAAACAACGAAATGTTTTCTCTTAAATGGCATATGTAAGTATTTTTCATCGGACAAACAGAAATAAAGTTACGAGCAAGTATGTGCTTCAACCTATGAAAAACGTGTTTTTTACCTACAGCCCAGATTTTGAGGGTGTATTCAAAATTCTGAGTACTTGTGCGTATATATTATTTTTGTTTATTTCACTTCAGATCTCACGAAATCATAAATGCAAAAGTATGGTTGACACCGGATCAGGTGTTTAAGTATTTATGACCAAATGGTTAGATCTTTGGCAGCCAAATCGTCTGATAGCAAAACAAATCATTTGTACATCGCTATCCAAATGCGCAAATGTGGACAAATCTAAATTTGGCATTTTGTGTACAAATGTACAAATCGTGTGATCCCTGCTTTATATTGAAGGTAGTTCATCCTGTCAGGTGTGTCGACAACCCACTTTCAGGCTGACCCTTCAGCTCGTCGAGTTGAGATTGAATTTTCACGAACTTATAGGGGATGACGTCAGTGATAGGGTTGGTCTCGTTCTTGCTAGAGGTTTCATAGCTTAGACGATTTAAAATTTTCTCATAGCGCGTCAAGTCGATCAGAGGCACAGAGGCAGATTCTTGAACTAGATTAGAAATTGTTAACTTAATCCTATATTTACCTCCCAGAAATCTAAAAAAGAATATCGTAAATAATTTTATTTAGTCAAATTGAATACAGTATGTTTTATAATTAATTATAGTTACAGTAAAACCCGCTTAAGTACCTCACGAAAAATGTCAGCTTTTAGAGGTACTTAGGCGGGTTGGGTACTTAAAAGAACCCGCTTAAGTACCTCGGTGCGAACATGTAAGTTTGATGTAGTTCTTCTTCTTTTTTATTGGCGCTGTAACCGCCTAAGCGATTTTGGCCGAGTTCAAAACAGCACGCCAGTCATTTCTCTTCTGTGCTAACTAACGCCAATTGGAAATGCCAATTGAAGTCAAGTCCTTCTTCATCTGCTGTTTTCAACGCCGAGGAGGCCTTCCTCTTCTTCTGTTACCAGCATCGCGGCCCGCGTTGCATATTTTCAGAGCAGGAGCGTTTCTGTCCATTCGAACGACATGGCCAAGCCAGCGGAGCCGCTGAATTTTAATTCGCTGCACTATGTCTATATAGTTGTAAAGCTCATACAGCTCATCGTTAAATCATCTGCGATATTCGCCACCACCAACGCGTAAAGGTAAAGGTAAATCTTTCGCAGAATCTTTCTCTCGAAAACTCCAAGAGCCGCCTCATCAGATGCTTTCATTGTCCATGCCTCGGCGCCATACACCAGAACAGGCATGATGAGTGACTTATAGAGTGTGATCTTTGTACGACGAGA
>NW_023458563.1:7945552-7948955 GCF_013731165.1 Rhagoletis pomonella | reverse complement strand
GTAGCTTTTGAAAACTTTCTACGACCTAGAAATTTGCATAGAGAATGAGTTCAGGCCAATAAAAAATTTCCAAATAACGCCACTCTGTAAATAGCAAAGACAAAATCGAAAAATGTATCAGTCGCGTAATTTGGTTTGAACATTTGAAAGCACACTTACATGTTGTGCCGGCAGCTGTGTACTCAACGATGGGCTGACTTCCAAAACGTCAATTGCTTTGCATACGTTTAAAATATATTGTTCCATAACGCCCAACTACAAAATCTTGACAATGTATACTTTTCCAAAACGCATCCGAAAAGGTATCGAAACGCATCGCTATTGCAATCAGCGCATCCGAAACGAAGTTGATACTTCGTTTGTTTTTGGTTACCATTCTAAAAAGCTGTTCAAACTGTTGTTCAACTGTTGAATATTTAAAATATGGTTGCAATGTGTCGCAACTGTGCATATACAAACAATTTGAATACCGCAGTATAACAGTATAAAATTAATTGGGGTATTCTCTGAGTCTTGCAAAGCCCTTGCATGGTGCACAGATTGCACGGATCGCACGGTAAAAACCGGTTTTCGTATGGGACAGCTTTGCAAACCGTGCAATCCGTGCACCGTGCAAGGGCTTTGCAAGACTCAGAGAATACCCCTATTGTATTGCCATGCTTGTTGCGGCCAAGAGTGTCCAGGTTCAAATCTAATTAGGCAGAGCATATAATTTAAAATTTAGATTTTCGGTTTTTTTAATTATGAAAAAGACTCTGTGAAGTACACAAAAAAAATGTGGTTCGGTTACAGGCAAAAAGTTACGCAGCGACAGTCAATTGTCATCTCCTAGGACAACTCCAGGTTAAATACGACAGCACAAAACATGGGTGGCAGATTTGCGAGGTACCGGTATTCGACTCGACAATATAACCGGCGCACACCTAAGCAACAAGCAAAGCGTTGATTTGTTAATACATACAAAAATCACATGCACATATACACACATACATATATAGTAAGTTATATTCTTATGGCAGGGGCCCCGTCGTTGAAATTGCATTTTTCGCCCAATCACTGACACCAAAAACCCCTCAGTGTGATAATTTAGCGATTTTAATTGAAATTTGTGATGTATGAAACCCTTCTAGCAGATGTTCCAAAAAGTATGGTAAAGGATGGTACATAGAAACGTTCGACCCATATATGTTTAAATTAGTATTATATGGTATCAGAGGCGTTAGTGAAACACCAGATAATGCGGACACTCTTTCAAAAGAGCTCTCAAAACATGTTATCAGGGCATGCGATGCGTCAATGAGCAAAAAGGGCCACAAAATTACAAGAAAGCTGGTTTACTGGTGGACATCTGAAATAACTGAAATGTCAGCGAATAAGAACGGACGCCCAAAGAGATCATTTTAAATATTTACGGAAAAGGTTAAAGATTGCAATTAAAAATAGCAAGAAGGCGTGATTTAAAGACTTGTGTAACGAAATTGATGAATACCCGTGGGGCGGTGCCTACAAAGTGGTTATGAAAAAATTCAACAGTAGCCAAATGCAGACACCTACTTGCCCGATTCTACTTAATAATAATAATAATAATAGATTGGCGCTTACACATATGTTAGTGTTTGGCCGGGCTTCTCCTCCGATTTGTGACGTGGGCCTTGATGTTGTCACACAAAGCGGAGGGACCTACAGTTTTACGCCGACTCCGAACGGCGATTGTATTTTTATGAAAAGCTGTTTTTCATGGCAGAAATACACTCGGAGGTTTGCCATTGCCTGCCGGGGGACGACCGCTGTTAAGAAAAAACCTTTTTTCTATATTTTTGCGATGTTGCTTGGCCAGGCATTGTGGAGTGGAAGCGCGCACTGCTTACCACTACACCACAGCGGCCGACTTAATAATAATATATAATATAATAATAGTAGAAACACTGTTCTCGAGAGCGCAAACTAGCTCAGGACCTGTACCAAGTAAAACACAGACAAATGTTCACTATCCGCCACTTGAGCCTGATGAAATCAAATGCGCAGCCAAACGTCTAAAGAATAATATATCTCCAGGTCTTGATGGTATTCCCGACATTGCTATTAAAACTGCAGTTGACGACTCTCCGTCAGCGTTTTTAAAAGTTGTCGACTCCTGTCTTCGTAACGGAGTACTCCCGACTAGATGGAAAAAGCAAAGATTAATCTTACTTCCAAAGCCCAATAAACCACCTAGCTCTTATAGACCCCTATGTATGACTGATTCCTTAGGAAAGGTACTCGAACGCATCGTTTGCAATCGCTTGTGGGAGCATACTGATACCAAAGGAATTCTGTCAGACCATCAATTCGGGTTTTGAAAGGGTAGGTCAACAGTCGATGCTATACGCAGCGTTACCGGCATTGCGAGGAATCTATTAAGGGTAAACGTTGGAAAAATGGGTCCAAGGAATACTGTGCTGTAGTCACCCTAGATGTAAAAAATGCTTTTGCCTCGTTGAGCTGGTCGCATGTTATAAATGCGTTGAAAATTATTCGTACATCACAGCATTTAATTAATATATTTAAAAGTTATCTATCTAATAGAGTTTTCTCCTAAAACACAGAAAGAGGCAAAGTTAGCTAAAAAGTCTCCAGAGGAGTTCCCCAAGGTTCCTTCCTTGGTCCACTCTTGTGGATCATAGCCAAAGATGGCGTATTGCGTCTACCCATTCCAAAAGGAGATGAAATAATTAGCTATGCCGATGACAACAAATGCTTCCAAAATAGTCATCAAATGAAAGCTACTGGATCAGTTATAATGTACGCGGCCCCCGTCTGGGGTCATGCACTGCGGCAAAAGTCCTATGCTAAGCTTGTAAACTCTGTTTTCCATCTTAGTGCCCTTCGCGTTTGCTGCGCTTTCCGGGCAGTTTCGCATGGTGCAGCCTGCGTCATAGCTGGTATTATGCAGGCCGATTTGTTGGGTAACGAAATCCAGCGTACCTATATGACGACCGGAACTAAAGGTAGAGCCCTCTCAGAACCCGAAATCGCGGCCGAACGCCAAATAAGCCTCTCACAATGGCAGGAACGCTGGGCCTCGTCTTTCTCTAAGAGCCGGATTTCCGACTCATTCCGAGCATTGAAGCTTGGTTATACAGATCGCATGGCGAATCGCTGATCGCTGCTTTCGACAGTACCTGCACCATTATGGTCACAATGACTCGACGGCATGTAATACATGTGAAAATGTCCCGGAAACATGTCTGTGAAGTTGGCATACGGTATGACGCAAAATGGAAAAAAAAGTTGTTCTGAGTAGCCTTCTAATAGTTCTAGAGTTCTTGAAAAGGAAAAAAAAAGTTCTGGATATTTTCACACAAAAAAATTGATTAGAAAATTGGGTATGCCAGATTCACGCAGCATACGACATGTGGCAAAA
>NW_023458563.1:7938968-7945452 GCF_013731165.1 Rhagoletis pomonella | reverse complement strand
AATTTGAAAAAATGGTAGAAGTGATAGCTATTTCGGAAATCACCACACTGGGTGTCATTCCTCATGACCAGCTGACGAAGGAGCGAGTAAAACGCCTCCCTCAATTGGGCGATGGGAGCCTCCAACGACAAGCGAATCTACAGGAAACGCGTTAAGGACAAACCACCCACTGAGGCAAACCCATTGAAGGACCGAGCCTCCAAGAGACAACGATCTCAGGACGACACCGCGAGTAGATCCAAAAGGCATATGGCTTCCTCCCCTTCTAACCGTTCGTCCACGGCCGTGCCTGCTACGAAGCCATTCAGCGAGGTCGCCAAAGGGCATCTAACGCTGCCGGTGTTAGAACAGGGCCATCCGGGCGGCCACATTACCACGGACAATTGGAAGTCCGTGCCGATAGGTCTATGCAGGGTATACAAAGGGATACTCCAGAGGTATCCCGGCCCTGCACCAGACGTCCGTGATGCTGGATGGCATCAGCGGCGGGTAAAGCTGGTAGCGTGTGTGGCTGATCGCGCTGTCCAGGTCTACAAGGAATCGATCTCAACGGTTGGAAATCTGTGACCCAGGGCAGACTTAGTTGCCATTCATAGGGATAAAATCCCTAACAGGCCGTGAGACTGGGCCTGGATCCTAGCTGAACCATCAATGCCGGAGGAGATTCTGGATTTTATCCGACTGGGCAACGAAGGAGTGCCCACAAGTGATTGGAGAGTAGTCCGAGTTGGCGAGACCAAGGGGAAGCAGCATTTGTTGGGTTTGTCATCAAAGATGCTTCCGTTGTGGTGGGGTAATAAGCTACGGCTTTTACTTCATCACGCTCAAAATGCACCGGAAAATGGACCAACAAAGGGAAGCGACGGACAACTCCACGAGCGGACCCGCTCCTCCCGACCAATCTGCCGACGAGGGGGCCAACAAAACAGGCAACGCCTCGAGCGGGCCTGGTTCCTCCGAGTCGGCATCAGTGGTAGACAGTGCGGGGTCCACAGGAAATACCACGGGTGGACCTGGGGTCCTACCAACAGGTGTACCCGTTACCGCGTCAGATACAGAGAGCGACACGTGCTCAGTATCTGCCTACGTAGGTTCCGTACACAGTCGGTGGGCAATGCTGGACGAGGACCAGCTTCTGGTCTCCGAACCGTAGGAGGAGGATAATAACATCACAGTCATTGCCGCCGCAGAACGGGAGGAGCTAAAATCGATGGACATCACAGACTATGGGTATGGTGCAGATCCTACAAATTAATCAGCACCATTCCAAGGCAGCCTCGCCTGCCCATCTTCTTCGTCTCAGCGATAAGCTGAGGATTTGATTCTAGTCCAAGAGCCTTGGATCGTTAAAAACTAGGTTTGAGGACTGAACCAGGTGGTAACAGCTCCAGTAGCAGGTATTATCAGAGCTTGCATTCTAATTAATAATGTATATTCTTATTTTTTATTCTCCCAATACAGCGACGAGGACACTGTCTGCATCAGCATCCAACTGAAGGAATACGTGATCTGGCCCACGACAGATATGTTTTTCCACCGCATAGACTGGGAGAAGCTGTGAATGAAGCAAATCGCAGAAAACTCCCGGTCATAATAGGGACGATTCTAATTCGCTTAACACGATCTGGGGCTCAAGCGACACCAACTCCCGAGGTGATTGTATAGTTGACTTTATCCTTTTGTACAATCTTACTGTATGTAACCGTGGGCGCGACTCCACTTTTGTGACCTCTGTTACAAGGGAAATGCTGCACATCACCCTTGTTTCAAGCGATTATTCTGATCGAATAAGGGACGAAAAGGGCGCTATGACGTGGGGCATGTTTATGCCATGGCCTCACCCCGATGTAATGCGCGAGTGGTGCCGGGGAGGCGGCTTTTGAAGAGATTCGCACGGGCTACTTGATGGATAGTTTCCCTATCCCAACGTCCGTGAAAAAAAAAAATATATATATATATAGCAAGTTAAGAAAATTAGAGCTAGGAAATTGTATATAAAGAGAAAATGCAACATAAATATTCAAATTCGGTCAGAATCTCACAGAGATTCGTAAAGATTCTCGCTAACACCACTTCATCTTCTTTTTACTAACATCTTATTTTATTACATTCCACATCCTCCCACCAGTATTATGGGGTAGAGAATTTCAAAATAAGACTATTTTCAGCTTAAAAAGTGTCTATCACTTTTGACCCCCTACCCGACGTAAGGCACAAGTGACACAGCTCTGCATCAGCGAAAAAACTAAACATTTGGTCAATCGAGCCTTGAAATTGAGTTCAAGCAATAGTAAGAAGGACAATTAGGTCCACACAATATATGTAAGCCGTACAAGCAAGAGACATGACGCATTGTGAAAAAAAGCCCTGTATTTGTATAGGCAAAACAAAAAAAAGCCATATAAATTTTATGGGCAAAAAAAATGCCGTATGAATTAGTAGGCACAATAAAAAAGCCCTATAAATTATATAGGCAAAACAAAAAAAGCCCTATAATTTAGTAGGCACAACAAAAATGCCATATAAATATCATAGGCATAAAAAAGGATGCATAAGCGTTTACAGTAATACACTATACGGAATATCTACTAACTGTGATCCAAAAGGATACACATCTGCTGTGAGTCGAGGCACGGCAAGGTCAATAAGGCGACCAAATCAACTACCTCCAACGATGCCTTTGGAGCACAAAAAAAACGATAGAAAAAGTAGAACTGCATTCAGCATAGCAAAGAAGTAACAGAAACGGAGAGTATGAAAGATAGTTCAAGAGAAAAAATATTAGAAGAGCAGCTGAAAATCTAAGGTACGAAACAGTGGTTAGCAATGACCAAGTCATATATTTGGAACATTTAGTCGCTGGTAAATATACAAAATAAGTATACTAGTTTCATCGATATCTTTCAATATGTTGACGAAATTGAAGAATTACACGACCAAATAGTTGTGGACTATTTCAGACAACTTGCTCTTTTGAAAGGTGACTTAGTGAAGACATGCAAAGGTAGCACACAAAATTGTTTGTCCAACGGCAGGCCCAGATTTTGGCAAAATGTGGGAAAAACAGGGATGGCCAAGAATGCGATGCCGAAAAACGTGGGTAAGAGCACAAGCTAGTGCAGAAAAGTAAGAAGAAAAACCCGTAAATGACGACGTAACACCTGAAGTTGGGGAGTGTTGAGTGAATCCAATACCAAGTGTAAAACTTGCAATCCGTCAGGCAGACTCTTCGAGAACTGCTAAAGTTGATGGCGATACTGCTACTACTAATAATGACTCGAATACATTTACTGTTATAAGAAATAGCCGGCGATGGTTTGGACCAGGGCAACAGCGGTGGCTACCCAATAAAAATATTGCGTCAGTATTTCCCATTGCCTGCAGCCAACGAAGGGGATAAATACCATCTACAAATAAGTTGGAATAATAAACGGCCAAAAAAGCAAGATGAGTTCCCTGAGGTTTGGCGCAAAAGGAAAAAATCAGAGCGTATGCTTATCTATTTTATTAACTATTGATTATTACAACTGTATGTTTATCAGAATACTCTACAAATGTAGATAAAAAGGATAAAATAACGATCAATATTTCTAGTCGCACGAAATAGATGTTCATATGTAAATATAATTCTTGACATTCAAATTTTTGGCCTTGGCAGTATGTTGAATTTTCTTTGAACATGAGTAAATATCTGCCGGGGTAATAAAATCAAAGATAGTAAAAACTTATAAAAAATGTATATATAGTCCATTAAAATAGAACATAAACAAAAATACACACACATGTATTTTTATTTAGACATATACATATCCATACAAAAATGGTCATGAATAATATAAATTATTGTGAACAATTGAAATATCAACAGCATATAAAAGTAGAACACCCATACATAAATGTAAACATACAGTCAAAAGAAATATCAAACGAAATTGTGTACGTAGACAAAAAACATACATACATATATATGTACGCAATATGTGTGTACATAAATTGTAGTGCAGTATCAGATTAATAATAGATTGGCGCTTACACATAAATTAGTGTTTAGCCGAGCTTCTCCTCCGACTTGTGGCGTGCGCCTTGGTGTTGTCACACAAAGCGGAGGGTCCTACAGTTTTACGCCGACTCCGAACGGCGATTGTATTTTTATGAGAATCTGTTTTTCATGCAGAGATACACTCGGACGTTTGCCATTGCCTGCCGAGGGACGACCGCTGTTAAGAAAAAACCTTTTTTCTATATTTTTTTGCGATGTTGCTTTGACCAGGGTTTGAACCCAGGTGCTGCGGAGTGGAATGCGCACTGCTTACCACAGCGGCAGTATCAGATTACCTACTTATAATATGCAATGTTCTTAAGGCTGGTTTTAATTAGGTCAAAATCACTGACATCAAAAACTACCTTCATCTGACAGCTGTTCATTTCGTGTCAAATGCGTTTTCATTACATTTAAAAAACTGACCAAATGTCGATATCGCAGTGCATGTCAAAGACTGTCAACAAATTTCGGTGTCAGATAATTGACATTCCGTTTTCATTACTGATGTCAAATGTGGAGTAAAATTTTTACAAAAAGTGTAGAATACCGACCTTTTAGCTATAAACAAACCAGTGTAACTGGATAGAACTCTTTATGCTGATTTCAACCTTACCAAAATTATTTGGCGCAAGTAAAAAATTAAGAAGATATATGAGGTTAGGTTAAATTTTTCGATATTTTGAAATATCAATATTTTATGAACTCCATAACCGATTAAACATTTAACGACGTCAAAATAAAAAAAGATTAGTTTATCTCTCAGTTGATGTACATAATTTTTATGATTTTTTATATTTTTAAGTCAAAAATACTGAAAAACAAAAACATTTAATAGTTTCATAAAATTACCATTTTTTTTAAAAGAAAATCACATATTTTATGCTACATAAATTTATATTATTTAGAAAGTGCATGTTATTTCCTTATCTAGAGAGGTTTTTCATAAGGGAAAATTTAAAGAAAGTAGTGATAAAAATCGAAATGGTATACATATTTTTTTAAATGGCGTTTACCTAAAATTTATTTAAAAAATGGATTTAGTGAATACGTCGTAAAACAGGTACTAAAATTATCTTAGAATTGGCAACAATACTTTTCTAATCGGTCAAGTAGTTTCCAAGATATTAAACATATAAAAAATAGGAAAGTTGAAGTTTAAACTGTAATATTTTCTTCGTTTTTTACTTGCCCCAAATAATGTCGGTATGGGTTAAATCAGCGTGAAAATTACTATCGATCTGCATTTTTTTTGTAGCTAAACGTTCGGTATTGTAGCTAAAATCAACTATTCGCATGGCAAAGGAATCAAAATTGCCAACATGTTGGCAAATACATTGTGGTTGTCAAATGCTTCCACATCAGCGACGAGGGCCGTTTCACTTAGCAGTCATTTTATATGAACGTGAGTGGTGATATATGACAACAAACGAAAATGACAGCAGATTACATGCCGTTTTTATTATTTTGACAACATTTGACGTCAAATATCACCTAATGAAGGTTATCGAAAATCCTCCCTGATATACCCTCCAAACGGGTGACTGGGCAATGGGCATCGCTGCTTACACCGCTGCGGCAGGATAGGCTTGCTCTTTTGTCGCACTGGTGCAAGCAGGCGGGGCCTAGCTAGGGCCGAGGTGTAAACTCTTCTGCTGTGTCTAGTGGCGGGCCGGATAGCCTTGCTCTAGGGTGGGCATATTGAGGCCTTTTCTAGGGAGTACCTGGTGGTAGGTATAAAACCCCCCACTAATCCAGGGTGTCATGCATCACCGTGCCCATTGGACGGTTTGCAGTAAGGGAGTTTTCCGACAGTATTCTAACGGCGCATCTCGGATACCTGTCCGTCTCCGGGAGTAACGGTGGACTTGCTGCGGCATGGGGCTCTGCCGTGGTCTACCTTTTTTCCCTTTTCCTTTTTCCGGCCGCCGAAAGGCTTCTGCTTATTAGGCGACCAAAGAACGAGATGACGGACATAACTAAAGCAGCCTCGGAACTCTGTACGGGTAGTGCCGCCGCTGGACACGGCGAAGTTAAGTCCAAAAAACCAATCATCTAGGGAAACACATCGACGGTCCTCGGCAGAATCTGGAGGGAATGCTAAGCTCCAGAGGGAAAATAATACTTCCAGCGGGACCACAAGAACTGTATCACTTGAGGGAAAGTCGAAGCCAGTGGGGAAGCTGCAGACGGCCCCTCTCTCTACGCCCACCACGGGCACATTCAACTCGCAGGGGAGGGGTGGTGGTGGGTATAGGGTCAGTAGCTGAGCCCAACCCCTCCACGGACAAGCCCGGGACAACTCCTGCGAGGCTGCTACAATGCAACAAAAATAATTCCGCTCTTAGTCAGGGCTCAGCACGACCGAAGGGCAGCCCTAAGTTCACTAAAAGACTGGGTTTTTTGTTATTTTTTTGGCCTTTTAACAATTATATTCAACAATTT
>NW_023458563.1:7937567-7938868 GCF_013731165.1 Rhagoletis pomonella | reverse complement strand
AAAAATTTGACTTAACCTCCTATATCTTCTTAATATTTTACTTGCGCCAAATAACTTTGGTATGGTTGAAATCAGAGTAAAGCATTCTATCCAGTTAAACTGGTTTGTTCATAGCTAAAAGGTCGGTATTCTACACTTTTTGTAAAAATTTAACTTCACATTTGACATCAGTATTGAAAACGGAATGTCAACCATCTGACACCGAAATTTGACGACAGTCTTTGACATGCACTGCGGTATCGACAGTTGGTCAGTTTTTTAAATGTAATGAAAACGCATTTGACACCAAATGAACAGCTGTCAGATGAAGGCAGTTTTTGATGTCAGTGATTTTGACCTAATGAAAACCAGCCTTAAGAATATTGCATATTATGAGTAGGTAATCTGATACTGCACTACAATTTATGTACACACATATTGCGTACATATATATGTATGTATGTATTTTCGTCTACGTACACAATTTAGTTTGATATTTCTTTTGTTTGTGTATGTATGTTGTATGTTTAAATTTATGTATGTGTGTTCTTCTCTTATATGCTTATATTTATTTCAAGTGTTCACAATAATTTATATTTTCCATGACCATTTTTTGTATGGATATGTATATGTCTAAATTTAAATACATGTGTGTGTATTTTTGTTTATGTTCTATTTTAATGGACTATATATACATTTTTTTATAAGTTTTTACTATCTTTGATTTTATTACCCTGGCAGATATTTACACATGTTATGGATATTTAAACATACTGCCAAGGCCAAAAATTTTAATGTCAAGAGTTATATTTACATATGAACATCTATTTCGTGGGACTAGAAATATTGACCGTTATTTTATCCTTTTTATCTACATTTGTAGAGTAATCTGATAAACATACAATTGTAATAATCGATAGTTAATAAAATAGATAAGCATACGCTCTGATTTTTTCCTTTTGCGCCAAACCTCAGGGAACTCATCTTGTTTTTAGGCCCTTTATTACACAGCCACACAAAAAAAAATTTGTGTTCTGACCCAAAGGTCTCACTATGTGTACTTTATGTTTTTGGGGTCGCTGAATCCGAATCCGAGGTCCATTTAACCCCATCGGTTCAGGGTTTTGATATAACCCCAGAAAACCAATATGGCGGACACCTTTTGGAAAAATTCATCGGATTCGCTTGAAACTCGTTACTCGGAGGTTTTCGGGGTCGCTAATTACGAATATGATATTATTTTTTCAAAATTCAAAATGGCGGATCCAATATGGAGGACACATTTTTGTAAAATTCATCGGATTCGCTTGAAAATCGTTACT
>NW_023458563.1:7934015-7937467 GCF_013731165.1 Rhagoletis pomonella | reverse complement strand
GTACTCAATGAAACGTCCGTTAAAACTGATTCAAATGTCCCAAAATACACGTGCGTAAGAGAATTAGCCAATCACAGCAATTCATTTCCGAAATAAATCGGGACTTCCCCGAATTTTATTGAATCTAAGGAACCGTTACCAAAAGCAACAAGGCAATGTCGCAAGTATCGAGTTAAAATTTTTTGGATGTCGCAAGTACTGAGTACGTAATGGAACAATTTTTTATGTTGCAAGAATCGAGGTGTGCAAGAATCGAGGTACTACTGTATAAGTATACACGCAAACATTTTCAATAAGTAATGGTATAGAAAAACAATAAACTAAGCTCAGTTGAAAGCTAATATTTTATTCCACCAAAAACCTTTTTGTGTAAAAGGGGATATATACGACTCCAGCTTGCTGGCTCCATCAAGTGATTGTACCATCAGGCTCGAAGCATATAACTTACCAGCATGCTGGTACAATATTTATTTCTTTACAAATGAGGTCGAGGAAAGATCGAAATGATTAGAGCCGAAATTTCATAATTTTTCTACCAATTTGTTAAACATGGTTTTCTTTTTTTGTAATTCACAACTGCAATATCGTGAAGTTAATCTTCCACAAAACACGGCTTTGACTCATATAGTGCAAGAAATTTCCGCCACAATATTTTTTACTTAGAAAATTTAGCTAATTTCACCACTAACGACACCAGCATGCTGGTACAATTGAAAAATTTTCAAATAGTTTTTGAAGTCGCACAGCAGCTGGTACAATCACACCACAAGAACATACACGGCCAATCGACTTAATGGCCATTTAACAAATTAAGCATATTAAGGGCCGCAAACTTATCTATTTTAAACTATAGTTAAATCGTTAATAGACAAGTTAACAGCCCTAACAATTTTACAGTATGTGGGTATAAAAACGTAAGAAACATAAAATACAATATAAATATCAGTCTTTCTTAGTTTAAAAATTCATCTCTTACATAAATGAAAAAAAAATGAGATCAAATTAAGCATATACAACTTTTTCATGCCAAGTATGAATAAATTCTCCAAAGGGCTAGGGGCAATTTTAAATTTATGTGGCCAAAAGAAGTATGTGGTAGCTAAATCTAGCCACCAAAGGGCTTAAACGGCAACACTGATCGTTTGCCAATCTCTGATTGGCATGTGATATACCAGGAGAAAGAGGGATCATTGCACACTAGCAAAAGTCAAATACAAAAGATCTTGCAAAAAACCATTTCGCAAAAAATGTCATATTCCGACGTCTCATTAATCGCACTAATATATCTGGTGAAATAAAAGGCAGTGATGGAAAAGTAGGCACAATAGTGCCTTTTTTGGCACATTCATTCTCAGAGCACTTATGGCACAATCATAAAATATAGACATTTAGAATAAAATGCCAATATATAACAAACAATCTGATTCCACATTATAGAATAAAAAATTACAGAAAGTGAAAATTAAAAGCACTAAAAAATTAAAATAAGTGCCGTTAGAAATATTTACAAACCGTAGAATGCTATTGTGAATACGCAGTACGAAAAGTAAGTTTTGCAAACAACTAGCTTTTAATTTACTATATCCGTCAGTGTGGACTCAGTCGTCCTGGGCTGCACCTACTAGGGTTTGGCTTGTCTTATTTAAAGAGACAGCTTTGTTAAATTATTTTTTAACTACATATTTTCGCATATATGTATGTACATTCATAAGTGTGTAAAAATGTCAGAATAGCTATATTTCGTTGTATATGTCTAAGGAATCCTTCATAAAAGTGATTTACTGTAATAATTTAGTTAATTAATTACTTCAGAGTATTTTAAATATATTATTTCTAAAAATATATTAATAGAAAGTTAATTTTGTGGCACTTTCAACATCTTTTCGGCACTATTTTTGAAGACTATTACGCACATTTGGAAATTTTGAAATTCCATCCCTGATAAAAGGAGAGGTTTCGTTTTAATAATTTGAACAAAATTAAGTTTATTGGTAATTTAAGTATTATGTATACGAATTTATTTAAAGTGTCTGCTTTCACATATAAAATGATAAGTAATACATTTTCAGTAAGTAATCACAGGTTAATTATTTATAGTTTTTAAGGGTAAGTGCATCTTTAACGTATTAAATTATTTATATATGCATAGTTCATAGGAAATTAAAAGTAGATACTTGGTCCTATTATGATTGTCGACGTCTACGTCGATGCCATTTTTTCATAAAAAAATAGTCCTCGTAAGTCCAACTCCAGCTAAGCTGACCACAGTATTTTTGAGAAAAGATGTTTCTCGTAAAAATACTGTGGTCTGCGTAACTGGAGTTGGACTTAGGAGGGCTATTTTTTGATGAAATTTTTACATTTTTAAACATCGACGTCGACAACCATAATAGGGCCGAATATAACTTTCGAACGCTTGCGCGAATCACACACAAAGTTGATTTTGTAATTTTTTTTATATGTAAGGTGATGTCATTAAAAAATGTTGGGTGTAATTATTAATTATTATATATATAGGGTGTCCCAGAAGTAACCTGCCAAACTTGAGGAGAAGGTAGGTGGGGGGGGTGAGCTCCCTGATAAGCAAAAATTTTTCAGGTAAAAGTGTCACCGCTTTTGAAATATTTAAATTTTTTTGGTATAAAAAAAAAAATCGTGCCTTTTCATCTATTTTCTTTAACTGCATCTACAAACAAGGCTATACTTAGTAAATTTTTTATGTAAAATACTTCCAGATAGTTGCTTCTCCATATTCAAATGCAATGTAGTAAGAATATTTTAAGGAACCATTATAAAATTAGGACTATTTTGGGATTTTCAACTCTTTGATATTTTTTCCCCCAACTTTGACTATCTCTGGTGAAAAAAAAACGTACTGAGCTATAACTTTACATTACATAAAAAAATTGTTCATTTAATAAATATTTCAGAAATGTGCCACTCTTACTATTTCGAATAGAAAACAAAAAGTTATGGCCGCTTTTGTGGGTAAAGGACTGAGACACGCTAGAATGTATTTAATAGATTTAAATTTAAGTTGCTCTTATTACTGACCAATGACACGCTAAATAGTACAAAGGTACATTATTACATGCTCCTGACATTATTTTATGTTACTTAGTGGGATTCGGACTAGAGTCAATAACAAGGGCTATATCTATCAATATTTTTTGTGAAGGATGGGTTCACGTGAAATAGAATATACATGAGTTGTTTGAAGAAAAATTTATTCATTTATTGATAAAATATGCTCAAATTGGCGACCTTCTACTCTAATACAAGCTCGGCACCTTTTAAGAAAAGACGCTTTTAGAGATCTTAAACTCAATTGGGCTATCTCAGCAGCAGCTCCATTTATTTGTTCCCGAAAATGCTCTTCGTTTTTAATTATTTTTGAATAAATTTTGTCCCGGTAGAAAAAATCGAATGGATTCAGGTCTGGCGATCGAGCG
>NW_023458563.1:7931375-7934005 GCF_013731165.1 Rhagoletis pomonella | reverse complement strand
TGATATACAAAAGTATTCACTTAGTATAAAATTGAGGGCCTAGGCCCACATTTACCACTTTTAGCTACAGGTGAATAAGAGTGGACTACAATTGTAATCCACGCGCCTAATTACATAACATTTTTTGCCATGTGCACAATTTGGTAGTTTGTCTGTTTGAACGCTGAGATAAGTTTTATAATTCCAAAAAACAAATCTTAATTCCATAAAAAGAATTTAACTTTGTTCATTAGCATTAGCATTGAATTTTATAACTTTTTTGTAGTGCCAATTCAAACGATTTCGGGTCTACACATTTCAGTGTTTCCATAAATTAACATTGAGTTTTTGTTTTGTATTTGGCTATTTTCGCATATCTAAGAATTTAACTTTTTATAAGCAATATTAAGGCTATTCACTATGTATAACAAATATTTCACTATAGCGAATTATATGTTGTTTTACATCGAAATTGAAATGCCTGATGAAAAAAAGATACATTTGGAAACAGAGGAAATTTCTTTGGATGAAGAAGATGAAGATAAGCTTAATTTTTTTATAATTTGGAAATTATTGCTTGGGAGCTAGTAAAACCGCAAACTGAACACCGATTACTAATATGTCAAGAGAAGTTGAGCGTCGAGGACGGCATCTACTTGGTATAGAAAGGATTTACAGCCTCCACCAGCCGACATGCCAGAAAATTGCTTTCCGCGAAGTCCACAAGAAAAATTTGCCAAACACGTAGTAAATATGCTAGAATGATAGAATACATTTTGTCTCAAACGTGGTAAATAAATAGGCATGTAAGTATCATAAGAGAGATGAGAGCATCGTTTGTTTGCAGAGAAAAACATGCTCCATATTTGACTTGTATTTCCTCGTTTATGTGCTTTTATATTTCTTCACTGTTCAGTTTGTATTAAGTCTATTATTTAAAATAAAAATGTGAAATTAGTTTAGCTATTTTTATTGCATACTTTGAATTTGCAATAATTCTTAAGAACCTTCTATTAAACGGCTCAAAACAACACGCATTGCCTGTTTTAATTTTGCTCTCATAAAAGTTAGATACAACCAAAGTCAAAATATATTTGAGACGCATAAAATAATGTAAATAAACATTTATTGGAAACAAATATAAAAATTTTGTTTAAATAAAATATTATAGCAGCCAAAGAAGTTGGACTACTACTGTAATCCACACGACTAACCGCGTGAGTAGAACCCATGCGCCTAATGGAGGGTTAAAAACATAATGTTCGAAGGGTCCAATTTCACAAAATCCACTTTCATTATTTTCGGTAAGTAGCACAAAATAATGTCAGGAGTAAGTAATAATGTACCTTCGTACTATTTAGCATGTCATTGGTCGGTAACAAGACCAACTTTAATTTAAATCTATTAAATACATTCTAGCGTGTCTCAGTCCTTTACCCACAAAAGCGGCTATAACTTTTTTTCTATTCGAAATAGTAAAAGTGGCACCTTTCTGAAATCTTTATTAAATGAGCAATATTTTTATGCAATGTAAAGTTATAGCTCAGTACATTTTTTATCGGATTGCGAATTTTATTCTTTCTCAAAAGACGTTCGATGGTAAATATATTTGTCTATAACTCTGTAGTCTGGCAAACCTGAATTTTCGAATTTTTCTCTCAATCGCTTATAATCATTAGCTTCAAAATGGTCCGAGTATAAGTCCATTCCAGGCAATGCCTCTAGTTCTGGCGACGCCACTTCTAACAGGTCCACATCATGTACCCGCGAAAGCGCGTCAGCTACCTTGTTCTCACTTCCTTTCCGATGCTCGATAGAAAAGTTATAACCCTGAAGCTTAAGTGCCCACCTTGCCAACCGACCACTCAAATATTTCTGCCGCATTAGCCACTTCAGGCTGGCATGGTCTGTAACGACCTCAAATTCATGGCCCTCAATATATGGCCTGAATTTCTTAATGGCCAATACGACAGCTAGCCACTCCAATTCAGTGACGGTATAGTTTCTGTGGGCTTTATTTAGTTTGTGAGACATGGGCCTTTCGTCACCATTTCCATAACATTGCGCCAAGAGACCACCGACACCGTATTGACTTGCATCGCATTGAACCATGAACGGCTGAGCATAATTTGGAGCCGTTGTCAGTTTTTCCTTAATAGCTTCAAAGGAACTTTGAGCCTCTGCGCTCCAGATGAATGGTTTCTTTTTTGGCAACAGTTCGGTAAGAGGAAATGTGAGACTTGCGTAATCAGATATGAATCGCCAATACCACCCAGTCAATCCCAAAAATTGGTGAATCTGACGTACATTCTTGGGGACCGGATATTTGGTGATCGCATTAACCTTATCGGGATCGACCGAAAGTGAGCCATCACCCACAACAAAGCCTAGATATTTAACTTTTCGCTAGCCCTGCATGGGTGATGTGTTCTTCGACAGAAGGCGAAACGACCAGCAAATCGTCCAGGTAAACAAAAACATGCGTCTTTAGGTGGTAGGGTATCACTTTGTCCATCAATCGGCACATTGTCTGCGGCGCATTGCATAGGCCAAAAGGCATTCGCGTAAATTGGTACAATGGCCGATCGGGGATAGTGAATGCTGTTTTTGGCTTCGATTCAGGTGACAAACATATTTGCCAAAAGGCGTCC
>NW_023458563.1:7922674-7931275 GCF_013731165.1 Rhagoletis pomonella | reverse complement strand
GCTTCGATTCAGGTGACAAACATATTTGCCAAAAGGCGTCCTTAAGGCCAATCTTTGAAATGAGGTGTACCGGAGGTAGTCGCGATAACAGTTTGTCAATATTGGGTATAGGATATGCATCTTTAACAGTTAATTCATTCAGTTTTCGGGAGTCAAGACAGAATCTAATTTTTCCTGGTTTGACAATTAATACACCAGGGGAGGACCATGGAGAACCTTCAGCTCCTTCAATGACACCTAATTCCAACATGCGATCTATTTCCTTGCAGAAGATCTTTTCCAGTGCTGGGGAAAGGGGGTAGTACCTTTGCTTAACGGGAGTTGACGTCCCTGTGTCTATTGTATGTTCAAGGAGCTTTGTGGTACCCAGACCTTCCTTTTCAAATGATGGAAATGCAGCTATTGCAATTTCTAACTGCAGACAGTTGACTTAAAACAGGATCTGTCGATACTTTTAAGCCAAAAGCGTGCCAGAAATCCATGCCACAAATAATATTATTTGCAACAGTTGACACAATTAAAAATTCAAAATCATTCTCTTGTTTATTAAAGGTCAAAGAAATAGTAAGTGATCCGGCTACATTCTGTGTCTTCTCGTCAGCTGTTCTAACGATACCAGAGAGTTTTCGATATTTTCTATCAGGGTCTTCTAGAATTGATTTGGCTAAGCCTGCGCCTATGCAGCTTTTGTTAGCCCCGCTATCTAGCAATGCTAAATACCTATCGCCAAATATAGATAAGCTGGCGTAAGGTCAAATATCCGAACCATTGGCTACTATTGATTATATAATATGCTTACGCAGTTCGAGCGCGTATGCTTACTTGATCGTGTTTGTGGAAGTTTTTGAGTCAAACCTGAAAATATTCGACCCCAGCACGTTCATAGCCAGTCGGATATGGTACGGTCTGAACAATGGATAAGCTAAATTGGTTTGTGTCAGCGCAACGTTAGATTTTACACCCGGACTGGTTTTAGTAGTAATGTCAGGTGAATTTGAAGACGTATCCGGGGAAATTTTTATACTAATACGGTTGAGAATAATCGTTTTTGCATTTAGTTCCGAGGCCGATAAGTTAGGTGTCCGTCCAATGTCAGACGAACATCCCTCCTTGGGTTTTCCGACGTGCACTTAGGTTATCATCCTTTGCGGCTTCTTTCTTTCTTCTTTTTCGGGGTAGAGAGCTACTTCAAAAATCTGCCGATGCAATGGCGTTTGACGCGGCGCTGAACTATGAAGATCCCGAAAGAACTTTTCTTGCTCTCGAGCCTCTCTTCTCAAAGTAGCAATGTGGCGTATATCTAAGTGGAGCAATTCGTGACGCAAGTCGGTGTTGGTATTTCGCATTAATGTTTCGACTAATTCGGAGTCATTCATTGGAAACCTCAACCGGTCGCACATATTCATGATTATGTCCAAAAATTAGTCAAATACTTCGTTCGGCTTTTGTTTTATTTTCCTAATATCATCTCTAATTTCTGAGTCAGTGGAGAAATCTTTAAACTGACGTCGCATAGCTTCGCACTGATCAAACCACTCGAGGTCGTCGCTATTTTGACGATACCGCCAAAACCATAGTAGGGCCTTTCCTTCGAATAACAAACATGTTGGCACAGAAGATCAAAATTTCCATTAAGGTGAAGAGATGCAAGCGTGTTTATGCGATAGATAAACTGGTCTATTGATATGGCATCGTTTGAGCCACTGAACCTAAGTTGCCAATTTCTAATAAGATTCGAAAGTTTTTCATTGGCCAAGGAAATCCTGCTAACTCCCGAAGATTCGCCTCTTCGAGGATTCGACTGTCGATTCGAATTATGCTCCTCGAAGGGTACCTCGCGTGGCCATGCTGGTGGCTCTTCGCGTCGTGCATTAATAGGAGACGGGGTCCTACCTCTATTTCTATTAACATTTAAATTTTGAAACAAGTTATGTATTTCATTGGTAATGGATGCCATGATTTGGCCACGAAAGTCATTCATGGACTCACTTATCATCTGTTCCACTCTATTTTCTGAGACATTGTTCGTATGTGCTGATTGCTGTATATTAGCTGTTCGTCGATTTCTAAGGCTTGAATCGGAGGCCAGCATCGAAGCGGAATTCCTATGCTGTTGACTTTGAGCGAACTGATGAGTATTGGGCCTATCACGCGGTATAGCACCTGTGGGGCGGTTACTCAAAGGTAAATCTCTTAAAACATTTTTAGAAGCTACATTGAATTCCCCTAATGTGCAGGCTGCGCGACAAACTGGACACGAATCATTATTCTCCAACCAAGTACGAATTGCGTTTAGATGAAACTGGTGTTTACACACGGTTTCAAATGTCTAGCCGTTGGCTTACAGGGCTTCGCTACAGATCGCACAAATTGTATTATACATACTATCTACTTGATTGCCACCTCAGGCGTTATCTGGACTATGAGACACTGGCATTATTTAGAAGAAGAATTTTTCAAAAAAAAAAAAAAGACTTTGTTCACCTACCGAATCGCAATTCTTTCCAGTACTCTGAATATCTCGCTCAAAAAAAATATATGTATATTATAATTATAAAGTTCTAAGTCTTTATATAATACATAAAGATTATATATCAAAGGAATAATAAGTCTTACAAAAAAAATTTTACTCACGTAATAATAGTAATACATGAACCGTATTATATGTGAATTAAAACCAACGTTCGTAATGTGCGGTCGCTTAAACATTCTTTTTAAAGAATTTCTAAAGTTACTTTGTTTATCTAAGTGCTAAGCAGTTCTAATTTGTGTAGTTTATACTGGAAAAAGCTATTTGAAGCCAAGCTCCAATAAATTGTTGTGTTTTAGACATAAAGTGCGTGGATTAATAATAAAAAATTAATATCCTTGTCATTCCTTATGCATATTTGCCTCTTTTGGTGCATTATTGTTTTTTTGCGTGAGAGTGCATTTTCCCATCTTCCGCGATTTATCACACATTTTGCTTATCATCGATCAAATAATTTTCCTGCAAACAGCTAATTTTGGCTTGCTTTTATGCTTTTAAGATTTTTGGCTCAGTGGCTTTAAAACTGTTAAGTTCAGCACGGTTTCTAACCATTGAACTTACAATACCTAGACTTCTGTGTCTCTCAAACGCTCATCTTTGCTACTATCGTACTAAAAGCATACACTGTGAGTTTTTCTTGTACATACCAATTGTTACTACATACTTCGCGCTGCAATGTATTCATCCTGCTATTTTGGAAAATGTAACATTAAAAACGACTTAGAGCGTTCCGTTGCGTGTTGGTTGTGTGATGACTTACCTCACGTATAATGTACTGGTCTCAATGGTAGGGTGGCCGATATCATAACCGATAACAAAGGTGTTCGTTGGTCTTGCCCTAAGTGCAGATCAACCGAAATTGAGCTTTGTAAAATGTTTAGGAGCGCCAGAAGTGGCTTCCAGGAGTTGGGTAAGGAGTTAAAACTTCTAAACGAAAAGTTTAAGCGCTATGAAGATGCATTTAAAGACTTTAAGTGCATTGTATCTTCATCCTCTCGATCAACCAAGCTTAAATCAGCTTCAAAAAAGCGGAAGCATGGAGGAGACAGCATTATTCCTAATCCCATTGCTTTAGACATTGACACTCCGCCAATTGATTCTTTGCCTACTCCCGGCTTAAATAAGGAATTAATAAGTTTTAATTCTCCGTGTGTTGAGTTATCTCAAGCTGCATCTTCCTCAGGTGTCACTACAAGGGCTGCACCAAAAACGACAGCTGTGTCTGAACCTACATCTCAAAGTGGACCTTCTCCATTACCGAAAGAATTAATCGTAGTTCCTGCGAATAAATCTGTGTTTGTTTCGCGCTTTTCTACTGAAACGTCGGTAGAAGATGTTAAGTCTTATATAACATCAAAGCTTAATCCCCGGCACATAGCTATTAGAAATTTTAATTTTTCATACGAAAGAGGCATATCTTCCTTCAAAATTGATATTTCCGCCGACCATTTTCAAAACATTGTTGATGGTTCATTCTGGTCCAATGGTGCTTTAGTTCGTGAGTTTGAGTTTAAACCTCGAGCTCGGAATGAAAATACTGTCCAAATTCCCTCCTCAGGATCAAAAAACTTATAAGTAATTTTTTCTTCAATATTTATTACCAAAATGTTAGGGGTCTAATACAAAATTAACTGAGCTGTATTTAAAGTCTTTTGATTTAAATTATGAAATTTTGGTTTTTACTGAAACTTGGCTAAAACCGAATGTGTTTAATAGTGAAATATTGTGTAGTAAGTATGAAATATTTAGAAATAGTCGCTGAGATAGAAAAGGCGGGGGTGTTTTAATAGCTGTTCAGACCGACTTTTCCTCTGAAAAAGTTCTGTTCACAGGTTCAGATGATGTTGAATTCCTCTGCGTTAGAATACGGTGCCCCTCAAGTAGTGTTTTTCTTGTCGCAATTTATATTCCACCAAACTCTAACCCTTCGGTTTACTTCAAACAATCTTCATTATTGCTCTCTTTATTTGCCATGGTCAAGCCCTCCGATTCGATTGTTGTGTTGGGTGATTTCAATATAGCGTGTGTTTCCTGGGATTCGGTGGATGGAATTCTGGTGCCAAATTCTTCTCGGGATGTACTTAACCAATTTCTAAACGAACTTTCCGATCTTGGTCTATATCAGATTAATTCAGTTATCAACAACTTAGGTAAATGTCTTGATTTAGCGTTTGTTGATGATACTGCTAAATGCACTATAATACGCGGCGATCTTTTAGTTATACCTATAGACCCTTATCACCCACCACTTGAGTTGTCCTTGGCACCATCCCACGATTCATGTTATTGTCCTGAAACTAGAAAGCCGAAAGGTCGGTGATATTCTTTCAAATACGCTAACTACGACAAGCTTAAAATAGCTATATCTGAAATAATCTGGCCTGAGTACAATGGGGATGTTGAGAACAGTGCCTTACACTATAGTAAAATCTTGAATAATATATTCAGTAAACTCATTCATCTTATTCAAGAAAATACCGGACCTCGTAACTCGTTGTGGTTTAACTCAGAGCTAAAGCATTCAAAAAATCAGAAAACTAAATCATTTAAACTTTATAAAAAATCAGTCCTGTCTTCTCACTACGCCGCGTACTCCATCCTTCGTCATAAAAAAAATGCATTAAATAGAAAATGTTACAAGAATTACATTAATAACACTCGTATTAACATCGTTTCTAATCCCAAGTCATTTTATGATTTTGTTAACTCAAAACGTAAAATAAATCTGTTTCCCTCAACACTGAAATTAGATGATGTTATTTCTAGTGATGATGAACGATTGCTGATATGTTTGCAAATTATTTTGAATCGAACTATTCTGTCGAGCCAAATGAAAAAAAAATTCTAGCAATCCTTTTCCACTTCCACAGTTTGACCACATCCGTATTCCTTCAATCTCCGCTGACAATGTTCTCCTTCATTTGAATAGTTTAAAAAATTATTTTCTAAGTGGCCCGGATGGTATTCCCTCCTGTGTCCTAATAAGTTGTGCTGATTATCTATATAAGCCATTAACAAACATCTTCAATGCTTCTCTAAAGCAAGGAGTTTTCCCCTTTTTGTGGAAGGAGTCGTATATCTTGCCGCTTTATAAAAATGGAAGCAGGTCTAATATTGCGAATTATAGGGGAATCGCTAAGCTATGTGCCATTCGTAAATTATTTGAAGAAATCGTTACGGAAGAACTATCTTATTCCATAACACGCGTTATCGATGTATCACAACACGGCTTTTGTAAAGGTAAATCAACTGTATCAAACCTTCTTGAATTCACTATAAATGTGAACAATGGTTTCAAAATTAATTATCAAACTGACGTAATTTACACTGATTTCAGCAAGGCTTTTGATAAAGTATCTCATTCAACTCTAATATACAAACTTGATAAAATTGGTTTCCCTCCAATCCTGTTGCGCTGGCTTTCTTCTTATTTCATTGGCAGGAAACAGAGGGTTATCTTTAAAAAATGTTCATCTCGTGTAATTCATGTGACGTCAGGTGTACCTCAAGGTAGCCACCTTGGTCCCCTTCCCTTCTCGAATTGCTTAATGTACGCAGACGACGTTAAGTTATTTAAGTTCATTGGTGCCCCAGGAGACAGGAAACAATTACAGGTGGACCTTAGTAATGTGTTTAAATGGTGCGAAGTAAATTCTATGTCACTTAACTTGAAAAAGTGTAAATTTATGTGTTTCTCTAGAAAACCTTTTCAATCATATAGCTACCGCATTTGTGAACATAGTGTTGATGCGGTAACTAATTTCTTTGATCTAGGCGTAACCATGGACTCTAAGCTTGAAATCAAGTCCCATGTAAACTCTTGTGTTAATAGAGCCAAGGGCGTCTTGGCTTTCATCAAACGTTGGACTAAAGAATTCAGAGATCCTTATGTCACTAAAGCTCTCTTCACCTCCCTAGTCAGGCCGATCTTAGAATACGGGTCCGTCGTATGGAACCCTAGATATCAAACGCACTCTGACAGACTCGAGTCGGTACAGAAACAATTCTTATTATTCGCATTAAATAATTTGCCTTGGGATTCGACATTAAATCTCCCACCGTACAAAAGCCGCTTGAAGCTCATAAATTTGCCAACGCTGCACAGCCATAGAGAGATGCTCGGGGTTTTGTTCATGATTAAGATCTTCAACGGGATGGTCAATAGTCCCTTTCTACTGAACCAGATCACGTTTTGTATTCCTTCTAGGCCTTCTAGATATTACAAGTTAACTATTTGTAGGACAAATTTTGAAATGCATGATGCTTTCCCTTGCCTATGCCAGGACTTTAATAAGCATTACGACTATTTTGACACCTCCGACTCACATTTTACCATTAAGAAAACCTTACTTGAGATTTTGAATAAATAACATGTAAACCTTATCGTTCAGCTGGTGAGCTATATTTCTGTTCAGTTTATGAGGTAAACGTAAACGCGAATCGCTTTTTTGTAACTAAATAAATTGATATCTTTAACCGGGAACGATAAATTACACAATATCTACGACTGCTTAGTACAACTGTAATCGGCTTCGGATATTTTCGCGACCGCGTAAGACAACACGAGCATGGATCGGAAACTCGGCCTTTCCGACCATGATCAACAGCTTGTACACAGCGCGGAGCGGAAACTAGAGCTTTCCGCCTGCCACACACTCAAAGTAATGACTCCGGGAACATGGATCGGAAACTCGCTCTTTCCGACCATGTGCAACAGCTTGTTCATAGCGCGGAGCGGAAACCAGAGCTTTCCGCCTGCCACACATACAAAGTAATGTCTTCGGGAACATGGATCGGAAACCCGGCCTTACCGACCTTGATCAACAGCCTGTCCGCAGCGCAGAGCGGAAACTAGGTCTTTCCGCCCGCCGCACACAAAAGTAGACTGAAGACTAGGCCTCACCAGCTACCAAAGCTGCTATTTTATGTTGTTATTGTTATTATTATTATTATTATTATTATTACTATTATTATTATTATTATAAATTATTATGTACTATTCTCCTTTATCTGTAAGAAAACATTTTTCTGTAGATCAAATAAATAAATAAATAAGGGCTAAAATTTCAAATCTATTATGTCTAAATTTGCACAAAAAATTTATACCAAAGCAAAATAACTTTTATTTAACGGTCGACTACTCTGTAGGGCATATAATTTGCTGAAAAAAAATTACAATTGTTGTAGTGACGCTCCTTACGTAAACGCTGGGATACTATTACTATTACTTTTCTGTTTTCTTTGGTATTTCCCAAAATACCTTCAGAGAAATAAAGTCTTAAAGAATCAAGATACCTTAATCGGCCACAAATCCAATCCAGTCTAGCAACTCAACAAAAATAATCAAAGCAAAGAAAATGTGTGATCGTTAAAAATTTATATGGATCGAAAAAATTGGCGGTGAGATTCCGAAATTATCCGAAAACTTCAATCCTGCTTCTTAAACCGAACCTTAATAATTAACGCTAATAAAATTGTGTTAGAGCTTCAACAAGTGAAAAACAAGCAGTTACTTGTCGGGCCCCACGTGGGCGCCCTTTGTTTTCTATAATGAACTTCTCCCCAGAAAAAAACAAGAAACGCTGCTAGACAAGGGAAACTTAAGAAGGTGCATTCGGACTGAATCGGGATGGCATACCTAGCTCTGCTTCAGCTTAGCTCAGGGGAAATGGGAGTGGGTTTGCCTCAGCCTCACACAACGAAGTCGTACAAAAAAAACGTAATTGTATGCCGAAAGTTATAAAACAACACAAAACCAGACGTATAAACTAATTATAAACCGTACCAGCGAAACGACAAATGCAGCAAAAAAATATATTTATACACTCATTTACATATGAATGCGAACAAAATGATGAAAACAAAACGATCAGAAGATACTCTGAGACATGGAGCGATTTTCTCAACAACACTTGCTAGAGAGAGAATAAGCTGGAAGATCCCCCTTTTTTCTACACCCACCCAACCAGTTAACCTATGTGGGAAATTCGGCATCGGTTAACCCTACGCATTATTATCCATTTAATCTCAGCAAATCATGCTCCTACATTTCGTCATTGACCAAATAAATT
>NW_023458563.1:7915546-7922574 GCF_013731165.1 Rhagoletis pomonella | reverse complement strand
ATCTCAGCAAATCATGCTCCTACATTTCGTCATTGACCAAATAAATTTATAGTTCCATAATTTTCTTAATTTAACTAAGCTCACATTTTATTATCAGGACACAAAAATAACAATATCCATTAACTCCTTAGAAACTATGTAGCTTAGCTTTATCTTGAGTAGTATTAGTAACAAACAAAAAATGTTTAACGTCTAATGAAACTTTAATAGCTAAAGCTAAATGCCAAAAAAAAAATATTTAATATTTTAAGCCAACTTATTCGATATATTTAGTAAAGGGTGATTTTTTAAGAGCTTGATACCTTTTTTTTAAAAAAAACGCATAAAATTTGCAAAATCTCATCGGTTCTTTATTTGAAACGTTAGATTGGTCCATGACATTTACTTTTTGAAGATAATTTCATTTAAATGTTGACCGCGGCTGCGTCTTAGGTGGTCCATTCGGAAAGTCCAATTTTGGGCAACTTTTTCGAGCATTTCGGCCGGAATAGCCCGAATTTCTTCGGAAATGTTGTCTTCCAAAGCTGGAATAGTTGCTGGCTTATTTCTGTAGACTTTAGACTTGACGTAGCCCCACAAAAAAATAGTCTAAAGGCGTCAAATCGCATGATCTTGGTGGCCAACTTACCGGTCCATTTCTTGAGATGAATTGTTCTCCGAAGTTTTCCCTCAAAATGGCCATAGAATCGCGAGCTGTGTGGCATGTAGCGCCATCTTGTTGAAACCACATGTCAACCAAGTTCAGTTCTTCCATTTTTGGCAACAAAAAGTTTGTTAGCATCGAACGATAGCGATCGCCATTCACCGTAACGTTGCGTCCAACAGCATCTTTGAAAAAATACGGTCCAATGATTCCACCAGCGTACAAACCACACCAAACAGTGCATTTTTCGGGATGCATGGGCAGTTCTTGAACGGCTTCTGGTTGCTCTTCACTCCAAATGCGGCAATTTTGCTTATTTACGAAGCCATTCAACCAGAAATGAGCCTCATCGCTGAACAAAATTTAAAGCGCGAAACACATTTCGAACCGAACACTGATTTTGGTAATAAAATTCAATGATTTGCAAGCGTTGCTCGTTAGTAAGTCTATTCATGATGAAATGTCAAAGCATACTGAGCATCTTTCTCTTTGACACCATGTCTGAAATCCCACGTGATCTGTCAAATACTAATGCATGAAAATCCTAACCTCAAAAAAATCACCCGTTATAACTAGAATGTATGTTTAGTATGTTTAGTATTAACTCAATCAATTTACTTACATATACACCTATATCTAATCTCATTCAATGAAAAAAAAAACGTATCGGTTAATGACAAATAAAAATTGAATCCAAAAACTAATTTTGAATATAAAACCGCGACGCTACCTTCTTTTAATTTGGTTTTTAATAGCAATGAATGAATTTATCTTTATACTAGCTAACCGTCATTAACATACGTTTTGGAATATTAATATGATAAAAAGGAAATTCAGGTTTTTCACTTACATATGCATGTACATTCAGTTACTCTATCGAAGAGACGTTGGGCCCAGCGACGACGATGTAGCAGTTGATAACATGTTGCGTTCCGAATATGCTCGACAGTGGTAGTTTTTTTTCTGTTTTACGACGATCTAAAAATTGCAAAAAAAAAAACAAAAAATAGGTTCGTTTGCGGTGAACAAAACTAACTTTTACAATCGTTCTACTTCACATACACCTGCAGGCAGATATACTTATACATATACCTGGTAAAACGCCTACACGTATATTCCAACTTGCGACTATTCTTTCTTTATGAAGAGGACCCGTTAACTTATGTAAATATGTAAATTAATTCTGATTTCAAACTTAATTAATTCTTATATAACCTTTTAATCAATATTATAGATTTTTAATTTTTAATTTATTTTTATTTTTATTTTTTTAAAATGTTCACAATGGACTTTATAATAAAACAAATATATATCTTTATCTCGACTATGAAGATTATGTGATCATCGTGGATCAGAAATTGATTTTCAATCTAGTTTCCTCTACACTAGTTCCCTATACTTGCGGATATTGCTGACAAAAATTTACATGGTAATTTGAGGGCCTGCTCGCCGGCTATATAATGGTTGCTAGAGCCGCAACCTCGTGGCGGCTTTACGGAGTTCCTGCGCGAACTTTTCCGTATAATATTCAATATGTGCTGCATTCAATGCTCCGGAGACACTTCCAGTTTTTCGCTCCTAGCGCGGAATAGAAAAATTTCCTGCAACCAATTATTTTTGGAATTTATTCCAAATGGTTACTGTTTTTAGTTTTAAATTTTATATATTTTTTCCCCTACCTGTATTTCCGTGAAAATCGGGTGTCACGACACCTTTGGCAAGTAACAAAAAGAATGTTTGTACAATACTATACTAATCCTCTGGTCATACAAGACAATGATTTTCATTGCAAAACCTGGACTCCAAGTAAGCTTTACTGAGCGCGCTGACCTTGAGCTTCGTTTGAGTTGTTGGTGCGCATTGTTAAGCGATGTGATAAACAAACAAGGAACAAAAGAAAAACTGAAAATTGTTTCGACATAAGCGACTAATACTAGGTTCACATATAAGTAGATTATCCTAATTTTCGAGCTTAACACCCTAATCTGTAATTATAACAAGAGATTAGCCATATAAAATTCGTCCCTTGTTAATCTGTAATTATAAAATAATCTCAGATTTAACCGATAATTTTTCGGTGTCCATCCTAGTTTTATCGATTGTTTTTGCGAAAGAGAGGAGAAATGCCAAATGTAAAAGTAAACAAAAATGTACGCTAGCAAGTAAAAGAGGTTTGTAAAGGTATTTTTAATAAAATGTTAAGTTAAAATATATTTATATTGCTTATTATAGCAGAAAAACGTGATCACGGGGGCACAGAGAAGAAACATAACTTTTCCTTGAGATGTGAGAATAACAAGCACAACAAATTTGACGGCTAATAATCTGAGATTTGCCTGTGTAAACGGGGTGATTAAAAAACGAGCTTTGATTAAGATAATATTGATATGTGAACATAGTTTAAGAGCTCTCGCTGCATAAATAAATTTAAGCGTAGATGGCTTTCGTTGAGCGAAGTTGACTGGCGGTCGAGTGTAGCGCCAGGTATAACGGATCGTGCGACTACGTCATTACTCGCCTGATTAAACCATCATGAACGGGCAGAGTAAGTTATACGAGCTAATGATCTCCATGCGTATATATGCATACATATGGATGTGCCATTGTTTAGCGACTTGTTATTTCTTTCTAGTTTCTATATATCAATTGTTGCGTGGAAGCGTTCGAAACTAGAATGTACCAGTAAGAACTGTATTCCCTATGCGCTACAAACATGAACATTTAATGAAGTATACGTAATTTAAAACCAAAATCGTAGCATTATTTAAACACGTAAACATATAAAGGAAAACTTTAATAAAAAAACAGATAAAAAGAATTAAATTAAAGTCATTGATTACATACAAACAGGGCCTATCATTTTGGACCAAATTCAAAACAATATTGTTTGCCACTTATGTATGTTTATTTTTTAATTTTAAGAATTTTTCAATTAAAAAAATTCATTCCCTAACAAATACCATAGAAACTTAAAATATAAGCTGAAAATTTTGCAGAACACTGAAAAAAATTCATCAAAATTTCAAACTTGTTTTTCAGAAGTGTTAAAATTTTTTATGAGTATACACTTTTATAGCCCTTGGTTAAAAATTACCGTTGATTTTTTAGAATTTTTTTGCCGAAGGTGTGTAGCGCTGCCACTGAATTTCAAAATATGTAAATGTTTGAAGAAATTAAAAAAAAACACTTAAAAGGGGAAAATTATAAGTAAAATTGTAAATGGGGTACGAAAATTGTAGGTACTTAGGCGGGTTGTTTACATGAGCGGGGAGGTACTTAAAAGAGGGATTTTCTTTAGAATAAATTAAAAAATTCACGGTACCCAAAAATATTGGGAACTTAAGCGGGTTTCACTGTATTTGGAATTTTTTTGAAATGTATATGTCGAAATTTTTAACAATAATCTGGTGTGTCTTATTCTGGGGTATCAATTTAAATTAGTAATTATTTCTTAATTCTAGTGAGTGGAGTTTGGTAGGATAAGGGTTATTAGGAATTCATGGGGACCCAGTAGTCATGTTAAGGGTGGAATTTTTTGACAATTAATTTGTTAGTATTTAATTATTATGATTAGTATCATCAGCACGGATTAGTAAGTTAGACTAATCTTTGTTTATTTTTTTTTGCGTTAGTTTCTGTGTGTTAGTAAGTTAGTATTTTAAAACTTTTTAGTAAGCTAGTGGTTATTTTTTTTTTTATGGAATGCTTTCATTGTTTTTTTTATTTTTTTGGAAACCTATTGACGTTCTCCGCTATATTGTACCTCTTGTAATTCGTTTAAATTTATTTGTTTATGGTATAAAATCTTGCATGTTGCTTTAATTTGGTTTGGCATTGCAGTTTTTTCTTGCCATAGGAATACAGGCGTAAACTAAGAGGACATTGGCAGGCTCGCGGTAACCCCTTTAAGCCATAAACGTTTATGATTGCAAATGGCCTACTGATGGCACGAGTGACTTCACGTCAATTAAAGCCATAGTCCTCTGGTGGAGTTGAACCACTTTGATTGTCGTCACTCGAACCATCGAGTAAACTGGAATTGAATCAATATGACTTGATCGAATACAAAAAAATTTCTACACAAACCCCTGGGACTTAAAGATCTATGCATGACTTTTTTTCCTTGACCAATGCTGTTTGTTTTGAAATTTGTTTATGTCTAATTTGCAGATGTTTCCCTTCTTCTTCTTCTTATTTGGCGCTGTAACCGCCTAAGCAATTTTGGCCGAGTTCAGCAAAGCACGCCAGTCGTTTTTCTTCTGTACCAACTGACGCCAATTGGAAACGCCAAGTGAAGCCAAGTCTTTCTCCACCTGGTCTTTCCATCGCAATGGGGGCCCCTTCTTCCTCTGCTACCACCAGCGGGTTACGAGTTGAATACCTTCAGAGCTAGAGCGTCGGTGTCCAGCAGCTCATCGTTCCATCGTCTGCACTACTCGCCATCGCCAACGCTTAAAGGCACGTAAATCTTCCGCAAAATATTTCTCTCGAACACTCCAAGAGCCGTCTCATCGGATGTTGTCATTGTCCATGCTTCTGCGCCATATACCAGCATGGGCATGATGAGTGACTTATAGAGCGTGGTTTTCGTACCTCGAGAGGGGACTTTACTCCTGAGTTGCCTACTCAGTCCAAAGTAGCACTTGTTGGCAAGAGTGATTCTGCGTTGGATTTCTATGCTGACATTATTATCGGTGTTAAAGCTGGTTCCCAAGTAAACGAAATTCTCTACTTTCTCGAAATTGTAACTGTCAACAGTGACGTAGGTGCCAAGGTGCGAATGTGCTGCCTGTTTGATTGTTGACAGGAGATGCTTCGTATTGTCCTCGTTACCACCAGACCCATTCGCTATGCTTCCTTATCCAACTTGGAAAAGGCAGAACAGACTTCGCGATTTTTGATACCGATGATATCGATGTCATCGGCATAAGCCAGCAATTGCACGCTCTTGTAGTAAATTGTTCCTGAGCGGCTGAGTTTTTCAGCTCTTATTATCTTCCCCAATATCAGATTAAAGAAGTCACATGAAAAAGAGTCGCCCTGTCTGAAACTCCGTGGCGAACGGCTCGGAGAGGTCTTTCCCAGTTCTGACGGAGCTGGTGGTATTGCTCAACGTCATTTTACACAGCCGTATGAGTTTTGATGGGATGCCAAATTCAGACATAGCGGCGTATAGGCAACTCCTTTTAATGCTGTCGAAAGTCGCCCTGTCTGAAACCCCGTTTGGTGGCGAACGGCTCTGAGAGGTCTTTCCCAATTCTGCCGGAGATGGTGGTATTGCTCAACGTCATTTTACACAGCCGTATGAGTTTTGATGGGATGCCAAATTCAGACATAGCGGCGTATAGGCAACTCCTTTTAGTGCTGTCGAAAGCGGCATTAAAGTCGACAAGTCGGATGCTTCTCTACTTTATATAATAATGGTATTTTTGTTTTAATAATAATAACATTTTTGTGCTTACACATATGTTTGTGTTTGGCCGAGCTTCTCCTCCGATTTGTAGCGTGAGCCTTGATGTTGTCACACAAAGGGGAGGGACCTACAGTTTTACGCCGAGTCCGAATGGCGATTGTATTTTTATGATAAGCTGTTTTTCATCGCAGAAATACACTCAGAGGTTTGCCATTGCCTGCCGAAGGCGACTTCTGTTAAGAAAAAACCTTTTCCCTAAGTTTTTTTGCGATGCTGCTTTGACCAGGGCTTGAAGCCAGGCCCTTCGCAGTGGAAGCGCGCACTACTTACCACTTAATATTTTTAGGTATTTCTTATGTCTGATTTGTGGAATTTCTTTCCACTTCGTGTGACAATAGACGCATTCCTATTTTCAGCGACAGCTTCTTTTTTATAAAGTGGTTTCTGTTAGCTTTTGGATTACACCTCTAATGATCACAGGACAAATTATCACGAAAAAAAAACACAGGCAAAATGCTCACAAGACAAATGATAACAGGACAATTGATCACTAGGCAAATGATCACTGGATAATAAGATCACATCCAAAAACATCACAGCCAAAATGATCACAATATCACTGATCACAAGACAATTGATCACTAGAAACATTATCACAGGAGAATACATAGTAATAAGTTGTCGGAATTTCAGTATATTATGTATATAGAACTACAATAAAATATTAAATAACAAAAAACCAATATCAAAATTAATCAAAGGGTTGAACAATTGGTCACGGAGAAACACTATGGGCGACCCCACGAATATATTCCAAAATATCCGCCTCTTCATCCCACGCCGACACCACCGCGTAGATGCGAGCATCATAATCACAATATTTCTTGCGCTTCCAAGTAGCAACGAGGCGACCAGCATTATGTAAACCTTCCATCATATTATTAGTTCTTGGCTCATTATTAATGACTGCAT
>NW_023458563.1:7911693-7915446 GCF_013731165.1 Rhagoletis pomonella | reverse complement strand
ACCTTCCATCATATTATTAGTTCTTGGCTCATTATTAATGACTGCATGATTGCAGTTCCAAATTTCGATAGGAAACTTGGCAGGCGTGTGACCATTTCGGCGTTGAACTCCAATCCAAGTGTCTTGGAAATAAGTAATAAGAGGCTTAAAATCATTCCTATTAGCAAAATATTCCGAAGAAATAAAGCTAGTAAAAGCTGCATCTACGAAAGCAGGAGGGACGAGTGCTAAAGCAATCAACATTTTAACATGCAAAGAAAGTGTAATAGCGTGTTTTCAACCCCATATTGTTTAAAAACCGTAAAATACATTGGGTGAAATGAAAATAACACCCGTGGAGTATCTGGAAATACTTCTTTCACAGCTCCATTGAAAGCAGCCTCGAAGTGAGTAATAAATACTTCTGGCACCAAGTACATAAATGGTACTGATTTGATAGCATTATTACCAGCATTATCATTATCGACAAGAGCTCCATGTATAGTGTAAAGCTGTTTAAATATGCTAGGTACAGAAGAAAATGTCTCATCAGACATCCAAATTCGACACGAACCCAGGCGAAGTATATTTTGCATCGTACCGAACACCACATAACGATTGGCACAAGCAGAACTATCCTTCAATATAAAATTTTCACCATTGTTAGTCAATTGAAATTGCTCAGGTATAACTAATTCACTCAATGTTTTGGGTGTTAATAGCTGGGGATTACTGCAAAGGCGCTTACGCTGAATATTTTTCCGCATACCGCTCACACTAGGCAATACGGCGGCCGTACCCTTGATACCTGAGCGGTAATCTCACCAACAATAACATTTAATGATTCATCGTTTTCTGCTGCACGTTTTTTAAGTTTATTTACGATTTCTCTGGCATTAACTTTTGCAGAATTAGCCATAAGCCCATGGTCGCCAACTGACAATAATGTTCCTACAATGAACAAAAAAATAATAATAATTTAAAATAATAACATGAACGCTCTGATAATAAACAACAACTATTTTACCAGCTGGATCCGCAGACGTTGTGTGGGCAATAACATTGCAGTTTTTGGATTTGTAATCCACACATCGCCAAGTGACAGTCTTCTTTGAGGCATTTTCGCGATGCTTATTAAATAAATATCCCTTGTGTAACAAGTTAACACGAAATTCAACGGCATAACGTAGATGTAGATTTGTACCAAGCCACAACTAGACGACTACTGAATTCAGTCTATCAATAATTACAAATAATACCTCCCCATCCTTAAAGTACCAATCACAAACCATGACCAACACTTCCTTTTACACCAGGTAAGGGGTTATATTATGATTGTTCTCATTTCTGGTATTAAAGTTCAACACGGCAAAACATACTTATGTATGTACACTAAATTAAATTGTTAGCGCCTGTGCCTCAACCTCATAATATTTTGGCGCTTACACTTTTTGTTTAATGTTTGGCCAAGCATCTCCAGATTGTGGTGTTCATACTGATGTTGACACACAAAGAGTCAAGACCTACAGTATAGTTTAAAAAAATATTAATATTTTAAAATATCACAATTTTTTTGTTTAACCTCTTATATATACTTTGCTTTCCATTTCGCCAAATAATTTTATTTATTTATTTATATAGTTGAAATAAGCGTAAACAGTACTATCGATCTGCAAATCAAAAATAAAAGTGTGAGCGGTATGCGAAAAAATATTCAGCGTCGGCGCCTTTGCAGTAATCCGCAGCTATTAACACCCAAAACATTGAGTGAATTAGTTATACCTGAGCAATTTCAATTGACTAACAATGGTGAAAATTTTATATTGAAGGATATTTCTGCTCGTGCCAATCGTTATGTGGTGTTCGGTACAGGGATGCCGTTTGGATCTAAATAGATCCAATTGGATAAATTTTTTGACGAATTTTTGCGGGATACTTATTTTTTCCGTTCAGTATAAATGTGGATACTTTTTTAAATAGGCCAAAATTTTATATTTTCTATAAAGTTTTTTTCGTTAAAAACTCGATTTTCATTAATGACGTTTTTTAAATATTTTAAAAATCGCTACTTAAGCGTGAAATTAGAGCATTTAATTTTTTGTGAACGAAGCAATGAACATATGAAGAGATCTCACCAAAGCAGTGTAAGGCGCAATTGTTTAGTTAGCTAAAAAAGATGCTTTAAGCAAGATCTTAATATATACATATATAAAGTAAATATATCTCTTTCATATCACATATTTTCATTTGTTAATTTAAAAAGAAAGAAGACAATGTAGTTTAAATACACTGTTTAAAAAACAAAATTTGATTTATTTAAGGAAATTTTTATGAATTTTACTGAAAATACTTTAAATACACTATAATTTCTTTTTGTTTATTTGCGCGTATTAAGTGCCAGTTTTTCAGTGCACGGCCGTGGTATACACTAAGTTTAAACGCCCGATCTGGCTGGTTTAAACTAAGATCAGCCAATCAAATGCCAGGCAGCTGTTCAATTTAAACTCAGTTTACTTAATCTAAGCTTAAACTGGCACTGAAAAACCGGACCTAAGAGAGGTAACTATTTTCCTCTTTTAATGTGTGCAAATTGGCACACCGCGTAATAAAATTAAACACTGCCTGTTTACATTAACATACCAAATTTGTCGCAGAGAGCAAAATAACACATAAAATGTTTAAAATAGAGTAAATGTAAGCCCCTAATGTTTATTATTTTTAGGAAATGTATTTTTAGTTTAAAAATTTTTCCATCTTTAAACATTTCATGTGTATATTTTAAAGATGTCAAGTTCAAAATCAAATCCTAAACATCTTATACGTATGTATATTTATACAGATTCCTGTTGAAAAATAGATACTTTTTAGTAGTAGTTTTACACACACTTTTTAGAGTGTACAGGTACAAATGTAACGTATTAATTACTATTTAATATACTTACTTTACAAAATACTTATCCATAAAAAATATTATTTACTAGCAAACCCGGCGAACTCCGTTTCGCCACCAGATAGTTTCGTTTCTTGTAACATTTCGTTTGGGGATTAAAAGATGAAGAAAAATTATTTTTTTGTTTGTTTTATATTTGAAAAGGAAAAATTTTATTTCATTTCACAACAGTAATGTATTCATTTCGATTACAAAAATGAAGTGTAATTTAGTTGAACTTCTCTAAGTAAAAAATCTGAATCGAAGCGTTATACGTGTCCGCAAATTATCTGTTTCATTGAAGTGCTCTTTGGTAAACCACATTTTTTGTTTTTTGGTCTGTCGTTAACACAAACAAAGCGGATGGTTTCCCAACTCGTGAACACGCAACGTATAGCTGCCCATGTAACAATGATTTTCTAAATTTATCCCGCAAACACTAAGCGATTGGCCTTGCGACTTGTTAATTGTCATTGCGAATGCAAGGCGAACCGGAAATTGCAATCTTTTGAAGTCAAACGGAAGATCAGTCGGAATCATTGGTATTCGTGGAATACATACATTTTCACCTGCGTACTTTCCGTTAATAATGGTTGCCTCAATCAAATTCGGCATAAGTTTTTTCACCGCAAGTCGAGTACCGTTGCAAAGTCGCGGTGGATCCAAATTACACAATATCATAATAACTGAACCAACTTTGAGTTGCAAGTTATGTGGTGGAAATCCTGGTAACTCCAGAGAGTTCAAAAACTCTGTTGGATAATTTACAACATCATCGGAATTTGTTATGGAATCAAGGGATTTGTATGTCACCAAATCGCCATCGATTTTTGATTGAATGGTGA
>NW_023458563.1:7911429-7911593 GCF_013731165.1 Rhagoletis pomonella | reverse complement strand
AATAACTGAACCAACTTTGAGTTGCAAGTTATGTGGTGGAAATCCTGGTAACTCCAGAGAGTTCAAAAACTCTGTTGGATAATTTACAACATCATCGGAATTTGTTATGGAATCAAGGGATTTGTATGTCACCAAATCGCCATCGATTTTTGATTGAATGGTGA
>NW_023458563.1:7908167-7911329 GCF_013731165.1 Rhagoletis pomonella | reverse complement strand
ACCTTCCATCATATTATTAGTTCTTGGCTCATTATTAATGACTGCATAATTGCAGTTCCAAATTTCGATAGGAAACTTGGCAGACGTGTGACCATTTCGGCGTTGAACTCCAATTCAAGTGTCTTGGAAATAAGTAATAAGAGGCTTCAAATAATTCGTATTAGCAAAATATTCAGAAGAAATCAAGCTAGTAAAAGCTGCATCCACGAAAGCAGGAGGGACGAATGCTAAAGCAATCAACATTTTAACATGCAAAGAAAACTCATCATCAGTGTTATAGCGTGTTTTCAACCCCATATTGTTGGTACAGATTTGATAGCATTATTACCAGCATTATCATTATCGACAGGAGCTCCATGTATGGTGTAAATCTGTTTAATATGCTAGGTACAAAACAAAATGTCCCATCAGACATCCAAATTCGACACGAACCCAGGCGAAGTATATTTTCCATCGTACCGAACCAGTGTTGCCGCGCTGTCCCAAGAAAATATATCACCGACCAAGCCAAAAATGTATCCAAATGTATCCATTTTTTGATTTATTTTTCTTTTTGGTGACAGGTAATAAGATCAACGGAAATAAGGTCAATTGACTTTATTTCCCACCCTGGTGCGAAATAAAGTCAATTGACATTATTACCTTTTTAAAAACGAAATAAAATCAATTGACATTATTTCTCTTTAAAACATTAAATTTGCTTAGCTTCGCGGCGGCCCGCGTCAGCGCGCCACACCGCGCGCGTCGCGCTCGCTCTCGCGCCCGCGTACCCCGCGCGAACGGCGCGCACAGCACGTCACGCTACGCCGCGGCCCCCCCGGCCCCCCGGGCCACCCCTTCCCCGTCTCCCGACGTGCTGTAACGCAGGTAGATTTATTTTTTGTATACGTTGAAATAAAATGTTTATATATTTTAAACATCGAGGGCTTATATTCAATAATACCCCCTATCTGCACACTTTTCACAAAGATGAGATTCTGATATAAAAATCCACCTAAGCTTTAACTGTCATCAGTGATATTAATGCTACCTTATATAACGACAGGTAATAAGTCCCAGATGGTTTCTAAAATCACAAATTAGTTTTTGTGCAAATTGCAGATAGAGGGTATTAATGAATTCAAGCCCTCGATATTTCACATTTTTATATTTGTAAGTTATTGGAAGCAGGGATGCCAACTAGGCTCAAACCGTGCCATTTGTTCCTATTTTACTTCAAATGGCACTTAATTTTTCAATTTGGCACTAAATGCCAAAATGGCACTTTTGTAAAAAAAAATAACATTTCAATACATTTTTGTGAAATCCTTTGCGTGCACTTCTTTTTCTCAACTAAAATTTTCTAATTTATAAAGGCTGTTCAACTGGTTTATCTTATTTTATCATTGCACTTTTGTTTTGAAAATGTGGCTTTATTTTATTGCTAAATGTGAATGACTAAAAGGAATTACACCTTTTTTGGCACTTTTATTTTTCTATTTGGCACATTTTGGCACTTTCTTTATACTCAATATGGCACCTCATAACTAAGGAGAGTTGGCAGCCCTGATTGGAAGATTTCTGCTGTGTTTTGAGGCAACAACTTGTCTGCAGTAAAAAAGCATATAATTTGTGTTTCAAAAGTGTGTGAAAACCAATCAATTAACTTATATGATCTCGGTTCCGATATTAAATAATCAATAATTGTTTATACCCGCATTTGGCACATTGGCTCGTTGAATGTGCCATCTAATAAATAGTGTCGTCGTTCTCCTTAGCTGCTTTTAAATGACTGCTGGCGGAGACATAAATACAGTGTAAGAAAATTCTTTTTCTGTAATTGTTTCCTTATAGAAAGGTTGGGTTCTTTTCCACCTTAGACATTCCGAATTCGTTCAAAATATGCTAATTTAAAACACAGAATTCTTTCAGTGCTCCTCCGGGGTTTTTGGACATGTACTGTTTCTTCAATTTAATAGTGTTCGCTTTATTTTTGTAGAAACGAAAAATGTTTTGCAAGTTATGGATCATTTCTCCACTCTTTCTTCAAATATTTCTCGTATTCCAGCTGTGCGCAGGCGTTTAGTTTTTCGCATAGTGTTTTTACATATTCGTAATTTAAATTCTTTTTTTAATAGAATCAATTGGAGGTAGTTCATGATTGTGTGTGGATTAATATCACAACACTGAGGATTTGGCAAAAGCCTTTTTCATCTATTAAAAAACAACACTTACGGGGCAATGTTTATTGTAAGAACAACATTTTTTTCTATGAATCGACATACTTTAAGCATTGTTGACGCTATTTCCATTTGAATGAGGAAATAGCGTCAATGACTTTATTTCCAAATTTTTGTTGACTTTATTTCGCTTTTGAAAAGGTAATAATGTCAATTGACTTTATTTCGCACCAGGGTGGGAAATAAAGTCAATTGACCTTATTTCCATTGACCTTATTACCTGTCACCTTCTTTTTTACGTATCCATCTCATAGGTTGTAAGAAAACCAAACATTTTCAAGAAAAATACATAATTTAACCCATCCTAAGGACTTGGAATACGTGTATATATATTTTTATATTTCATAAAATCAAACATTTGTTATTTGAATTTATCTATACTAGTGTTCGCCCAGCGGTTGAAATTCAACCGCTAAAATTAAGGATAGTTTATGTGAGTTGAGTTGAGCTGAAATAAAATTTGTTGGAATGGGTTAAGTGGAGGGGAGTTTAGCTTAGTACTTAGCATAACATAACATAGAATAGCATTAGATTCAATAACATAACATATGTAGCATAACACATCACAATATAACATCGCACATTCTTCAGTTGTATTTCCTTTTTATCCCTATCACTTTCTTCCTCTCTATCTTTGTCTCTATCGCTTTTAATGTTTATGTTTATGTTTATCTACACCTTCATATTCATGTTCATGTTCAAGTTCATGTTCATGTTCATGTTCATGTTCATGTTCATGTTCATGTTCATGTTCATATTCATATTCATCTTCATCTTCATCTTCATCTTCATCTTCATCTTTATCTTTATCTTTATCTTTATCTTTATCTTTATCTTTATCTTTATCTTTATCTTTATCTTTATCTTTATCTTTATCTTTATCTTTATCTTTATCTTTATCTTTATCTTTATCTTTATCTTTATCTTTATCTTTATCTTTACT
>NW_023458563.1:7906884-7908067 GCF_013731165.1 Rhagoletis pomonella | reverse complement strand
TCTTTATCTTTATCTTTATCTTTATCTTTATCTTTATCTTTATCTTTGTCTTTATCTTTATCTTTATCTTTATCTTTATCTTTATCTTTATCTTTATCTTTATCTTTATCTTTATCTTTATCTTCATCTTCATCTTCATCTTCATCTTCATCTTCATCTTCATATTCACCTTCGTCTTCATATTTATCTTTTCCTTTATCTTGATCTATATCTTCATTCTTTTCTCCATTTACGTATTTACCCCCACCATTGTTATTAGGTCAGGTAGTTAAATTTTCCTTCCTCTTTTTCTTTACATTGTTTCTTTAGTGATATCTTGTCATGTGTTGAAATTGGCTGTGGTGAGTTGCAGTGTGGTGGAATTGGGTGTGGGAGTTACGGTGTTATGAATTCAGGTGTGGTGGTCTTAAGAGGTGTGGTGAATTAAGGTGTGGTGAGTTAAGATGTGGTGAGAAAGTTGGGGTGTGGTGAGTTAAGGTGTGGTGAATTAAAGTGTGGTGGATTTAGGTGTGGTGAATTAAGGTGTGGTGAATTTAGGTGTGGGGAGTGAAGTAGTGGTGGATTTAGGTGTGGGGAGTTAAGGTGTGGTGAATTAATGTGTAGCGAACTCAGGTGGAGTAAGTTTTTAAGCGGAGGTGAGATGAGTTGAGGTGAGTTAAGTTAAGTTAAGGGGTTAAGTTAAGATAAGTTATCTTTATCCTTATCTTCATATTCATCTTCATCTTCTTCCTCGTCTTGGTCTTCATCTTCTTCTTCATCTTTATCCTTTCCTTTATCCTGATCTATATATGTCCATTCTTTTCTTCATTTACATATTCACCCCCACCATTGTTATTAGGTTAGGTATTTAAATTTTCCTTCCTCTTTGTCTTTATATTTAGGTTTCTTTAATTCACTATCAATATTAAAGCATACATTTAGGAGGCATTTCCGCCCCAACCATGTACATGTATGGCATTGGTATTGGTGTGACCTTTGAATTGATTTTTTTCGCTCTATTTTAAACTAATTTGAAATTTTAAAAATTGCCTGCACATCAGCATCAAAATACCTTTCTAATGATATATAATTGTTTATACCTTAGAAGTACAGTTTAGCCGAAAAAGGGGTGTAAAGGAAACATGATTGCCTATTTATATAATCTATATATATAAAAAGAAGTTACATTTCCTTGGTAATCTTA
>NW_023458563.1:7896014-7906784 GCF_013731165.1 Rhagoletis pomonella | reverse complement strand
TTTTTTAACATATATTTAACACATATCGCCACATAAATGCAAAAAGCAAAAAAACGAGTTAAGTATTCACGTTACCTATTTCTTATGATGTGTAAAAATTTCATAGCTGTAACGATTACATACCAGTAGTCATTAGAACAAAATATGTATTAATTTTTCCCCTGGGAGTATATGTAAATTCAAAACTTTAATGTCGTTTTTCTCGAGTTTTAAGTTTTCTGAGTTATGACAATATTGAAGTAATGAAACTCAAATAAAAAAATTCATTTGAATTCACCCACGTCAATATTGAAATTCATGCCTATCAAAATTTTCCATATCATAGTGAAATTATTAAAATGCCTTTTAATAGCATATTCCCTTGTTTTTTTTTTTAAAGGCAGTGTATGCCATCAAAAAAAATTTTCAATATATGTATGTGCATACATATTTCTCGCAAGGCATCTTTGTATTCAAGAAACAAAGCAGAATACCCATCCGCGATGTTGATTTGTTGCTGTCTCCCTAACGACTATACGATAGAGCGTAAGAATTCGTGTGAAGTGATCATCCGCAATTGTGGTATGAAGTGTCGGCCACTGTTTTTAGCTCACGCTTGTTTGCTTTACTGGACGTCTCCACAGGATAAAATTTATTGCTGCCCAGCTGTCATTTTGGTCGCTAGGTATAAGTTATATCAGCGGCAATATTTGTGTGGGCTTTTTTACATCTTGATATAAGCATTTGTATGATAGCTTCCAAAACGTATTTTTGCCGGATTTAATCGCTTAAAAAATTAAAAAAATAGGCCATTTACAACCAAATACATAATTACAAATATTTTAACAGGAAACAGCTAAATTTTTGCCTTTATATTAAAATAATAATGATGTTGCAGCCACGAAATTTTCGTGCAAATGAAAAAGTAGCTGCCAAACTACCAAATTGCCGGCAATAGATGGCAAGATATAAGCTCTGATATATATTGCTCTCGAAGAGCAATGAGCGGTCTCCATTGGCAAATTATATTCCGACATATGTACCAAGATATAAACTTTATCCTGTGGAGACGGCCAGTTAGGTTGCAGCTTGCTATTGACCAGTCTGGTCAGATAACTTTACAGGCTAGATTTGCAACCAAATTGAGCAATTCTACATAGCACTTTTGCTTGCCTAATTTTAAACTTGCCAACTAAATGCCAAACTAACTTGCCAAATAAATGTACAAATTGAAATGTACAAAAACGTTTGCCACTTAGAAAATAATGTTTAGCATTGGTGGCGGCGACATGAGAATGAAATTCCTTTGGTGGTAAAACTGGTGCGAAAAGTATTAGGGTCTGATTATGCATACTTCGCATAACTTCGCACAACCATTTGTACCAGTGCACTAAAAATGTAACTTAAGAAAATGTGAAGCAGTTTGAAGTTTATGCGAAGTTGTACGAAGTATGCATAATCAGACCATTATACATTCCAGCATCTAGCACTAGAGTGAAAGGTGCTTCAGTGTGGCAAATCGAGTTATGAAAGAACGAAGAACAAAAGGAGAAAATTTGGATGCCATTTTATTTTTACAAGGACAAGAAATAAAATATTAATATCAATATTTTTTATTTCTAACTCCTTCTTTATATTATAGTTAAATATGTTTAATTTCTATGAATTTATGAATTAATTTATGCCGAACTTAATAAAAGATACACTATGCAAATATAGTAAATATGGTTTTGGCATTATCTGCTCACACTGCTATTGACGATGCTAATTTATTAGCAGAATTATGCTGTTACAAATCGACGATCAAGGTTTATATATAAGAGGTTGCGCAATGCGCAGGTCCGTTATTCTCTTCTCACAAAATTGGGCAACAACAACAGCGAAAACAACAAGCAGCGTAAAATTGAAGTGAAGTGAAGCGATTTCAAACCAACTGTAATCGATAACTTATTCAAAAATACATTTACAGTTAATTCTAACAAAATTTTTCCTAATGCCTTTATGTCGAAAAAGCCACAAAACTTGATTTTTCACAGCGGCCAATTTTTGCGAAATTTTAATTTAAACTGGCTATATATCAGACATTTATGCATCGATTGATTTGAAATTTGTACACAATAAACAAGATTCTATTCTGAAGATGATGAGTCTAACTGCACTTCTTAATACTTACTTAAAACAAAATGGCGGATATTTTAACATTTTTATAAAACTTAAGAAGGTGGGTTTTTGATTTGTTGTAATGTAGCATTAAAGACAAATATATACGGGAAAGATTCAGGTTTTGATAACAAGTAGTTCTAAAGTTATAACAATATTATGGTGACACCCACGAGCGGGCGCTCGCTTCTAGATGACAAATATTTTTACTGGGCACTTGTACAAGTAATTTTGGAAATGGTATTAAGTGAAATGTTGAAATGCATGAATTTATCAGGCACGGTGGGCCTGAACCAACTTTAAATCGAAGGTCATAGCACATCATTTTTTACTGCTAATTTGGGTTATTTATGTTATAAATAATGTGTAAAAATTTTATATCCTATAACTTGTCGAGTCGTGTTTGAAAAAACACATTTTAAATAAAAATTATTCCTTTTCTTTTAAAATTTGCATACATACATATTGGACTACGGATTTAAGCATTACATTGGCCCTTTTTAAAAATTGTAATGTGAAGGAAACACTATTAAGGCTACAACACTCGTTATTTTTTTTTATGTAATACATAATTTGTTTAAAAAATGCACGATATTTTGTAAACAACAAAATTTTTATTATTGAAAAGAACATCGTTTATTTCTACAAACTGTACCGGGTATTAAGCAGATTTTTTATTTACTTGTGTCGCCAAGTTGTCGGAATTCGACATCTTTTTTCATACAATTTTGAATTTTACCTGTCACAAATACTAACTCCTTTATGCGAATTACAGCATATTTATAGCGAATTTACAGGAAAACTTAAAATCGATTTATGAACGTTAATACCGGATTGACTAATGCTAATTCTATCAAGTCTCCTCCAAATTTCTTCAGTTGCTTTTGAAATTAGACCGAAAAAGGAACCTCGATTTTCATTTATAAAAAATATGCATATGTTTTTGTATGTACAGATAAGATGTTCATCACTGACTAATATGTTAGTTATATATATAAGTTTTTCGTTTATATTTGTCTGAGAGCCTCTTGGAGGTTAAAAACTAAATTGCCCACATCTACATAAACCCTTTCTTTTTTTATCAGAATCGTTAACGGTTGAGAAAGTATCTTGAAGATTTACAACAGAAGATAATATTTCCTTCTCTAACGGCGGTTTCACGCGGGTTTTGGTCAAGACTGGGCCAAAGCCCAATATTTTTCTGGGCAACTGGGCTACAAAGTTACACCAAATTTTATGTACTAATATGTGTTCTAAAAGTGAAAAAAATCTGATCATAAATAAGATTTTTTAGGATAGCTCTCAATCCCTGCGCCAAATATCGGAAGACAAGCACAATTATACTTCTAAAAGCTTTTGCACGAAACAACAACCATTCTATGTGATTTTAAAATCTGGGAGAAAATGGTTCCCAGTTGAATGATTCTTTCGATTTTATATGTGTATAAATGTAGGTGTATAAAATTCCAAAACCTTACAATAAGTGGTTCCAGAGATAAGCGGTATCAGAATTTCAGTTTGTATGGGCGGTGCCACGCCCACCCTTCCAAAACCTACCACTCTTCGCCGTAAGTGCGGTATTGACTACATATGTTGCTATCAGCTTTGCCACTAACAATTTTTTTCCCCTACCAATTTCCTTCCCAAATCCGACCAAAATCGTTTACAACATACCAAACAAATTTCAATTACAAAAAGCATTCTGATAGCATATATTAATAGCCCAATTCTGTATCGGTGACAAAAAGTTTTTAACTACAAATTTAAACTTCTTCATACATATATTTTCCCGTAGTAAAAACTGTGACAAGAAGTAGTCACTGATACAGAATAGAGCCGTAAATGTTTCGAATATAAAACATATACATACACACGTATTTGTACTTTGTACATTTTAAAACAAACAAGAAATAAATACAGTATATTTTGCTTAGCTGCACATCCTTCTTTGCACGAAAAACTTGTGCACGTAACCGAAAAAGGCACTTAAGCGAATTTTCTTTACTACTTCAATGAGGAAGGTATCCGAATCCCTATGAAACCAAATATTGGCGGAGCACTTACCATGTAGAAATTACTGCAAGCGAAATTTTTACCGAATGTTATCTAATTATCTATATCAATACATAAATTGATAGCCATTTTCGTTGTTCTGCGAGATGAGCAAAATAAATAAAAGGTTGTAAAATTAGGTAATTGTAAGGCCAGTGCAGGTAAACGTAATACTTTCATTGATAATTGATTCTAGTCGCACAATTTTTAAGGCAGGTATCGCCAATGTGCAGGTATGTTGAATGCATCTATCGGAGCAGTTTCCTTATAAATGTTAAAAATAATGCTTTTGATGCGCATTTTGGGGTAGGTATCTTAAATGTGCACTTAAGCATGGAGGCAGCAAAGCAAAATATACTGTAAATGCAGATACAGTCTTAGGCACAGACATAAGAAAATATACGATAGAAATAAAAAGTAGCATTTGGTTTTGCAACACATTCCGTCTGTCAGGTCTGCAGATCGCATATAATTAACAATAAGTGAGTGGCATGTGCACTTTATGTAAAATAAATCGGTTTCAGCACTCAATAATGTTTTCAGCCTGCCCAAGTCTCCAGCTATAACATTGGCTCCATCAGTGGCCAAACCAATTAGGTTTCATATTTTTAAAGGCAGGATTGGCAAATGTTTAAAAGGTACAATCAAATATTTATTAAAACGATGTTTGAAATATATATTTTTATAATTAAGAATTTAAAAACTTAATTCAACTATCCAACCAAAATCTAACTTTGCCGACCAACCTACCAAATGAAAAAGAAGCGACCAAATTTGGTCGGAAAAGACCAGGCCTATTCTGCGTTGGTAACAAAAATTTTGTTACCGGTTAGTAAAGTTACTGTAAATTTTTAAACCCTTTTAGTATTCTCCACACTCTTGTAACCGGTAAATTTTGTTACCATCTCATGAGCAGGTAACAAAATATTGCCCCGTGAAATATGCAACACCAGAATTTACACAAAACTCCATAGCTGAATTGCTGAATAAATTAAAATGTTACCAAGGTAAATAGAATTGCGGTTGCAAGAAATGGTGACAATTGTTGGTAACAAAATTAGCTTGTTCGGTTACAAGCAGAATAGGCCTGTAAGTGTGTAATTATATATGTCTGTCTCATAGAATTCCAGCGAAGTCTTGAAGTTAAATTGAAGTGCTTTTGTTTTTGTTTTCTTCGCTTTTATTGTCGCCTTGCCGGCGGCGCACATAGGGACGAATCGACAATTTAGGACGACAAAAATGTTTCCTCCATATGTATTTGACAGATTTCAATGAAATTTGGCTTTTAGGGATTTTCGAGGTCACTGATTTCGAATATTAAATAAAATTTTCAAAATTCAGATTGGCGGATCCAATATGGCGAACGATTTTAAAAAAAATGACTATATTGTTATCAAGCTTGGTATCCAGAGATTTTCGTCGTCACTAATTTCGAAATTGATATTCAATTTCCAAAAATCAAAATGTCGGATCCAATATGGCGGACGATTTGTTCAAAAATGGATAAATTGTTATAAAGCTTGGTATTTACTCTATATGTACTTGACAGATTTCAATGAAATTTGGCATTTGGGGATTTTCGTGGTCACTGATTTCGAATATTAAATCAAATTTTCAAAATTCAAAATGGCGGATCCAATATGACGGACGATTTAAAAAAAAAATGACTATATTGTTATGAAGCTTGGTATCCAGAGATTTCCGTCGTCACTGATTTCGAAATTGATATTCAATTTTCAAAAATCAAAATGGCGGATCCAATATGGCGGACGAGTTTTTTCTTTTAATTATGGTTTGTAATGAAACTTGATAGCTGGGAACAGATTCCGAATTAAATATTAGATTTCCAAATTCATATAATTATAAAAATAATTGACATCAAGAAATTAGACAATTATTACATATTTAGTTATACAGTAGGGAAGCAAAAATATAACAGCTAAACGGCCAAACACATAAACTTAATTTTGAGCTATAGATTGCGATACCGTTTTCAGAAAATCCGTACTGCGTCAAAGCTTTAAGATATTTAATGTGGAAATTTAATGAAAAAAAATAAAATTTTACCAGGAAAAACATTTTGAAATCAAATTTTTTGTAAAATTTTTTCATTTGCATCGATATCTAGGGCGCAAAATTAAGTTTACGTGTTTGGCCATGATATTTCAAAACTTTAAAATTTACAAACAATGTTATTGTTCTACTAGAAATAAGAAAATTATTAACAAAAGGTACACTTCTTAGTCAAATGTTATTTTACCTCCTCATTCTCATCATCAATCTCATCACTTTCATTATCATCAGAATCTTGATCTTCATCGTCTTGCTCACCATTGCCATAGAAGGTAGGCAATCGTAACATGCTTAACACAACTTCATTAAATTAGATTTTCTTTTTTTTTGGTCTTTTGCGCATATTTGTTACAATTGGATCAGAAGTGACAAGCATCCAGTTAACTATATCGCGATTAGTGTTTATTCTTGAAGTTCTTCTGGCGTAATATTGTCTGAATTTTTTATAGTTTTTATGGCCTACTTCAATCACATCTTCTGATAGTTGACCTACTGGCAAGGGTAAATATTTTATAATATCACCTCCACGAAGTAACAATTTGTGAACGCTGGCACTCATTTTATACCATCCATAAAGGGAAATGGCCCATTTCTGCAGTTTCTAAGCCATACTTATTAAATTTTTCCTCATTGATGTAGTACCCACATGAAATGATAGAAAATATATTTCCAAATTTTTCTATTAACTCCATATGGATTCCGGTAATGTGGGAAGTAAGTGAGGGGTTTTTAAAAAATTGCGTGCTGTGTTACCATCATTACTATTGCGACCACCTTGTTTTGGTTTATCAACAACCAGGCCCATTTCATGATAAAACTGAGTTGCTAGTTTACTCTTTCTTTCCTTCACTTGTACTTTTGCCTGATCGCCTGTTGCTTGCCACTGTTTTAGCTCCAATTTATATGCTATGTGCAATTAATATTCATAGCATCTAAGATGTGCGTGTCGAATAGAAATGCCATATTTGAAGGTGTCTTCAGTACACACTCTTCTCTTTAGTTTCTCTAGATCGTTAAAATCATTAGGGGTAGCCTTACAAACATTGCACGCTTGCAAACATGCAGTATCAGTTAAAATATTTACAGTTTTTCCGTTTAGCATCGTGCAGATAGGAATATGGTTAAATTTAATTTCTCTATTACCTAAAATAATGATTGTAGGTTTCAATTTCAGTATTTGTGTTTGTATTCTGTTATACATTTCTTTAACATTATGGGCGTTTTCTCTTTGTATTTGGAACTCTATGGGGCGGCTATACCTTGTCGAAGACGGTGTAGAGTTTTTCCAATATATTTTTTGATTATTGCCATAGTCAGACATTTGTAATGACACAATCGTACTCAACATTATATTGGAATCCGCATATTCAGAATTATTCTTAAAATTTTGTTTATAAATACTGTGTCCACCGCTACCATCTAGACCCCATTTATAGTAGATATCGATGATATCACAGCACTCAGACATATTCTGCAAAATTACATCAGCCAGTACATGTGCTAGACGTTGTGCAGTATGAGTTAGCAGGTCAGACAGTGGCACAATAGCTTCGTTTTCAGTAATTATAATATATTTCCGATAACAGTTTTTTTCTTCTGCTATGACATGATATGACGGATAAATGTTGGCCCCTCTTTCTTTTGCCCCAAGTCGCATCGTAATGTAGTCTTTTTTTTGTTAATCCCAGGTCCACTATAAGTCCTAAAGCTTCTTCAGGGCTGTACAGCCTTAAAGTAGTGAAGGGTACATTGTGAAGTTCTTTCATTTTTTTTTAGTTTTCTGGGCGAAGTTTCGGTTGCTAATTTCAGTACTTGGGCTGCAATTCTTTTGCCTGACTTCACCAAGCTTTTTGTTCAAGCATAGTTGTTCTGCGCTAAGATCTGACAAAACTGGTTGCACCTGTCGTTGCTTGCTGCGTTGAATACTCTCCTCAAACAATTTTCTTGGCCTGCCCCGTGGCACTGATGACACACGCTGTGATGACAGCTTTTTTTTTTGGAGATTTACATACTTATCAATCCATTTCCTGTGTTTCTTGATAAAACGACCGTACATGTATTTAGAATCACGCCATTTCGACAATAGATTCGTGACAAATACTTTCAATACTAGTTTTATTTGCTTTATATCATTTTCAGAAAGTTTACTGTTACTAAATTTGTTCACTATATCCTGCAATAGTTTTGCACTTCGTTGCACTTAACTGATGATAACTTAAAAAACTTTTTTTTCTTTAACACTTTAAATAGTTCCTCTCTTTTAATGGTCATTGCGTTTTCAACGAGGTTACCTAACAAAATATAGATAACAAAAGGGGAAGTAAGGGTATGTATATTTTACTTTTAAAAATTAGTTCTAAGATAAGCTTTTCAGGAAGCAACCCAATTTTGGTGTACTTTGCCTAATTTTTTTATAACTAGAGCTTATATACAAATTTAAACACGTTTTAAATAAAAAATGGTGTTTTATTAAACATTACAAGTACTTACTTGACGCCTTACTATCCATATTGATCTAACTGCTATTTATTAATAAGAATAAAATGGCAAGCGAAATTATTTTATCCCTGCTGAAAATAAAAATAAAATTTATTTCGACGCACTAAAGCAAAGCCAACTTTGCGCTTAAAAGTAAAACTCCTATTGTTCGGGATGCCATATTTGATCCGTCGTTTTAATTTTTGAAAATTTAATATCAATTTCGAAACCAGTGACGACGAAAATCTCTGGAAACCAAACTTCATAACAATCTATACATTTTTAAAGAAACCGTCCGCCATATTGGATCCGCCGTTTTGAATTTTGGGAATTTAATTTAATATTCGAATTCAGTGGCGCCGAAGATCCCTACATACCAAATTTCATTGAAATCTGGCAAAAACATGTGGAGTAAATACAAAGCTTTATAACAATTTATCTATTTTTGAAGAAATTGTCCGCCATATTGGATCCGCCATTTTGAATTTTGAAAATTTAATATCAACTTCGAAATCAGTGATGACGAAAATCTCTGGACACCAAGCTTCATAATAATCTATAAATTTTTAAAGAAATCGTCCGCCATATTGGATCCGCCATTTTGAATTTTGAAAATTTGATTTAATATTTGAAATCACTTACGACAAAACCCCTGGATACCAAATTTCATGGAAATCTGTCAAATACATATGGAGTAAACATTGCTGTCGTCCTATATTCTCGATTCGTCCCAATAAACGACTTAAGAAAAAGATGCTCTATTTAATGAAGGGGGAAAAGGGGGCACGAGCTCGTGATATTTTTACACTGGCAATTTGTTGTTTGTCGGCCGCTGTGGTGTAGTGGTAAGCAGTGCGCGCTTTCACTCATCAGCACCTGGGTTCAAGCCCTAGTCAAAGCAACATCGCAAAAAAAATATAGAAAAAGATTTTTTCTTAACAGCGGTCGTCCCTCGGCAGGCAATGGCAAACCTCCGAGTGTATCTCTGCCATGAAAAACAGCTTCTCATAAAAATACAATCGCCGTTCGGAGTCGGCGTAAAACTGTAGGTCCCTCCGCTTTGTGTGACAACGTCAAGGCGCACGCCACAAGTCGGAGGAGAAGCTCGGCCAAACACTAACATATGTGTAAGCGCCAATCTATTATTATTATTAATTTGTTGCATTTTCGAACTGTTAAAAAGAAATTGCTGTACTCGTTGGAACTTTTTTTTATAACTCTAACTGATATAAAAATTTCAAAATTTTTTCAATAAAAAAAAGCAATTTATAAAATAGGTATTATAACCATTTTGCAAACAACTATATTATTAACAAAAATCGCAAAATAAAGTACATACCCCACGCCTCACTTTCCGCGTTGACAAAACTGTTACATGTTAATAAGAATAAAATGACAAGCGAAATTATTTTATCATCGCTTCAAACCAAAAAATTATTTAATTCGACGCACGATAGAAAACCCAACTTTGCGCTTCTGCTAAAGCTACCGCGTTACGTTAAAAGTCAAAATTTGTATGTTACATTGTGGACTGGTTTATAAGGTATGTGTGATAAGATTTAAAGACTTTGGGTTTTCTATTTTTGTCGTCCTAAATTGTCGATTCGTCCCTATGTGCGGCGCCACAATGCAGCCATACGTATGTACATATGTACTAGGGATGTTGCGGATGTGGAATTTTAGACATCCGCGTATGCGAATGCAGATGCGAATATCTAACAGCTAACATCTGCGGATGCGGATGCGAATGCGGATGTCAAGTACTTTTAAAAAACAATTAGAATCTAGCATAACGGTGACATCGTTGTTTAAACAGCGCTTACAATCCAAAACAGATACATAGTATGTCATGTTGTTTCAGAATTTGGAGAACGTGTAACTTTTTCAGCACTTTTCGATTTTAGTTTTTGTAATTCATTTTTAATACTTTCTTCTGCGACTGCTTTGAAAAATTTTTGGTTATGGGGAGCTAAATAGGTAGATATGGGGTATTCCATCGTCACGGGTGGGACATTTGTACAGCAAAAA
>NW_023458563.1:7878786-7895914 GCF_013731165.1 Rhagoletis pomonella | reverse complement strand
AATTTAAGTTTTTTTAATTGTCTTAGCTTTAGGCATATCTGGGTTAACAAGAGCTCTGTTACGAGCATTGGTTTTCGGCGACACTTGCCGTGAAAAATATAACATTTATTATTACTAAATATGGCTGCAGAAAATTATGTTGAAAAAAGTTGCATTATTTACAAAAAGTGAAAGAAAATAAGAAATTCCAAGGGACCGTAGTATCGAATTATTTTATTCACGATTAGTGGGCCTATATCGTCAAGTACAGTTTCACACTGTTCACTGTTCGATTCAGTCTGAACTTTTCCACAGATTTTGCGTCTCTCACGAAGAAAGTATTCATTCTCTTGCGATACCGATACACTGTAGGAACATTTTCGTTCTTAGTTTCGGATAACTTGACCACATATCGACAGAAAAATGGTATACTAACGGCAAAATACTTCACTAAACTGAATCTACTCGGCATTCGAGATAGGTAGAAAATTGTTTACAACTGTAGAAAAATCCGTATCACAACTGTACAAGTGTATTCGTTGTGTTACGTAAAAAGACACTATTGTACAAAAGGGTCTGTAATTACAAGTACGGCACTTGTAACTACAAGTTGCTTTGTGTTACAAAATATCTACGCTTGTTTAATTTATTTGAACACTTGTAGCGCTTGTGTTACTGGCCCCTGGCCATTGGCTCCGCTTCGTTGCGTTGGTATTTTATATATTTCTATTTCTAAGAATCTAATGAAGTTTAAGATGAGTGGGGCTAAAAATTCACATTCATTGTCCATAACTAAAGCTCGTGGAAATGTGAAGTAGTACAGTGCAACTGTTAATTGTTTACAGCTCAAGTATTTCTGCCGCTCTATTTCGAAAATATCAATATGTAGGATCTCACACGGATAATTAGGGATAGAGGTTGGCTGCATATATCGCTTTGATGGATGCCTATTACATTTGTTTAGTTTATTTATTTTATTTATTTATTTATTTGTTACAGTCTTGCGACTTAAAAGTACAGATAGGTATTTTTAATATATAACAAAGTATGCGTATATGTAAGTTTAAATTTTCAATTACAAAGCTGTTTATGTTTCTAAAACTATCAAATAACCTATATAAATGTATATTGTCTAACTAGTTTGGTAGCTGGCGAGGCCTAGTCTCCAGTCTACCTTTAAATATGTACTATGTGCAGCAGGCGGAAAGACCTTGTTTCCGCTCCGCGTTGCTCACGAGTTGGTAGTCACGGTCGGAAAGGCCGAGTCTCCGATCCATGTTCCCGTCGTCATTAATATGCAAACCCTGACGCTGGATTCCGTGATGTGAGGCGGGCGGAAAGGCCTAGTTTCCGCTCCGCGTTATGGTCGGGCTGTTGGGCATAGTCGGAAGCTTTCGTATGCTAGATCATTTGCTGCTTGGTCGGATGGAAAGGCCTGGTTTCCATTCCGTTCCGTGCTCTCCTACCTAATAGCCAGAGTTTTACAGTGATCAAATAGTTGTCTTTTAAAAGCAACAAAGTTATCACAGTCTTTAACATGTGGCGGTAACTCATTAAAACACTTTAAACCTTTATAAAATATATTTTTTTTTGTCTACCTCTGTTCTATAAAGTGGGAGTCTAAAGCAATTGTTTTCCCTGAGTATATATGAATGAGTTTCATTTATATACCGAAGATTGTCGCTCAGATAGTCTGGAAGTTTACCGTTCTTTATGTTGTATACGAATTTCATAGCATGATAGAAAACCTGTTGCTTAACACTCAACCAATTCATATCTGTGATCATCTCCTGTGTAGGTGTATCGTAACGCTTATTTAATATGAACCTCATAGCTCTATTTTGCATTTTTTGCAATTTCTCGATATTTGCGTCGCTTGCTAAGAAGAAGATTGTTGGGCAGTATATAAAATGTGGTTCTACTATAGATCTATAGACCAGGGTTTTATACCTTCTTCTCAGATACTTACAAGATCTTTTCACTGTATGCTCAACATGCTCATCAAATTTAAGTTTATTATCTATATATATACCCAGGTACTTAATGAGTTTAACTTCCTCAATTTCTTCCTCTTTGATTTTTAAATTGTAACTGGTGGTTCCAAGATTAACTGCTCTAGTGAGGATCATGAACTGTGTCTTTTTTACATTCAACTTAAGTTTATTTAAACACAACCATTTGTACAAAGAATCCAAGTCTTCTTGCATTTTAGTCATCGCAGTCTGTAAGTTTCTGTCACTGATCGTTAACAGTGTATCATCAGCGAACAGTTTTAACTTACAGTGCTTGAGTGCCATATTTATGTCGTTAATGTAAATATTAAAAAGTACTGGGGCCAATACCGATCCCTGCGGCAACCCAATATTGACTGCCACTTTATTTGACACACTTGACTCGATTACAGTTTGTTGCATACGATCTGAGAGAAAGCTTCGAAACCAGTTAAGCTCCGTGTTTTCAATACCAATGCATTCGAGCTTTTTCAACATTCTTGCCCTGTCAATGGTCTCGAAAGCTCTTTTGAGATCAATAAAAACCGCAACGATATTCATCTTCGAGTTAAGGTCTTCCTTCCACTGGGATATAACAAAATTTAGCGCAGTCTCGCAAGAGTGTTTAGCTCTAAAACCTGATTGCTCCTTAATGAGTATGTTATTACTTTCAATGTGGCGCGCCAACTGATTTTTTACCACATTTTCCAAGATTTTTTCCATGCTAGGCAGTGTATTAATTGGTCTAATTTCCTCGGCTTTTACAGTTTTTTTCACTTTTTTTACCGGAACTATGGTCGAGATTTTCCATTCTTTTGGTACTGTTCCTGATTCAAGACTCTTATTTATTAATAAGGCATAAAAGTGTCCCATGTATTCAACTGAATCCTTTATAACACCGTCAGATAATAAATTATTTCCACCAATTTTAGTCTTAAATTTCTTCACTATAAGGATAACATCCTCTGAGGTAATTTTCTCAAATTTAAAGGTGCCTCGACTGTCTTCCTGTCGTAACTGTTCACAATTTACGTTCTCTATATTACTATTTATGTCGACGATACTATCCACAAAGTACTTGTTTAGTTCTTCGGCGATTACCATACTATTTCTGTATATTTTTCCGTTGATGAGAACTTCTTTGATATTGTCTCTGTTACCCGTATTATTAAGAATATTCTTTAAATATTTCCACATTAAACGACTATCACCTCTATTATTTTCTACCTTGTGTTCCATATACTGAATTTTCTTAATTTTGATCATTTCCTTATACTCTTTCTTTATTTTGTTGTAATCTACCCAATCACCTGTGAGTACTGCCCTTTGGTGTAACCTAAACTTTTCTTTATTAGTGTCAGTCAGTTGTCTATCATACCATTTATTTCTAAGTTTAACCCGCCTTTGTACCCGAGAAGTTAGTTGATTCATACTCGAAATCAAACAAAGGTTGATATGTTCGAGCATATCATCAATATTGAAACTATTCAGGTTTGCAAAGTGGCATTGTCTCAAAAGATTTATGAGGTTGTCTGGGCTGTACTCATCCCAAGAAATTAATTCAGAGAGTTTATTGATTTCGCCTTGTTTTTTTATATTGCATTTGAACATTATGGTTTCGTGATCCGTTATTCTATGTTCCTCAGCTTTTTCACATGAAACTTCATTAGTGTTAGAGTATAACAAGTCGATGCGCGTTTCGGACTGTGCAGTAACCCTGGTATCAAAGTTGATTAACTGTTTCATTGCCTGCTGAGAGAATATCTCATTAAGCTTCCTACTATATGTCGATGATATATTCATATTTATATTAAAATCCCCAATAATAATGGTATTTACCATGTTAGCGCATGTTTCGGACAAAATGGCTTCCATATATGTCAGAAAATCTGCATCACTCGAACTGGGTGAGTGATAGACTACCCCGATTTTCCATTTGGTTTCAAAATTTCTCAATTGTACCACTATACACCAGACATTTTTATCAGTGGATCTATTTATTATTATTTTAAAGTCTATTGTGTCTCTCAAAATTACAATTACCCCGCCAGTGTGTCTACTATACGAGTCGCATCTAATAAACTGATAAGTTGGAAACTTGATTTCGGAGTCGTTTATTTCCTCTGTTGTACATGTTTCGGAGCATAAAACTATATCTGGATCAACAGTCTCAAGAAGCCTTTCAAGCTCGGCTTTATTGGCTATTATACTATTTATATTAAGATACACGCATTTTAAGTAACTGTTACGCTTTTCCATTACACCTAATTGCTAACATCCTACTCTTTGTTTCTCTAGTTTCAGTTTCCTAATATAGACAGGACATTCACGACTAAATGCGTTGTGCGCTACATCCAGGTTTAGCCCTAACTCTTTAACAGCATCACAACAATTTCCACAAACTTCTTTTTGGCTACTGTCAGTGCAACTTTCAGACTTGTGCTCTCCCATGCATTTGCTACACCTAAGCTTTTTGTTACAGCTGTTAGAGCTATGGTTGAAGCCCAGACACTTGTAGCATCTTCTCACGGTTTGCCCATCATAGACGGGGCATCGATCCCACCCAATATTAAGTCTCTTTGACTCCAATACCTGCAGGAAGAATTTGTGCTCAATTTCTATTATTGCACTGAATGAAGGAAATGCCTCACCACTGCGCCTGGACTTAAATATTTTTACACATTTCAAACTAGCATCATTTAAATAGCTATTCTGAGCTTTTATCTTATTTATTATCTCCGTCTCAGAATATTCAGCGTTTATGTGCGCTAACAAAATTTTAGGCGTATTAACTTTGGGTTCGGTGATGTCGTACACTTCTTTATTTAAGTTGTCTGCTAGAGCAGATTTTATTCTGTCCTTATCTGAGACGCTATTTGCCTTTATAACCACTGCCCCGTTATTCTTATTTGACACTCTATCAATTCTCATATCAGATGCATCGATCTTATTAAGGTCCACCCTAGTCTTCTCAGCCGCTTGTTTGTTTTTCGGCCTGACAATTATAGGAGGAATACCTTTCAATGCATTGGCATACGATACACCCACACCACTTTGTGCTTTCTCTTGGCTTATAGTTGTCACTTTCTTCACCTCGCTAATTATTTCTTGTTTTTGTTTGCATAGCTCACTAGTGGATGAATCTACCCTATCCATTTTCTCTTTGTTTACTTTACACAGCCCCTCAACTCTTTTTATTGCATCAAGTTTTTCTTGGTTTGCCTTCTTTATACTATCAACTAACATTTTTACCTCTTTGCTGTGATTTTTTAACATTTTTTCAATATCTGTCTTTTGTTCTATTATATTCATCTTGTTGGCCTCAGCTATACCTATCATTTCTCTAAGAGCTTCATCCACATTGGCTATGTACATCATGCAGTTGTCGCACATGAAGCGTAGGAGGGGACAGTTTTCTAGTGCCTTTAGGCTGTAATCGTCAGCCGACGCACATGCTTGCGTTCTATGGTACACTTTCCCACACACACCTTGGCAACGCACACCCGACTCTCCTCTGACGCCTTTTCGGCATTTCGCGCATTCCGACATCTTCGCACTCACTCAGCAGCCGCTATGTTTGGATTAATATGCATACGTATGTATGTACATCAACTTAAATGCGCGCTATTATTTGTCAATTTTGCTTTTTTGATCTTTATTTTTATTTCGACTTATTGGTTGGCTTATTAGTTTAAATCGTTATTTTTCACACTATTAATCCAATAATGCAACTATTAACTTAACACTTTGCAATATTGTTATATTTTTTAACACCATAACCAGAGCGATAAAAAACACGTCCGTTCGCGATCGATACTCTGTATATTATATAGTTATAGTATAGTTAGTATAGTTTACATGTTTCACATTGTACTCCCTAATATGTTTAGACATTGCAGGAAAATAAAATTTTTCAAACATTTTTCCCCTATTATCGCGAGCATTACTAAATACCCTATCAGCAATCGTAACATCCTCCACTGTGCGCTTCGTGATTCTAATTTTGTATCTACTGAAATTATTGCAAACTACGGATCGAATCTTCCGGTATTTTAATGCCGTTTACTACATTTGGATTTATATTTTTCTTTAGGACAGGCACCAGAGTTTCGCAATTTATCACGGGCATCGTAATAAGGTACCTTTTGTAGCCCATATGAGGTTCTTCACTAAAGTCGCAACTCGCCCCCTGGCTTGGGATTATTTGGTTCCTAAACGCATTTATGGGTACCTCTTCGTGAGGAATAAGGTCTGACCCATCTTGCTCGGCCGAACGCATGGTGCCTTGTGATGCAGTATCTGTTTCGGATGCCGCATCAGCTACAGTACACAGCGGTTGAGAGACGAATCTGTAAGTGCATTAACTTCCGTCTTGAGACGTCTTATCTGGTTTATAAATTACCTCACGTTTTCCTCTATCCGCGCTTTCCATCGCTTAAGCTTGGCGTTGTAATTGTGGTTACTCATGGAAAACGCCTTCTTATCTTCCTGGCGCCGCACAGTGGGGGAAAAAATGTTGATGTGGACAAATCAATTTTGATCGCTCCAATATGAACCGATTTTAATATTCTTTTTTAAATAAGAGATAATTAAATTTCGCGTCGATCAATCCGTGGCGATTTTTTTTTAAAAGCTCAAGTTTTTTATTTATTTATGTTGAAAAATTAAAGAAACAAAATTTTTACGTTTGAATGCTTCCACTCTTTTTGGAAAATAATTGAAATTAATTTCAAATGTCTGCAATTATTTAAAAAATTATTCGTTAACATTTTTCCATAGGCCACATTTAATCAAAAAATGTATTCAATTTGTTATCTTTACTAATATATATTTTGGAAGCCATTTTTTTCTGTTCGAAAAACTTGAGAACAGCTGTACCGCAATTTTTGAAATTTTGGGCATCCAATCTAGACTCTCTAAGGATGATAATAGAAGAAAAATAATCTAGATATGCCAATGGGCGTGGCACCTCACATACAAACTGAAGTTTTCATCGTAGAGTGGTGTAACTTACTATAGAGATATATAATATCAATGCCAAACACATGGAAAAAAATTTGAGTTATTGTAAAAGGGGGCATGGGATCTATCATACAAACTGAATTTCTCACATTAGAATGTGTAGAGTGCAATGGGGTATAGTCGTTGTGCTGGGTATGCAGCAGGGATGGGCATAATCAGGAAAATGAATAATTGAATAAAAAAAAATAACAATAGGTTTTCATTCATCATTTCAACAATTTTGAATAACAAATAAATTTTTATTCTTCATTCAAGCACTTGCGAATGATGAATAAATGAATAATAAATTTTTATTCATCATTCAAGTAATTTCAAATAACGAATAAATTTTTATTATTCATTCAAGCACTGTAGAATGATGAATGAATCATTCAAGTAATTTCGAATGAAGAATAAATTTTCATTCATGATTCAAGTAATACTGAATAACGCATAATTTTGCATTTATTCATTCTTTCTTGATCACAGTACCAGGTAGATGGTCATGGTAAATGTTCAGTATTACTTAAATCATGAATGAAAATTTTTTCTTCATTCGAAATTACTTGAATAATGAATAAAAATTTATTCCTTATTTGGAATTACTCGAATGAAGAATAAAATTTTTTTCGTCATTTTAAATTACTTGAATGATGAGTAAACATTTATTCGTTATTTGAATTTACTTGAATGATGAATAAAAATTTATAAAAATTTATTCATCATTCGAAAGTGCTTGAATGAAAAATAAAAATTTATTCGTTATTTGAAATTATTTGAATGACGAATAAAAATATATTAATCATTCTAAATTGCTTGAATGAAGAATAAAAACTTATTAGTTATTTGAAATTACTTGAATGATGAATAGAAATTTATTCATCATTCTAAAGTGCTTGAATGAAGAATAAAAATTTATTCGTCATTCAAAATTAGAAAAATTATGAATAAATTTTTATTTTTTTTTTTTGAATAATAATTCATTCAAAAACGCCCATGAGCAACCCATGACCGAGATGCGGTAACCAATCCGGGTGGAGCCTTGGGTCACGGCAGAAAGAGAGGGAGCTTCGGCGGGGCCACTCCGACTTATTCGGTATAATGGGCCCACTGTTGTCTGCAGCGTCTGTTCACCAGTAGGTGCGGCTGAAAGCGGGTGTCTGCCTTGAAGCAAACAGCTCAGTATACAAACGTGAATTTAGTTGCGAAATCACCCTCATCCAAGCAATGGGTTGTGCGCTGCGGTTGGAGCCCGCCACGTAAAAACCCCTTCCAGTAAAGAAGTGAAACAAAGCCTCGGATGAGACCTCCCCTTATGATGATGACTACGGCAAACGTTTAAAGAACTACGATTTGAGGGCATGCACCTGGAATTTCCGGACCCTTAATGGGGAAAGTGCCTATGCCCGACTGGTTGATGTCCTCGTAAGAATAAAAGCTGACATCAGGAGCGCAAATTCGGTGGTGGATTTGTGGTGGGAGAGAGACTCCGTCGCCGAGTACTGTCGTTCACCTCGGCGGCCGAGCGCGTAGTCATAATCCGCATCAAAGTGAGATTCTCGCTCATCTGCGCCCATGCTCCGGCGGAAGAGAAGGATGAGCTATCCAAGGATCTCTTCTATGAGCGCTTGGGGCGCACGTGCGAAATCATGCTTGGCGACTTCAATGCCTCCACGACGAAACGTCCGACAAAGGACTAAAGGCGCTGGCCCAATGCAGGCTTGCTTTGCTCGCTTGCAACTTTAATTTGCTTTGATTTACTTTGAAAACTTGTTTGGCCGAATGGCGGCTTGAAACGTTGTCAAAGTAGCCAGCTGTCTGGTTGAAGAGTCAATAGTTGTGTGTTTCGTATTCTCCAGCAAAAAATATCCAGTAACTTGCCAGTAACCAAATTTCGGAGAGTAAGCCAATATTTTTACTCCCAATGTGTGAAATATGCAAGAAAGTACGAAAACGCAAAACCAGCAAGAAGTTGCTAGTTTTATGAACAGCTGATTAATTTGTTATTTTCCGATGCGATTTTCTTAGAAAACTAATATTTTCCATCTTATTATATATTTAAATAGGTTTATTTTGTCATTTGCAACTCTAAAAGCACCACAAACAATTATTTTGTTAATGTGAATTACTTTAAGCATCACGCCATCAGCTGTTTTTCTTACTAGCAAATAGTTGCTAGTGAAAATTTATCCAGTAAAAATCCAGTAAAACTTGCAAGTTTAGCTGTCATTTTTGCTCTCTCAATTTCCCCTCTTTTGCTAGTTTCTTGCAAGTTTTTGCGTACGAAAACGACATCCAGTAAAAAACCAGTATAATTAGTACTGGATTTACTGGATAGTGCGTACGCGAACAGGGCTAATGTCTGTTCCTTTAACATTAATTATTGTTTTCCTATAAAACTCTAGAAGATTTATCAAAAATTTTCAGATTTATTTTTAAATGAATCCGAAATAATGTTTGTATTTAAAAGAACTGATAGTAATGACACATGCATATGTATATCTACAGTTACTAAAAAAACTATAACTTAAAAAAGCGATTTACTTGAAAAAAAGAGCTCTCGTGTAAAATTTGTAAAAGTGAACTTTGCAATTTTTGATTATAATATAACGATATGTTAAGCTTGATTTCGAATTGCTTTTTTTTTAAATTAAGCAAGAATATTTTTGTTTGAATTTATGTATTTTGAACAGGAACATGCCTCTTTGTCAAAAGCCTACAAAACGCTTTCAAATAAAACATTTGTCTATTTAAAACTTTGAGGCGCTTAAAGCAAGTGAAGAAAAGCTGCCATTTGGCCAGCCTTTATACATTTTAGTATGTTCCAAATAATTTTTGACACTTCTCGGAGCGAAGCAAGCAAAGCAAGCCTGCATTGGGCCAGTACCTTAAGCTGATCGACTTCGCCAAGTATGCAGTACTAGGTTCAAGCATAAAAAGATGCATCAAGCGACGTGGCTGTATCCGGATCAAAAAACGAGAATCCAAATCGATCATGTTGTGATAGACAGAATGCATGCTTCCAGTGTTTTGGACGTACGTACACTTCGAGGCCCAAACATCGACTCGGACCACTACAGCCAAAATACGCACCCGCCTCTGCGCAGCAAAAAATGGGCGACCAAATATGCAAGGAAAGCCTAACGTCGAAAAGCTGCAATCACAACAGACAGCCAATGCATTCGCTACTCGAATCTCACACCTGCTCTCAGAGAGCACTCTTCAACAAACCGACATATGCGACACATTTCTCGCTCATTAAGTACCGCCGCCGAAGAATTAGTCGGATTCCAGCGAGTCCGAAAAAACAACTGGTATGATGAGGAGTGTCAGGAAGCCGCAGAGAAAAAAAATGCCACATACAGGGCCACGTTGCGATCGGGCACAACACACGCTATGTGGGACCGCTACAGGGATCTGAAGATGGTAGCGAGACGTATTTGCCGCAATAAGAAGAGAGAGGCCGATCTACGTGAGTGCGAAGAGCTTGAAATAAAAGAAACCCGAAAATTTTACCAAGAGGGTTAGGCGACTTACGGAACCTTTCAATACCAGGCCGTACTCCTGTAAGAACAACAATGGCGACCTAGTTACCGATGTTCAGAACGTACTTAAGTTATGGAGGGAACACTTTTCCACCCTACTGAATGGTAGCAGCATGGTAAGTTGTGGAGAAGAAGAACCCGAGCCCGCAGTCGATGATGACGGAGTCGACGTGTTTCTGCCTGAATATGACGAGATACGAATAGCAATAACGCGGCTGAAAAACAACAAAGCTGCTGGAGGTCACAGCCTGCCAGCTGAGCTATTCAAGTACGGTGGCAAGGACTTGATAAAGTGCATACATCAACTCTTATGACGAATATGGTCAGACGAAGTACACTCTATAAGTCACTTATCATGCCCGTGCTGGTGTGTTGCGCAGAATGTACATGCTTCTGCGCAACAAATAAAATCCGATGAGGCGGCTCTTGGAGTATTCGAGAGAAAGATTTTGCGGAAGATTTACGGGCCTTTACGCATTGGCGACGGCGAGTACTGCAGACGATGGAACGATAAGCTGTATGAGCTTTACGACGACATGGACATAGTACAGCGAATTAAAATGCAGCGGCTCCTCTGACCATGTTGTTCGAATGGACACCGACCCTCCAGCTCTGAGAGTATTCAACTCGTAACCCGCTGGTGGTAGCAGAGGAAGAGGGAGGCCCCCACTGAGATGGAAATACAAGGTGGAGGAGGACTTGGCTTCACTTGGCATTTCCAATTGGCGTCAGTTGACACAGAAGAGAAACGGCTGGCGTGCTTTGTTGAACTCGGCCAAAATCGCTTAGGCGGTTAGAGCACCAAATAAGAAGAAGAATAAGCAGAATGTGTATGAGGTGTGAGGAATTTAGTTTATTTGGGAGGTGCCAAGCCCCCCTTTTCAATAACTCCGAGTTTTTTCCATGAGTTTGGCGTTGATATTACCACATTGCAGCACTCTACGATGAATACTTCGAGAGATATGTTGTGTGCAAACTTCAGTTTGTATGGGATGGGCTTTTCATCTCTTATCATCCTTGGATAGTCTGGTGCCGATGTCAAAAATTTCAAAAATATCGGTGCAGCTGTTCTCGAGTTTTTCGAACAGAAAAGAACGAAAAAAGGGTTTCAAAATATAGATTAGTATAGATAACAAAGGAAATACATTTTTTAATTAAATTTATCCGATGGGTAAATGTTTATGAATTTTTTTTAAATAATTGCAGACATTTGAAATTAATTACATGTGTTTTCCAAAAAAGTGGAAGCATTCAAACGTAATATTTTGTTTTCTTTAATTTTTCAACATAAATAAATAAAAAACCAGCTTTTCTAAAAATGTGCTACGGATAGATGGTCGCGAAATTTAATTATCTTTTTCTTAAAAAAAAAAAGTTACTTGAAATCAGGTCATATTTGGGCTCTCGAAATTTATTTGTCCACAGCAACCTTTTTTGCCCCACTTTGCGCCGTACAAATAGGACAACAAATGAAATGAAAATAAGAAAAAACTAGATGAAAAATTAGATGAAATTAAAATATGCAGACACTACGGCACGTGTAACGGGCAACCGTGGGAGCGTCGCAACAAAAGCGACTGGTGCGTGTTAACTTACATTAGATATTATAGATATATAAATATATCGTCACTAGTCACGAATAAAGGCGCGAGCTTAAAAGTTGACCACGAAAAAGACACATCGAAGAAAGGCGCCTAAACTTAGTCGACGCCGAAAAAACGCGTTTTTGTCGCGGTCAACTGTGCTTGCGGGTGTAATAGTATGTACATTCCCCAAAGAGTTTTTGGTGAATAATGCTGAAGTGGCAGTCTATGAATCTATGTTTACGCGTCATTCTTCGCCGTCAAAAACGGTTACGCGTATTTTTCGCCGAAGATTTTTTTACCCGTCTATTTTCGCCAGTGCGTCCTTTTTTGCCGTCAACACAAAGGCGCGCCTTTATTCGTGTCTAGTGACGATATCTTACTGATTTAAAAGAAAATCTCATATATATACACAAGCACCTATTAGGGATGCCAAAATATGCAGAAATTGTGATCCCGGGATTTCGGGATATTTTTTAAGTAATCCCGGGATCCCGGGATTCATATTTAGATATAACTTTTATGAATATGAGTAAAAAATCAATACCTAAAAGCATATAAACATACCATGAAATAAAGCTATTTAAAATTTGCCATAAACTGATTGTAAAACTAACATATTTATTTATACAGACAAATCTTAAAGTAATAAATTTTTTACATTTTAGTAAAAACCCATGTCATTGAGGAACGCATACATCACAAATAACAACGTAATACCATGTTCTTTTGAAAGTAATGATTATAAAGAAAAATATTAAACTAAAATATACAAAAACGAATTCTCTAAACATGTTTATTCTACCCTATAAAGAAATGGCGAATTTTTAGCAATTTTTTCGCAATTTAGTCGAAATTTTGAGGGTGTACCATGCAAACGGACCTCAGGTTCGGATTCATCGTGTCGAAATGTTGGTAGGCGGGTCTGGTTAGAAGCGCACACCCCATTTTTGTGTCGGGGTTGGTAAAATGTGTACGTAAGAGCAGCAAAGTATTTAAAGCAGAGTCAGCTGATGAAAAACATCTTCCGGCCTCAACACTTTTAGGCTGAACTGTCAAGAGGTAGTCATAAGCCATTTGAAGAAAATGACCCGCAGCGAATGAAAATGAGCCACGATTACTCCTTGACCTTAAGAAAATTGGTCGAAAATAGTGTTCTTCGAAGAAAACAGGTAAAATCCAATTTGTTCCAAAAAATTATTATTTTATTATATATTATATTAACTGTTTAAAAATCTAAAAAAAATTAACACCTCAATTTAAATAATGCAATTTTTGTTTCATTCTTATTTATTTGCATGCAGCTGTGCATCCTCCCACAATTTTATATCACTCGAATAATAAATACGTTGTAGTGCTATTCAAGATCCCTAATTTGAGGCAGGGTTTTAGACAATCTGAGAGCCATGTTATAACAATAGCACTACAACGTACTCTTTGTTCGAGTGAAATAAAATTGTGTGAAGGATGCATCGCTGCATGCTATACAGGGTGTCCCAAAAGTAACGTGCCAAACTTCCTCCTCCTTGACAAACAAAAATTTTTAGGTAAAAGTGTCACCGTTTTTGAAATATTTAAATTTTTTTGAATTAAAAAAAAAAATCGTGCTTTGTCAGGTATTTTCTTTAACTGCATCTACAAACCAGGCTATACTTAGTAAATTTTTTATGGAAAATACTTCAGATAGTTGCTTCTCCATACTCAAATGCAATGTAGTTAAAATATATTAAGGAACCACAATTAAATTAGGACTATTTTGGGAATTTTAATTTTTGATATTGTCTTTCCCAACTTTGACTATCTCTGGTGAAAAAAATGTACTGAGCTATAACTTTATATTAAACAAAAAAAATGCTCATTTAATACAAATTTCAGAAAGGTGCCACTCTTACTTTTTCGAATGGAAAAAAAGTTGTAGCCGCTATAGGACTGAGACACGCTAGAATGTATTTAACAGATTTAAACGTGTTTCTATTTAAATATCCTGCACTTTGCAATTACTCTTTCGAATTGAGTATAAATAAAAGGGCGATCGAAATTTCGTATTATCATTTTGAAGTTATGTCTGACGTAGTTCTAATATGGGACCACCTACAGCAGAATATAGAAACAAATGTGAAATGTTATAAAATAAAAAAAAATAAAGTAAATAAAAAAATATTTTGTTTTTCCTATTGATATTTTATGTCCAAAAGAAGTTAGTTACATCAAATGCAGAGGTAACCACCCTTGACTACATCTAATGCAGAGGTAAACCACCCTTGACTATTTCGCGGCCATCGCCATAGAAATATAGATAGCTTTCGTCAAGAAAATATACAGATAATAAGTGACTTTTAGCTCCTTCCTAATCAACATAAAGTTAGCTTATAGTTAGACACATTTCCTGCAGGGAAGCGATCCAGCTGCTGTAGCTCTCTGATTCATATTTGAAGAAAGTTGCGTCGTGATCGGCTGTTGATTGTTTTTTATTCGTAATCTTGGCACACGCTTGCCAATTTTTATGTACGAACATTACAAAAAATACCCAAAGTAAAAAGTAGCGTGTTTTTAATTTTTTGCTTTTAGATTATTTGCATGCGTTGGCTACAAACCAAACACAAAATGTATGATCCTGAATGAGAACTTCAGTTTGAGTTAATAAATGTTGGTAATATACTATATGTACATACATGAGTTAAAATTGCTTGCTTCAGGATTTTTATAAAAATGACACAAATGACACGCTTTATTTTATATAATTTTATTTGATATATAAGAAATTTTTATGCTGGTTTATAACCAAAAATAATGGTTAATATTTATGAGGTAATCTCTTTTGCAGTACTATATATTTACCTATTTATGTGAAAGCACATTCCTATGAAAATAATAAAACCTAAACATCGAAATCTTTTAATTATTAGTTACTAAAAAGTTCTAAGATCCATTTCTTCAATATACGTATAAGCAAAAGAGGCCAAAAAGCCCATGCACGCAAAATATCCACTTTTACTACATTTCTATAATGCGGCAACCATACCACGAGACCAACCAGTGTTGCCAGAGAAATATTTCGTTTGGGGCTAAAACGGTCGAAAAAAGAGCTAAATAATATTAATAGTAGTAAGTTCAGCATTTATTGACGTGAGTCAAACTTCCTGAAAAGGGCCACTAAAAATTAAGTAGTAGAATTTCAAGTATGTTTCGGCAGATATTCAAAGGTCTATATGTGAAAATTAATGTCCTAAAATATTTTTTGAAAATATCAATTTTTCAAAAATTTATTCATAAAGGAATAATAATATTCAGCTAAAGTACAAAAATCAAAATCAACTTTCTTGAAAAACTCGCGCGCCCACTCGAACAATTTTTGTGTGATTTTCTTTATGCACCTAATTAAGGGTTAATATAAAGAATTAATCGTAAGAATTGTTAACATATACAATAATAATAATAGACCTATGCTTTTAAAAACGTAAGCATGCAACGACGAACGGCCGCGTGGTGTATCGGTGCTGCGTTTCAACTTCGGTAGTGGTTTCGCGTATCCACGTTGATGTTTAAACAGTCGTACTTTTTTATCGGATAGAGTGCACTAAAATATTTTTGCACGAATGGTTAGTGTATACTTTATAGAATAAAATCGTAAAATTTTTTTTTGTTTAACACAAGGAGAAGACAGTTAAATTGTCAATTGTTTATTGCAAAATTAATTATTATTTAATTACATTAATACATAAAATTAAATTAATGAATATTTACGGAAATATAGCAATTAAAATATAAAATTGATGAAAAGAAGACCGAAAATTCATTTATGAATAAATTCTTGAAAAATTGAAATTTTCAAAAAATATTTTGAGACATTAATTTTCACATATAGACCTTTGAATATCTGCCGAAACATATTTGAAACTCTACTATTTAATTTTTAGTGGCCCGTTTCAGAAAGTTTGACTCACGTAAGGTTGGTTTTACATTTTCCGCAGTTTTATTAAAACCAACGAATTTTATCAATTTAAGTCCTGAAACAAACTTTTAAAACCAAAATATGGTGCATACATTTCTAATTCGTTGCTAATGCACTTATAACACTTATATGCATGCACATATTTATATAAACTAGACAGTGAACTAAAAATATTTTCCAAACTGTTAAAATCTACAATTTAAGATATATGTATTAGAGTGGTATTCAACAATTTATATTGAGCTCGAGGCCGCTTTAAATGAAAAATTGTATTGTGGAAAAGCAACAATAATTTGAAAAAATGGTAGAAGTGATAGCTATTTCGGAAATCACCACATTTCCTCATCAGACTTCTTTCAGTAAGATTCGAACCGACGATCCCAATGACTCAGCCAGTTGCCTATGCACCGTGCTAAGTACGCCTTGTAAATTATCGTTTGCTTTTTTCCACTATTTTCATTTTTGTTATGCCAACACAATCAAGCGCAGCTATTCCGCTGCAATTCACTTGATCATGTGGTTGTTGGTATTGTTGGTTTTTGCTAATAATTCTATTTTTTAGAATGTTTAACTTTTAGGTGTGCTCGTCCTTAAGTTATTTTTATACCTTTCATGAGCATGAAATGGTATTATAACTTTGGTCCGATGTTTGTAAGTACCAGAACAAAAAGAGATAGACCCATGAAAATGTATACTTATATGATCAGAACGTCGAGCTGAGTTGATTTAGCCATGTCCGTCTGTCCGTCTGTCCGTCTGTCTGTCTGTTTGTATGCAATCTAGTCTCTCAGTTTTCGAGATATCCGGATCAAATTTGGTAGGTGGGTGTATTTTTATAATGTATTAATCATTTGTCGGAACCGGAAGAATCGGACCACTATAACATATAGCTCCCATACAACTGATTGTTCAGATATGAGATTTTTCATTATAACTTCTCCATTTATGCAGCTACGAACATGAAATTTTGCAATACTTGCACCCATTATCAACAGAATACTTACAGTGAAAATTACAAAGATCGGGTCACTATAACCTATAGCTCCCATACAACTGATTGTTCAGATATAAAATTTT